>NC_088252.1:12890130-13228046 GCF_036013445.1 Caloenas nicobarica
TGTGGAAACACAGATTGCTGGATCACTGTATCTTGGAAGTGGAACAACTTAGTTGCCGAAAGTAAGAAAAAAAGTTCTCTTTCAACACGCAAAGATGCGTGACCACAAAGATTCTCATTACATTAAAGAAACCAACAGATACGAGTATTATTCTCTCAATCATCTGCGTTCATAGCCCTTAATCTGCAATTGGGAAAACACTAATTTCTTATAGAAAGAGCTCTCTAAGAAATGAAACTGTATCTAGATATACTTGTATGTTGTCTGCTCGTGCAGACACTACCAAGAAAGATCAGTGAAGTAAGCACTGCCAAGTATATCCCTAGTACCTAAGGAATACAGAAAAAAATGTCCAACTGTAACCAAACATTGTGCCTCTCTTAGAGAGCTCTCTCAGGTGTCCATTTTTCGAGTGGCCCAAACTTCCTGAAAAAGCTTCCAAGGAAACTTCGTCCTTGCAAGACAATAAGAGCTTTCATTTGGAGAGATTCTGACATAATTTCGCTCTGAGCAGACAGACAAAAGAGTAGGAAGAACATGAGTTCACTTGCAGTATCATTACAGAATAATGTGAAAAACAGGCTGACCTGGAAGATTTAAAGAAAAAAAAAAAGAAAATAAAAACCCATAACATAACACTAGCAGCCTTCGCTGCTTCTGAATGGCAAGGAAGATCAAAACAGTAGATTTTTGCAACACAAAGCCTACAGTCACTTTATATTTTTCCTTTTAACAGGGCAAGAAAGGATCAAGCTTTGCAAAGCTTTAAAAGGTATGAGTAAAGGTAGAATTTTCCTGCTCAACACTTAACTCTTTACTTTTGAAGCCTCCACCAAAGAGCCTTTGTAACACAGACCTAAAGGCAAATCAGCTCACTATAGTTTAATAGAGATTGGAGACTATGTCTTGAATCAGCAACTGAAATCTTTCTTTTGGACAAGCATCTCTCTCACTGTGAATTCCAAACAGCAGAAGGTCATTATGCTACACCAGAAAGATTGTGAAAAATACAAGACCCACCACAATATATTAAAAACGTATCAAAACAAGAATTTCATAATAGGTAACAAGTAATTTTCATGTTAGTGTTAATGCAATTGTAATTGATAACCTATATGTAATTCTCAGGTAACGGAAGACACACAGAAGAGTGAATTTCAGCTGTTAAAATACCCACTTGTGAATGATCTGTTTGGCTGAAACGTTTAGTGAATCTACCTACAATGCAAACCAGGCAGAAATGTTACTTATACAATACCGGGCCACAGACTGAGGAAGACACATGAGGGAAATCTGGTACAGAGAAGAGCATGCCCTTAATCAGGACATATGGAGCACCCATACAGAGATACACTACATTTAAACTAAGTAATAAAAGCAGTTCATTGTTTGTTTCTGCTTCAGTGCTCTCTCAAAACTCCGTAATTGGTACCTGACATATGTTCTACTGTAAAATAATAGAAATGAGACATGGAATTCCAATAAATAAAGCTCTGTTTTCCAGACAATGCCTACCAGAACTCCCATTGAAATGGGATGCAGCCCTGTAACTACTCGTACCTCAGATATAATCTGAGAGTCATAAGAAAAACATATATTTCACATAGGTCGATTTGACTTTCAAAATTGGTTTAAATGTTACAGTAAAAATACAAACAAACTTGTTTGGGCTAGCAAAGAATGTACTTTTTCCAGGATAAAACTCATGTCTGTTCACTTTCTCATTATGCAGTGTGGAAACACCTCAGAAGAGTCACACTCCTTGAAATGCTCCAAAACCAGAATCAGCTGACATGTTAACTATTTATTCCTGAATAAACACAAATGAAATTACTTTACAAGGCTTTTTTCATTAAGAAAAAGATGTCACAAAGATTTTAATCCTTTGCCTACTGAAATTATAATATTTCTTCACCAAGAAGCTTCATTACATCTAATGCTTTGTACTTAGTTGATACAAACAAGACCAAAAAAAAGGCACTACCGTTACTCCCAAAACAGATGCTCGCTCCTATGGCAGACCGTTCCTTGGGATGCAGTTTACATATACATAGTATTATTATAGGTGGGCAACCTCTACATCAGGTTGGAGACTTCCAGTACCAACTGCTGCAGGAACATTATATGCAGAAGTGGTCTTGTATCTCCAAATAAGAGAACAACAGTGAAGAGAACTACAAATCATCCTTGCAGTGACAGACTTCAAAGAAGAAGGGAGGAGGATGGTCATGTGATAGAATGAACTCATCCATGAAAAAGTTATCAAGAGATAAATAATCGATTCTTCTTCATGAGTAAACATACTTTCCATCTATACTTGGGTTTCATGTGTAAAGATTCATATTTAATGATAACTGGGTTAAGTTTGATACTTTTAAATTATTTTTTTAAAGATACCAGAGTCTATGCAAGACATTTAAGTATTATTAAAAACAGTGTACAAAACAGTAGAAAGCAAAGATCACATTTCTTAATGATAATTTGTTGTACGCTTTCCAGTTGTAGTTTCGCCAGATATTGTTAAGCTTGTCATTTTACTAAGAGATGCAACAAATGTTTAAAAGTTTCCTCCACCATCATTGCATCTCTAGAGTTATACACTGTGTAATACATTGACTACCATTTTTAATCCTCAAATAGCTTTGTTTTCTTAATACTGCAAGGACATGTACTTTTCAAAACAACATGTGATTACAACTGCAAATAGCAAAAAAAAAAAGTATTAGAAGTATTGCTTTAAACTTTTTATTTTCCTAAATTTATTTGATGTTTGGAGATATTGCGTCATACAAATGCCTTGAAGAAAAAACATTCTCCCATTTCAAAGAAATACCCGGTAAAACATGTTGGCCAACTGAAGTCCATTGCTTTTACCAAGTATCAAATTTTTTTTTGCACTTAATTTTACTAACATATTAACTCGGGGCAGAGATCATATCTCCAGTCCTCTCATGTAGACATCCATGAAATCACACACAAATGACAACACAATAATGATAACACTTAAAAGTTGTTTTCTGTGCGTTTTCATTTAAACAGAATATTCTCACCTCTATTTCATCCCATTTCAGATCTACAACTTTCTGTCCTGCTTTTGGCTGCCATGTAGGTAAGGTCACAGTTGCTCTGGAACGAGGAAGAATTATGTCAGGTTCCACGGTGGACAAAACCAGTCTGCTCTGTCGCGGTGACATTGACTCTGTCCGTTCAGAGACTGGAAGGCTGTGAAATGAGTGTTCACAGTGTGTTCCCTCATAGCCTTCGCTGCAGAGACAGAGGTAGCCATCACCACTAGTGCTGCAGTTACCATGGTGACAGGGGTTGCTGGCACAAGGATCTGAAACAAACTGGGAAAAACATATCATATAGGTCAACTACTGCATAGAAGGGATTTATTTCTGAGCTTTACAAAGACCATAAACCAGGATTCTTTTCCCCTCCTGTATTTATCTTCTAAACGTATTTATTAATCAATCTCATCTTTGATGTATCTTCAAGTAAATTCAAAGGATTAAAGAAGAATATAAATTAATCTATATTAACCATTTCTCTCAGACCATTTAATGCTAATTCACTGTTGATAAATTCAAGGAAATTGATAAACACAAAGTAGAAACAAGGCTACTGTTCATAATCAGGAATTTTCAAAAAAAAAAAAAAATCAATCTTAAAAGAGTAACCTATCTAGCAAAAACGAACATCTAGAAATGTAATGCAGTAACAGGAGCAGGAATGGGGCTCAGACCTCCTACAGATCACCAGGTCACGAAGCAGCTCTGTGTCAGAGTTAGCCACATCACACAATCCTATTCAAAGACACAATTTCCATTTGAAAGCAGCTGGGCCTTTTGCCCACACTTCATTTCATGGACAGCAGTTTCAGAATATGATTCATTCTGGTGCTGAAAACTTTCTAACAAGAGTTAGAAATTTGCGGGGAAAATGTGGTTCTTTTTAAAACAGCATTTGTAAAAGTGTAGGACAAGACCAAGCTCAGTGATGTAGGAAAGATCCTGTCCTATGCTTGCTTGCCTTCCTCCAATTTCTAGCTGAAATTTACCTACAGCTCATTTATACTGTTTCTAATGTCATCATTGACTTTCAGGTTAAATGTCTTTTCCCTCTTCTATCCTGACGTTTACATCCATAATGTATTTACAGAATACATTTACAAACTCTTCTCAAGTTTCATCTCAGACTAAATAAGCCATGTGTGCTCGGTCTCCTTGTGGAGGACAAGCCTTTCATTCACATGCTCATTTTCCCACCTAAGACTTCAAAGTTTAGCACTGCCTTTTGCAAATGCATCAATATTTTGGGTTGTCCTGGAAATAGCTTCCTTGATATTACTTAAGAAACATTTGCTTTAGTCAGAGCTAAATCACACTGCTGGCTCACTGTCATCGTTTGACCAACTAAGCCAGGCAGTTCCCTCTATTTGTCTTCTTATCGAAGTAGTAACCCATCACCAGAAATAGACATTTTCTCAGTCTTTAAATGCAAATATCACCAAAGTGCTCCAGTTCTAAAGGTTACCCAGTCCTTCCTTGTATAAGGAATGCTTCTTATATTTCTTAATACAGCACCAGAGTTATTTATTATTTGTTTCAATTATCATAAGAATCACATAAGCTTTATATATCAATAATGTCATTAAAAGCCAAGTATTTGGTCTACGCTAGGAATTTTACCTTCTCATCAGTTCAAAGGCCTGATGTCAAGGACACCAAATCCTAACATTATACTTTCTTTTATAAAAGAGTACTATTATTGACCTCAGCTAGAACTGTTTCTTTGGCTGGAATTTTTGTATACTCCAGCCTCTGTAACATTGTTTGATAGAAAATAGAGGAAACATTATTAATGAAAGTTCATTTTGGAGCCAGTTAATTATGAATATCAGATTTTGTAGTGACTGATGCAGAAGAGTTAGAGGCCATGGAAGACAGTCCAAAATACATGGTCAACTCACGGTTCAGTTACAGCTCTGAATGTTATTTACTTTGCATGGGGACACATCTCACACATATAAGGTGATACATTAGATATCAGGGTCAATCTCTGATGTCTTCATTTTTAAAACTCAACTACATAGTGACTTCATATATACTTAACATATCAAGAATGAAAGTAGTATGGATTTTTATGATTGGATGGGCTTATCTCCTTAATTTTTCTTTCTCTCGCAAATAACAGAATATATAAGTTTACAAAGAACAATTTCTAGATCGTTTTTCAGCAAAAAATATTTATTAAAAACATTTATAAGTGACAGAAGAATAGAATAATTTCCAGGAAGGAACAAAACCTAGATCTGTTCTATAGTTTATCAATTACATTTTAAGCTGGCTCCCACTTCCAAGCAGCAGAGATTTTCACAAAAATTTCCTTTTCCTTTAAGAGTGTTGAAGATAAAAATTGTTGAAGTGTGAACAAAGCCCAGTTCAAAAATTCTTTGCAACAATTTTTCATCTGCTACTTGCTTGGACTAGATCTGAGTTTCAAAGACATGCGCTTCTCTTATTGTTGGATAAGCTCTTTACTCGTTCTTTCACAATTAATCCAAAGTGACGTTAACCCATTTTTGATTAATGAATCAGCATTTATTCTGTTCTGAGGAAATTTAATTGTTCTCTTTACACCTAAAAAGTAAAGGTTATTATTGGAAAACCTAGTAACAAGAAAGGAAATTTAACATTTTCAAACACAAAGGGCACTTCTTCCCCTTAGTGCATATATCTAGTCACTTTACAACCAAAATAATAAAAAGTGCTCTGTGGTACATGTTATTTGCTGTAAACTGTTTTGAGCTTGTTTGACTGGAAACAGATGTGCTTAATGACCAGCACTGCTTACTGCTGCCCACACCAGGCACTGAGGAACACTTGTGCCTTGTGAGTCGCCACTAACCTTCTACACATAGTGGAAGTGAAAATAATTAAGACTGGTTTAGGTAAAGAGTAAAAAAAGATGAGCATAGATGTAGAACTTCAGCCATGCACTTTCTTGGAATTGAGTTTTATGAATTACTTCACAGGATTTTAACATATTCCCTTTTCTTAGTTACTATTAATTCTAAAGCTCATTTTTATTTCAGTAAGCCTATCAAAACAATTCAATGTCCTCTGTGCACATAAGTTTTCTCTTGAACTAAAGAAAGTTCATTTTGATTAACAGATAAAAAGAGATGAGGAAATAAAATTGATTGTGTTGGTTGTGATGTTCCTTCAGTCCACTCCATACAGGCAGCAATGGTTAGCGAGGGCTCTGAGAAACATTTTAACACAGTGAACAGCATGAGCACATCAGAATTAAAAGGTAGCAAAATTTCAAGGCTGAATCTTCAACAAACTCGAAGCTCATAAGAAAAAGTAAACAAAATCTTTAGTCTCATAACTGAGAGCTGAACATAACTATGCTGTGAGTACACAATTTTAAAGGCCCTTTTTTAGCCATTACTTGTGAAATTCACAGCATTTAAAAATACGCACAGAGAAAAAGAGGAACCGAGTAACACATATCCATAGATCCCATGATTAAATAGGAACCCGATATAATCACTACTAAAAAATTCCAGGGGTTTTTTTGCGCAGAATTCCAATAATCTTGATTAAGAAAGTATATTTTGTATGTAGGTCTCTTGTTTACAAGCCTATTTCTCCATTTAATAGTCTATCTGTTTTCATAATACACTCAGTGATTAAATAGGCACAGTCAGCAGTTGCAGCTGACAAAGCTGAGCTTAAAATCATAAAATGTATTTGCATGCAATTACTATCTCATATGCTTGGACAGCTATAATTTTTGGAGTATTTTCCCAATAGAATCCTAAGACAGATGCATACCAAGGTGCCCTTCATATTGCAGTTTATTTTCCAAAGGCAGGCTGAATAGCACAAGTATGGTACAAACACCAGGCTTGTTTAAGCATCACACAGACATGGATTATTTGCAAGCCAGTCCAATTGTTTCCTAAGGTTTCAGTTTAAGACAAAACACTGTAAGATGTAAATCTGCAAGACCTTTCTGCCAGTACTTCTTGTGGTGACACCAATTTGTTATTTAATGCTCATTCAGTGTCTTTTCAGAGTGGTTCTACTCATTCTACCTGGAGACAGACAGAAAGGATGCTCTAGAAAGCTTAAAAAAATAGAAAGGTAAGCCTAAAGAGAAGCTTAAAGAGATAAGTTCCTAAACGCTACGCAAAACCTGTAACTCTCCTCTCAGATGTATTAGTACAAAACCAACTTTAGCTCAGTTTTTATTGCTGTTGCCTGCAATTATAGCATTATAGTAGCTTGCAACATCAGTAAAATACAGAGCGGGGTGGGGGAGAAAAATAGTAAATCCAGTCCTCAGATTAGGAATCCAACAGATTGTTTAAATCCATTAGACATAGCGAGTGCTAGCCTGGTAACAAAGCCACGCTGCCACAACATTGTCAAAGGCTGATATTTTACATATGTGGCCAGTAGCACCCACATCATCTGGAACAGTCTTAAGATATTAAAAGTTAACAGAGTCCAGAAGTTTCCAACTCTTCAATGGCTCCGGGGATAATTTTTCCAGTTACAGGATAAACTGTGGTGGTTTTCAAATATGTAAAGTCACTTTAACTGGTTGTGATTTAGACAGCTAATTTCTTCATGTGTTCTGGTAAAAACAGATCTTAGGAGAAATTTAAATCAGTAAAACTGACTTTGCACCTACACTGCTGAAGAAATTCCCCAATATAAAAGCAGACAACTGTTCTCCAGAAAGAGATTGTGGGAAGGTCCATTGCGTAGCACCACAGAGAAAAGTGATCAGACACACCAATTTCAAGCTATGCACAGTACATGAAAAAAATATTAACTTCTGAATACTTCAGAAAGACAATAATTAAAAGCAACAGTCTAAGATATTATCAGTTTGTTTTTAATTCAGTAAGTAGGAAAAAAAATATTTTTCTTATAAGCACATTTGAAATATCACACTATCTTTGCATATGCACCAATTTATGAAAAAGAGATGGAAATAGATTTAAATCTTTTAAATAGTAATGGCAATAAAGATTATCTAGAAATGTAATCTCTTTGAAAGAATGGTTTAATGATGTTCAAACTATTATTTAAACTCAGCCTCATTCAGTCCTTTACACAGTAAAGTTTTAAATCACATTCTATCACACATTAAGTATTAATGCAAACTAGGAAACAAAAGACAAGAAAACAAGGTGAATTGAAATAGAAAAAAAAAAGTTCTGAAAAGTGTCCATGATAAAAACCTTGAGGTGACTATATTGAACAAATTCATTTTCTTCTGTTTTGAGCAAATACTGTCTTGGACTCAAGCAATACATGAGAGTTCAATTTCTGGCTCTCCCAGAGATATCCTGTGTGACCTGAGAACAGTCAGACTCCATCTCTGCCTCTTTCCAAACTAAAATGGAGATTACATTTCCTTTCTCACACTGCCTGTGTTGTCTGGTTAGAAAGCAATTTTTTTCAGGATGGGAAGCACAGAGCTAGATGTAGATAGGAACTCTCAAGAAGCAGTGAAATACAAATAAACATAAGAAATAAATCTCTGTACAGCAAGGCTAAATCTGTAACCTGCGGCTATTCAGGTTTGTTTGTTTGTTCCTTATTCTTTCTCTCTCTCTTTTGTTTCTTCCTGCGTCTTTTCAGGTTTCTTCTGAACACTTCTTTGCTCAGATGAACGGAAGTGTTCAGAGAAATATCGAGCAAAGATTCTTTAAAGTTAATATAATTTAGAAATTCTTCTTATCTTTTCCCATTAACCTATAAAAGACAGAAAAATCATATTGATATTCCATGTTTAGACACTCTTCATCAAAACAAGATCTAGTTGAAAACAAGTAGGTTGAAGAATACATTAAATTTTCCAACTGTGACCAAACAGAACAGAAGAAAAAAGAGTGGCTAATGCACAATGAGAGTTAGGATGAATGAGATTTTTTTGGTGCCACGCAAATGTAAAAATTAACCAGTATCAGCACGGTGGTGCACATGGGTACCTCCACCTTAACTGGCTGTTACTGAAAAGCAGCCTGCAATTATTTCTGAGCATGTGTTTAAGGACGCTCCTGGTAATTCATTCTTCCACCACCCGTGGAGAACCAGTACCCTGTCCCAGTGAAACACTGCTTCGCAGGGGGCAGTGACCACCCACACCTTGATCAGATACCAGCCAGGCCATGCAGGAATTGGAATGTCACAATTTGCCAGAAGAAAAAAAAATGCACCAGTATGGTGCTATTTCATACTAACAAGTAGCCATATGCCATGAACTGCCTCAGTTTGAGCCCTGGGCATGAGGGACTTTAAAGAACAGCCAGGCCACAAAGAGCAGATGTTTTATATAGAAGTCCTGGAAACCAGAGCAATTGGGGCTTGCTTTCCCATCCCTCAAAACAATACAAGCAGGATAAAACATTTATATATTAGAGAAAACTTTAATATGGCAGCTATGTCAGTCTCAGTTACTAGAAACTAACTACAAGTTGCAACACAGAATTAGAATTAATCCAGATTTAGAAGGCTAATGCCAAGAATGGTATCATACTGAAACTACAATGTAAGCAACTCCATTCTAGAAGTAAACATTTACTGTTTTCCTTTAGCAATTCCACTCAATGTCCCAACACATCAGGAAAGACATCAGTAAACCTAATAAAGAAGTGCAACCTTTATCAGATGATTCAGAACATGATTTTTGAAACACCATTAACCATAAGCATTTTGGATTGCTTCCAAGCTGCCATTCTCATTCTATGGGTTTTGAATATTCAGAGTAATGAAACTGCCAGTGAATGTAATAAATGGATATAAAACATTTTCTTTACTTCAGTGAAGCAGCAAAAAAATGCCTAAAGAAATTGTCTGTTTAATTGAGAACCAAAGCATGGCTGCCCAAATCTATTTGAAAAACCAGCAAACATAAGAAGGCAAATTTTAAACAGCATGATAGCTTTTAAAAACAGAGCTCCAACAAATGGCTAAGTCACCCTTGCATAATAAGTTACCATACATCAACTGCTTTGCTTTACCTATCCCCAGGCACATTCTAACCTCAAGGCATACTGAAATAACTACAAAATAAATTACAATCACTTTACCTCTCCCTCAACAAAGGAAAATATTTACTTCACACTAACCACAGAGTACTGCTAGATGTGAACACGTACATAAATAATTATTGAGAAGCACCTTATGGGTTTTCTCAGCTTTTCTCATCAGATTATTTTTAATACCTTTTTTTGTATATTTTCCTTTATCCTGTTGGGAAAGGCCATTCAACTTGTTCGGTATTTGTCTAGATATAGTGGATTAAATATTATGTTTTAAGTAGACAAGCTAAGTCAATTTACTGTGGTTTTCAGCAACACCCATACTTAGCAAAGATACTTTTAAAAGCAAAATGAAGTCAGAATATCCATCCTGAAGATAGGTCGACTACCTATCAGAAAGGATCTAAGTAGTACCAATAGATCTGTGAAGATTAGCATTGAGGTTTTTTACCTCAGCGTCATCTGATTTTACTCTCGGTAAGCGTTGGTAATCTACAGTATAATTGTTAAATGGGACCCCAGTGGCACTCTCATTATGGTGGTAAAACTAGGGGGTAATTCTGAAGACAAAGCATTAACTTTAACTTTGTTACAGTAACACATTTGTTTGTTTAGATCTTATGCTATTATTTCATTATGAAAACATCACGTGGTGAAAGAATTATCACTAGTGTCTTTATTCTTAATGCTGTTTTCTCTTTTTAGAAGTATTTTTCTTGAGCAACATTAGGGTGCACAAAATATTTTTATGACAGGATATTAAGATATGTAATGATATGAAAATTCACCACATTATTTCTAGAATGAATTTTCTGCTCGTTTCAAATACATTATTCACTCGTGAGAAGGTGAAATTAAGTAAATATGCTCTTATATTATTCCAGAATTCATTAATTGTCCTAAAAATGACATGCTGTATTCTATGAAAAGCAAATAAGCAAGTATTCTAACTTACATGCAAAAAGATTTTTTTAAAACAAATGATTATTTCTAATGTATTTAAGTTTGAGGTTAAGTATATGGATCACAGTTGAATCCAAGACTCACAATATTACTTAAAAATCTTAAGGTTCTGCCATGAATACTCTGAGTTATGATGAGTTCAGGACTAGCCCAGGGAGGAATACAGTTCAAGTATCTTTACGAAACAAAAAATCCCAAACAATCTGCTACTGGGTTTTTCAAAACAGACATTAACAATCAACCTCAAGACACAAATTCATATAAAACAAGACTTCATTAGTTCAAGCACTCATGGCATTTCTTGATTGAGAAGTCTGAGGTTCCAGACATTTTCTAGATTAGATACAGCAAAATAGGCACACAGTTCTTGCAAGAACAAACGGAGAACTGAATAACACAGTGAATTGTGCAGTAAAAACATGCAGTTGAGCCATCAACGCCACATGAGATCCTGAAGAAGTCAATAGTTGTGACCACTGGCTACTCTCATACATAAGGTACCTAGGAGATGCAATATAATCAGCAGTACACTGATGCCACATTTTCCAAATCAAGTATGAAAAAAAAAATACCAAACGCACACAATTAAAATTTTGAGAGTTCAAAGATATAGGTGTTGTAATTTCAAGGTATGATATATTAGAAAGGAGACATTTTGCCAGCCGAGACATTCGGCAATCAATAAAACAGAAAATACTTATGCACCTGGTCAAATAGATGAGCATTTGTGACAACTTTGAAGCGCTTCCCTCCCATCATTAGCAGAACAAAGGACCTTATAATGCCTTAAACTACTGGTTTTTGTTGCTTTGGAAGGACAAGGCAGGTGGTTGTGCAGCCACCTCCCTTATATTTCCCAAGGTATAGTTTGGCGGTAGAAGAGGTAGATGGTTATGGAGTCAAGCACCTTGTTAATCGCTGTGAAGGCCTCATGGCCTAGTTGGAATGAGATTATCTCATCTGTTGGACAGCCAGCTACCTGAAGAAAGCCATGAACCAACAGCTACCGCTGATGGGCAAGACAACTCACTTCTGGTGGGCACTATGAACTTTCTCCTAATTTGCAGGCCCCAGACCCATTTCCAGAAGAGTCTCTCTAATTAGCATGAAGAGCGAGTGGAGGGAGGAGATGAACTGCCCACATGTAAATGAACTGGGTTATAAAATGACTTCCCGCGTGGCATCAGGTGTGGCGTGTATACGCTGCACAGCGTAACCGAAGCCTTCAACGCGTCCACCCTCCCTTCACTGGACATCGCTGGATCGATAACCTGTGGAGTGGTGATATCCTACTCTCTCTCTCTTATACCTTAGTTTTCCTTCCCTCTCTACCACTCTCTTTCTCTCTTTTCCTTTTGAACATAAGAGTAACATCATCTTAAGCTCTGCTGTTGGATTCTTGTTAAATTTTGTATTATAGCTACTAATGGTTGCCAATACATTGCTTGTAGAAGGACCTTTTGCTGTTATACTTTCGCCAAGCCACTATTCGCTGCAACTAGTTTTCCAACACATACTTTTACTAAAACTCATAATTGAATTGGACCCCTGGAGTGATTGTCTGTCATTCACTTCACATAACCGTGCAGAATTAACCCAGAGTTAACTCACACCTGATCTCATCCGTTGAGTCGGGGCACGTGTCGCATTCAGAGTTAACTCATCCCTCATCCCATCTGTTGGGAAGGGACAGCATTATATAGATCCTCCAGTGCTTGCAAACAACCAGCATTACAACCAACATTACTGCACTCCCTGAGGTACTACTGACAATACAGTAAGTCATAGCTATGTGTTCTCCTATTTTTTTCCTTATTTCTCATAGTGAAACATCCTGCCAGATCAAAAATTAAAATATTTTCTAGTTGGAGAAATACTGAAAGAAAGGTAAAAAAAAATTGCCAGCACATGAATGCATTCTCTCAGTATGCTTCCTCTGTAGTGCTGTGTTGGATTAAGTTACTCCCCATGATGGCTACTTTAAAAAATCATTTCTATGTATATTTATACACATTTTATTTCAATCATTTGGGCTCAGGATCAGAATTCCAAAACCCAACTACATTTTGAATAGAGTTATTGGGGGTTAACACATCAAGTACTTAATATAATCAAGACGCTAAGCAGAACTGACATCTACAGAGAATCAGTGAAAAAGGATGCCAGCAGCTGCCTTCAGTTCTCTGGCTGCAACAGCAGACAAGGACTCACAGCCTTGTTTCTTGGATTAGGAACCTAAATGGTTCTCTGGTCACAAGTGATTAACTCACTCTTTTAAGACAGGGCTGGAGGCAGTATAGAAAAGTCAACATCCTTATCTCATAAAAAAAGCACCTGCCTGCACATAAAGAACAATGTCTAAAGAATTTCAAATCAACATCCAGTTCCTAATCCCTGAAGAATTTATCATTTTACTGCAAGAAGTAATTGGATTAAATATTTGAACAATGTTGGGGACAGAGATCAAAGCCCAAATTTTCTCCTTGCTTAAACTTACTCATGTTGACACTCACTCTCATCATTATACACTCTGTCCCTGTGATTCTTGCTCTGTGAAAGCAGTTTGAACAACGACATTTTATGACAGGCTGAGTGAACTCAGTTACTTCCTGGCAGCTAACACAGAGTAACTTGTTAAGGTATGACAACAGCAGCATATGCCTGGCCCTTGAGAATACGCCAGTCTTCAGATGCATAAAATAGGTCCTTATATTCAGTAGTTAGCAGCAGTGCATTTTTCAATGTCATCTGAAATAGCTGTATTGCCCAGAGTCAGCAGAACAACATTTTGGGGGGCTACTATTCAAAACCAAACTTATCTTGTGGTCCGAAAGACTTTCTAAAATACATATCAAAATAAACTAGATGGTCGTTTTTCCCATAACATATACAGTAACAATTGTTCGGGGTTTTATCTTTCTAGCCTACGCCAATACAATTTTTCTAATGCCAGGTTTTGATTATTTTCTTGTCATTTCAGCTTCTCAATCACTCTCACAACTTCCAGTAATATACACAGACTTCTAATTTCTTCAGTGCAGAGGACTCTGCCTTCCTGCTCAGAAAATTCAAACAGCAAAATGCCTCTAAAATCTGTAGGTCTAGGAACACAGAAATTGGTGTTTCCTCCACCCCTCTGAGACAGTACTATTCAATCTCAGGTCTCCTGCAGCAAGTTAGAGGGAGCCTGTCTTTACAAATAGGATAATTACTCCTCAGTGTTTTTACAATTTTTCTACTCTCTGTCACATCAGAGATAACAAGCAGAAAAGAAGTTGTTTGTTTTAAGATCTTCGTACTGCTGTCTCCAGGATGCCATGTATACTCATTGTTCTACATGATGAATGATACATGTAGAAATGGTAAAATGAATTGAGTTTCAGTAAACCAGTGCCCAGCAATAAACTTATCTATCATTTTAAATCTGTCTCTAAAGATCATAGCTGTTGCCAAATGCATTACAATACTAATGAACAGTTCCTGAAAGAAGTGACAGGACTTGTGGCTCCTCTAGTTGAAAGGGCACAAATGAAGGGACTCTGTGCCTTTAGGGCATAAATTATTATAGGGGGGTTTTGCTTAAGCCTCTCAGTTGGTCTAAACACTGGAATCTACAAAATCAGATACAATACTTTACAGACCATTTTTCTAGTGCTGTAGAAAACTGGGTTGTGACCTAAATAAGGTCTCCTATGAATTTTGTTCATGAGGTCATATATCAAATGACCTTATATCTGTCAAACTACACTGTATACATGCTGTCATTTTGCTGTCCACTATAAACTCTAGAAATAAGAGGTGGGTTGTTTTTTTTTTGAGCAATACCATTCTGCAATTTCTCTATCATACTAACTTCTCTTTTGCAGGCTTATCCTCATAAATTAGCCTGTATCCAGACAAGTTGAAACTTATGTCACGGGTCATTCCCCATATTTTTTTACGTCTCCAAATTCTTGATTACTCTTGTTTGAATGACTTAAAATCTGCTGGTTTAGCTAATAATCCCAATACTAATTTATGTCTATTGGCCCAGTCCCTAAATGTTTTGATGCAATGAATTAGATTTATGCCTTTCTGAACTCAGCAATACTTCATGGCATCTAAAAAAATTCTATGCCAATAACAAAACTGTAGAACTTCTGTGCTGAATGAGGAAATAATCCTTTCATCTGATTTAAATTTTCTTTTTGGTAATTTTATTATATTTCCCTATTCCTTATGCTGCAATATTTAGCAGATATATTTGCTCTCTTCTTCACATCACTCATGAACTTAGAGACTTCTGTCACAACTGTGTTTGGAAAAGAGGTGAACAAGAAAAGTCCTAGATATTCAGAAGTTGTTTTACGCACCTCGTTAACATTCACTGTCCCTTTTTGAGATGGGGAGAGAGTACCAGAGATGTGGATATACTTCAGATTTATATAATGGTATAGTGCTATTACCTGCTTTTTTCTCTGGTCCTTTCATCATAGTAATCAAAATATTAAAACCAACTCTTACAATGATCCTTATTTGCTTTGCCACTGTATGTCATTTCCTATCTATATAACACATAACACTTTCTACTCACTCTATTCAAGGACAAAATTGATTGCCTTTACTGGTTTAGACACAGACCCTCTGAGGTTCTGTACGTCACCATTTTCCTGCACACACGTACAATACACAATAACGATTATCCACATGAATCAGGAAGGTTAGGATTCGCAGATCTGACCCAGTCATGCTGGGAAGCTTTGTATTGAACACCAAAACAATAAAAGCAAAATTCTATTTCCTGCAGATAGCTCTAGCAGCCTTTTATTAATTAGAGTCCTGTATGCATGCTTGCATTTTTAATAGTTTTATGTGCATTTTTTTTTCCAAGATTCCATTAATTCTTGTAACAAAACATTCATTTCTGGTGGCAAACATCAGGGCTTTTGAAAGGTACTCTTGTACTGATTTATGATATAATGGGTTGCAAGACAAACAACAGTGTCTGATAGCAGTCCAGAGGTAAGGAGAAGTGTTCATGGATATTCTTTTCCTCCAGATTATCAGGTTATTAGGGACTGGAGCACTTACCTAATTCTGAAACAGCTGTAAGAATTCAAAGGAGTATTTCCTGCTATTATAAAAGAATTCTACGTTATTTCTGGGGTTATCACCCAGTATATTGCCTCCAAATCCCATGCATTAGTGAGGCACTTGCATACTGTAACTCATAATGCTTAGCTCTGATATAAGTGTTAGTCATGATATTAAAAAATGCTACTTTTCTTATTGTAACTGCATTGAAAGATGGTGATTTAGGAAACGTTTGAACAGGGAGCAAAACACTGAGTCTACAAATAGCAAAATAGTATATCTCTCGGGGCCCATCCAACTCGACATAAAGCTTAATTTGCACATCAGTGTATTTACATCACAGGATGAGATAGCATCTTTTGACAAATGTCAAAATTTTTTTATTATTATTGAAAACTACAGATACACATCTTGCATCAGTATTTTGTCCTTGACCTTCAGCAAATATGTTCATACCAAAAAAACTTTTTTAAAAAGATAGGAAAAATAGGAAAAGAAATGTAACAATTTTAAACCACTGCTATGGGCATGCCTTGCAGGAAGCTTCTGGTGATGGACAAAAAATGGCTCATTAAATCCCCACTGCACCATATTCTATGTATTTTATTGTGTCAGGTTACATATTTTAGGACACCACACATCTGCCATTTCCTCTGAGGACAGAAAGTGCAATGGAGTAGGATAATATTCTTAATGCTGTATTTGCAAAATGGTAAAACACAACCTAACCTCATCGCGATATAAATTTTGCCAGTCTCTGTTCTCTCACTGTTAGCTGGTTCAAAAAAATGTTTCATTAAGATAAATAGTTTAAAAGATAACAAAAAATATGGACAAGAAAAAGAGAGGTCATTAAAATACTTTTCCCTTCATTTGTCTCACTTCTGGTTTGCTTCCTTAGGCCTGGGAAACCTTTCAGATATATAGTAGTCCTTCAAGATTCTACCGAAAGTAAAAAAAAATTTGAAAACCATGATGAGATTAACCAATAATCCTTGCAAATCTCTTCTCATTAATATACTTGCCTTTTGCCTTATGGCAATTAAAATTTTTTTCTCAGAAATAATTTTTTTTCATCTAACTAAACAGTTCATTTATCAAGTAATTTCTTATTTAATGTAGGGGAACAACTCTGAAATAGGACAGGAAATAAATCTAGGGGAAAGAGTATAGAGCAAGAACAAAAGCAGCGAAGAGAAGTTGACAAGGAGAGACAAAAACATATTTTGACAACACAAGAGAGAGTAGTATTAATCAAAACATCTAGTTACAGTCTCACTCTGATTTTCTAATATTAAAGATGATGAATCATGGGTTCAGGATTTTTTTCTCTATTGCAACAAGACACTGAGTTACAGATGAAATACAGGGAAAGATATGGCTAGTGCTACAGTTTTTTGCCCAAAGAAATATATTTGTTTTGCAAAGACAGAAGAACACAAGTATTTACATAGAATATGCAAACATTTAAAAAATGAGTCAGCACTAGATACTTGCTAGACTTGGTACTGTATCTTTGACTTGAAATATGCACCTACAGATGTGTTCTTCAAGCATTCAGCTGCAAAGTACTCATAGAATATCAATTGCTTATGTTAAAACAAAAAGAAAAGTAGCACAAGTACTGATATCTTCCACACAGTTCTGATGGCTATTCATGGTATTGGGTTTGCATGGCAAGGTTTTGGGAGCAGGGATGCTACAGGAGTGGCTTCTGTGAGAAGCTGCTAGAAGTTTCCCCCATGGCCGACAGAGCCAATGCCAGCGGCTCCAAGAGAGACCCACCGCTGGCCAAGGCTGAGCCCGTCAGTGATGGTGGTGGCACCTCTGGAATAACATTTTCAGAAGAAACCCTCTCACATGTCCTCAATGGTGATTTCTCTGTGGACTTCTTTAGCTCATTGTTTACCTCTGACAATTAAATGACAAGGAAGTAAATTAACACTCAGAGAGATTTCATACATGCACCCACTTTACTAGGTGAAAATGAAAGAAAAGTACAGTTGGTGGAAAAACAATAGCATGTGAACTAAATCCCTCTTCCATTGTGCCTGCTACACTAGGATACTTGGGTTACAAGTCTGTCCTGAAGTTTTTTTACTATATTTAGGCTTGCCAAATCCACTCACCTCTCCAAAAAAGGCTGAAGGAAAAGCAACCTTCCTTTGCAAACTTACAGTCTGCTTTGCTAGTTTACCAGATCTATACTCTTTTTCTCTCCCTGCTCGAATGATCCTCTGCTTAATTACGAACTCATCTGGAATGGTCAGTATCTCCTGGCAGTAACCAATTCATTATCCTAACATTCCTGCATTTGACTGGGAGAAAATCCAGTCAGTTTTTGTTAATTGTTCCTCACATGCATCCACGATCAATACCTCCCGGAACTCCAGGACCAAATACAGGTTAAAAAAAAAAAAAATTTACGGGAAAAAAAAGGGGGCTGGGGGGAAGACAGAAGAAAAATGTCATTTGTATTTTTAAAGTCAAAAGAAAAAGACTATCACAACCAGACTTATACTAAATCTTCATGGTCTTTGTCCTTAAAAGAAGTAGGTCTGGAATTGTGAAATGGTGCTGAAATGACATTTAAAGCCTCGGGGACAGAGAGATACAGGAGTACATAAAAAGTTACCCTTATTCTTTTGGTTTCGTCTGCTGCATCACTGACTTTCTGTGACAGCAACAACAAAAAAGAGTAAATGAAACATTAAATTTCCATTTAAATTAGACAAACCGTTTTGCTCATTACCGCTTTCAGCAAGACTGAATTCTGCTTCACTATCCACTTTTGTCATATCAAATGGAACAAAGGGATGGATCACTAGAAAGCCTAACACATGCAGTAAAATGTACTGTCTCAAATCAAAGTTTCAAATAATTAGCTGGAACAAATGTATTTAAAACACAGGTATATGCAAAATATTTAATTATTCCCAAAGCTGTCATTTCTCCAACAGCTTCACTTTCATTTAATTATTTTAATTTCAAAAAAACAGCTTATCAAGAATGAACTAGTGCCTAAGAAAATTTTACTGGAATTTAGTGACCTTATGTACAGTCAGGTTAAATGCCAGTTCAGTTCTGGCTAGTCACACTGGTCTTGATAGATTCAGAGAGTAAGGAGAAGCCTGCAAGCCAGAGAAATATTAAGGGATCTTTGTCTTCCTGGGATTGGATTAGTATTGAATTTGGAAGAAGGGAGACACTGAAAGGTAAGAAAAAAGCAGGTGGGTCTTGCACAAGCTTAGTCACATTGCTTTACCAATATATTTCCAGCCTGATTTGTCACACTTGTGTGACTTTCCTATTAGCCTTTACTGGAACAGACTGCATATTTTTCAAGACATTCAGGAATAATTTCTTGCACACAAAAATGCCAAGTAAGGACAAAATAATTAGCAATTTCATTTTAATTTATGATCTCAAATGGGATTTGAATCTTGAAAATGCATGGAATCCTTCTCCTGAAGACACAAAAAGGAAAGGAACAACCTTTAGACTGAATTATTACTTCCTCGCATTTTGATTTGTCAAAAAAAAAAAATCAAATATTTACATATTACCTAGATCCACAGAAACACATCATGCAAAAATAATTATAGTCTTATGCAGAACACAGTCAATGGTATTTATGTTCAAAATACAACTTGAAAAAATCTGGCTCTTTTAACTGAAAAACCAGCCACAGAAACCTCCTCCCTTGAAAGCCAGTAGACTTGCAGCAAGAAATGCTATAGGTGTGCCTGTAACTCTCCTTGCTGTGCCACCTACCTCATTAAAAACTAATGCCATATTCCACCAGAAACATCTACAGAGGCCTGCCAGGTAAATATCTGGAAACTAGAAGGTCAGTATTACAAGCAGGCTGAAGCACGGCACTATTCCATCCTAAATTTCTTCAGAATGCATTCCTTCTATCCACACTTTGATTGCAAAGTCAGAAAAATAAAAGCAAAGCAAAGCAGTTTTTAGATGACAAACCATCTGGTAAAATGCCTAAAATAATTACTCTGTTTCCTTTAGAATAACTTCCCATATGTTGGTTACTACCCATATTTTCTTGTCCCATGATACAATCAGCCTGGAACTAAAAATGCATTCTAGAGTGCTGAAATTAGAATTATATTCACAATTTAGGATGTATCCTACTGCAACTGCACCTATTCTTTCATTTAATGTAGAAAATTCTGCCTGCTGATTTACTATTGTTCTTCATCACCAATTCTTATTAGATTTCAAATTGCAATGACCTTGCAAAACAAAGCACTGACTATCAATACTGGGGCTGGATTATTTCTTTTTCCTTTTTTTTTTTTTTTTTTTTTAATGAAAACCACCACATTGCTAAATCTGTTCCACCTATTTAGCCTGCTCTGCTTGTTACAGAAATATTTCCAAAAATAGAATGATCTTTTTATCCCCATCCCAGCAGACACATGCTTCATCAGTCTTCCTATGGCCAACCTCTGTTATCCCACTGACTTACACAGAACTGCTACCCTCATCTATAATCTATACTTAAGGGCCACATCTACATCTTATGCAAGCATATGAAATGTGTATTTCATATCTTTTTCCATTCTTTCTAAATACCAAAGAAAATAACTGGGGTTAAAAGAAAAAGATAACTTGAAGGATATTTTAACATGTTCATTGTTTCAGAACAAAACAGTAGTGACAGCAACAACCTAAAAACATCAAACTTCAGCCAAAACAGGCACATGACAGATATTTTGCTTCATAGCCTTATAGGATATAAATACAAATGTCATCTACATGTGTGCTGTCATAAAACACTGAAAAAACAAGCTTTTGTGTTTCCAAAACCAGATAAAATTAATCTAATTTGATATATTTTCCCACTTAAAAGCTGTTTTCCTTATAAAATGTTAATAAACTGGCCCACGAAAAACGTGATTCAGTTTAAATTACATATGTCATATGGAAGCAAAGGTTTCATAACATATTCTACAGGTTTTGATGGTTTTCTTAGAAAAAAATCCTAGAAGAATTGTTCTAGATAGAGTTCTTGTAACCAATAGCTATAGAAATTTGGTCCAGAAAAACTTCAAAAATTTCATTTTAGTAATTTTTACTCTCTGTGACCAAGAAGTGATTTGTTTCCCTAATAATATTCTTAGAAGTATAAAAAACTTCAAAAATCTTGGACTACAATGACTCAGTAGTTCCAGAGTAAGAAGAGAAGACTTCAACAAGACGGTGGTATTTCTGTATCTCACACTGAAATTTCTAATTGCTATAAATATTTTTTAAAATCCTACTAGAACCCACTTGGTCAGCATCTTAGATTGCAGCAATTAACCTCAGCTAATTAGTTAATTTGATCCAGAAATCTGTTTGTTCCTTACTTTTGCTCCAATCACAATCAAAGCACCCTTCATAACTCCAGTAAGTGGTTTTTTGTTTTTGTGGGTTTTTTAAAAAACAAACAAACAAACAAAAACCCAAAACAAAACAAAAAAAACACCACCACATGTGGGAAGATCGTTCCTTGTTCCTTAGAACAAGCATATCCATACACTTACAAAATTAATTATAGGACACAGAGTACGTATATTTTATAAATAAATGTAGTTACAGCTGTAATCTTCCTGCCTCTGTATATATAATTCTCAGAAATATATCCCTTCCAAAAAAAGTTACTTACCATTATATTTATACACCAATGCCTCCAAATTCATCTGCAGACATTAAAGTGTAATACTTAAGTGTAATTCAGAGAAAAACTTTTTCAGGACTGGAGCATGGACTACCACCACCACCACTACTTTTTTTTTTTAATTAAAAAATGGCCTATTTAGCAAAAAACATCAAAGCCCTAATTCAAGAAAAAATGCAGATACCTTTTTTGGTATGTGCTCCAATTCCACTGATTTCAACAGCGAATACATTCCTGACTAATTTTCCTGACAAGGCCTAAATGATATTCCAATAAAAATTGTCATATCCTTAGAAGATACTCAAACATATTTTTGTGTTTTCAGGATATGAATTGCTCATTTCCATGTTGCTTTATAATATTATATTGAGGATGACGGTGTCTTGTATTATAAACAGGAACTACTTATTATAAATGCATATACTTATTATAAGAAATGAAGACTCCTAAAATGTAATGAGCAATACTGCAGCTTGCATGCAGTTCATTAGGCTCACATGTGGAAAGTGGAAAACACAACAGCTCAAGATTAACAGTGCTTGTAAATGAGTTCTTTTGGAATCTTCATCTTTTAACTGACAGCGGGAAATGGATATAAGACGACAGATGCTGTACGTTCAGTTCATTACCACCAACCACGCATTATTTCCCAACCTTATTGGCAGCATGCAGATTGATTCCTACACTAGGAGCCATATTCCTCTAGTTGTATTTGGATTTGAATAAAGGTCTTATTTTCTCTACCACATTTCAGGAGTTCCAATATTTTTTTTTTCTCCCATTTCCTTGCGTTCATGGCGCATTTTGGAGATCTCGTCTTAAGATACTCTCATGTAGCAATGGAACAAAAATAGTCAGTAATCTTTATTGAACTGTGTCTAATCTCCAAAGCAGGAAAAGTATGTTTCACATTGGGAAAGAGGTGTGGCGAGTGCGCTACACTTCCCAGAAAAGACATACATTAGCTCAAGAATAGTGGCCAAAGATGCTATCATGATCCAAAAACAGGGATGATTTTCACCCTGTGTATGTGTGTCTGTGTAGAAAAGATGAAACAGAAGCACGCAAGTTTAACAAAAGCGGGCAATATGAAAAAAGTCTCACAAACTACAGCTGCCCTCTTTAGCAAGCAGCTTATGTTCAGTGATATATGAAAGCTTAGACTGTTTAAAGGTTATTTCCCCTAAATTTTTACTGAAAAGTCAAAGAACGTTTACAAAGTTAATAATATCACCTGTTACATCAAAAAAAAAAAAAAAAAGAATGGATTATATTTTGGGGTTTTTGTTTGTTTGGGTCTGATTTGTTTGGTTTGATTTACTTTCCTATAGCAGAAATAAGTCTGCCTTGTCATATTTCAAGGCTGTGTAATTTGGTTCCTTGTTTCATGTCCTCATAGACTTTACATCTCTCTGAACAGCCATAACTAACCAAAGCAGTCACACCTCTACACTTTGTAAAAGTAAAGAAGAAAAAACATGTGGGTATTTTTAAATAATGGAGGTATTTCAACTGAAATTTTTTCTGAGATACTTTCAAAAGGTTTCATGTGAAGATACATACTGAAGAAAAACATCAGGTGAGTAAGGAAATGGTGGGAGAGGATGCCCGTTTACAATGGGTCACCTACTTTCCTTAGTATTTTCCAAGTCAAAACAGGGACAATAATGCCAACAAATGCACTTGCATAAAATCTTTAATGCAGACAACTTTGGATATTGGTGCACTTTAAAAGTCTTTGAAGAAAGCAAATCAAGGGAACTACAAAATGAAAAAGTACCAAACAAGATATAAAAATCTCTTTCATTTTGTGAAAATCAAGAGAAGTGTTTAAATTTGTTTAGCAATCTATACCAACTTGGATTAATCATATCAATTAAAAGGTTATTCCACCTATGAAAAGTTATTTTTCTCCATATGTTGCCTCCAATATTTTAATTAAAGTATTGTCTTCAGTGTAAGTTGTATTTCTGCAACCAGTTCATGGCTACAAATAAAGATAGCTCTGCATCATACACACATTACTAGCTGAAGTAAGTACTCAGAATAAAAGACTGCACTCTTCCTGAAGCCCAGGATCCCACGACTTTGAGGACAGTATACACACAATGAACTAAAAAATGCTTTCTTGACAGTTAAAAGCAAACTTTTATGTCTTTTTCTCCCTGGGTAGCAACAGGCTTTTCCCTTCACAAACTTGGATTAGTCTTCACAATTTTAAACTCAACATAAAAAGTGGGATTATTGTGTGGAATTGCATATTGTTGGAGCAATATACTGTAGATGAACTTATATAATATCTGAAATTTAAAAAAAAAAAATCTAACTTGTTAGTTTTTAGTAATTAAGAATTATAGTTTTAATAACTCGGTTATTAAAACATCTAATCTAACATATTACATTGTGCACGTAAAGACCCAAAACCTGTCCAACAAGGCAAACAAATAGAAAGTAGTACTGACTGACCATGAAAAGCCTTCCTCCCCATGCTTTGTTAACACACAATCCCACATTCACTCTTGCATTTTAGTAACAAACCATAAACCAGACCATTATTCTTTGGAAAACTGCAGAGTAAACAGGTAGCTCGGGATACTGCATCCTTCAGTTCTTCTTTAGGATAAATTCTAGAGTCCAAACAAAACCTGGAATATATCAGGTACTACAAGTCTGGGAAATATCAGGTCAGATAAAATAAAGAGCAAACACTGAGAAATAAAGACTCACACTTGCCTGAATTAAGATGTGGAATAAATCTAGCAATCAAGTCTTACATTTCTTCAGTGAAAAGATAGACAGAGACAACATCTGCAAAGGGCCACTGCACACATCTGTATAAGGACATGGCAGATAGTCAGAAAGGAATGAAGGCAAGCCTCGGTGTTTAGCAAGACCAAAACCAGCAACTTCAACTCTGAGAACTTGAGAAAAACACACTAATTAGAAAACAATGTTTATGAATCACAACCATGAATCACTGACACAGACTTAGCAGAACACATGCAATTCCTGTGGAATCTGGTTACTGGCCATACTCAGAAGTCACGCCAGGTTAACTGAAATAGGTTTTGTTAAACTAATACATTTCTCCATGCAAGTATTCTTCTATAATAGGTTTTCAAATAGTTATTTCAACTTAAATAATGTCTGTAAAGTTGTACCACTCTCACTGTATGAAAATTTTATGTAATCCTACTAAGGAGAACTTTTGCCTTCAAAATCCTATGCTTTTCTTGCTGGGGAAGGACAGGGACAAGGGAGATAGGGCAAGAGGATTATTAGAATGGAGACAGGCAGGTTTCCCAGTGACTTTGGAAGACAGGGCAAAATATTTCATGCTCACGTCATATTAACCAAGCTTTTACCTGTATTTTTTTTAATGTACTGTCATGATAAATCAGCCATGGAGCAAACATTGCCAGGTCTCTGTGTCACACCATCCACTTTTTTTTTGTGACAAACTGGAAACTCTTTCACACAGGAATCATTCTTTTCTTCTGTGTTTATACAAGCACAGCAGGATCCTCATTCATGGCTTATTTTCTAGATGCTACAAAACCATATGTGAACAATTACAAACAGTAGTACTAGCAAACGGTCTTGGTTGATACAATGGCTGTAAGTTCAGAATGTTATTTGTGAGGTTATTGCAGTGAGCATAAATGGCCCAAATTTGACAGGCTATGCAAACTTTACTCCTTCACAAGATAAATCAGCTTGAACAGCTCTCAACATGAACATAAGAGTTTTACAGCATATTTTATACTGTCTGCCTAAAACTATCTGGCCCAAGAAGGATCTGCTTCACTGATTATTGTTATCTGGAAGTCTGCATCCAAGAGAAACAGTTCAATAACTCAAAAGTTCTATCTGAAGGTAGCTTAGGAAAAATTGCGTTTTGCTTTTCAGTTACTATACCTGAGAATATGTACCATAAGAAAGATTAAATGCAAGAGCTTTGTACATTATATTACATCCATAAAGACTGCTAAAAATTTAACTAGCTGGAATCCAAAACATGTGACCCTAAATTGAGAAGCTGTTAAATAAAACATGTAGGAACACAGTTAAAGCTTTCATTTGAATTCTATTGTGCCCATTCTATATTTGGAGCTTAAATGTCTCAAGAATTACCTCAGGTAACCTATGAAAAATCTGCAGAGGAAAAAAGTCAGTGGCTTAGAAAACAAACTAAAAATAAATCCCATTTTGAAACCAAATATTCCTGCAGAAGTAACCAAGCAGTTAAAAGTATGCTTTGTTACAGCCAATAGTTTACCTAATTTTTTATTTCTCTATTTACATTTCACAGTGTTTAACTCTTAAATTGATACCCAGAACAAACAGTCAGCTGACAGAAAGAGACAAAGATAGGGATTAATATTAATGCATGGTGGGGGGGGGGGGGGGGGAAAACCACAACCAAAAAAAAACCCACCACACAACTCTGTCCAAAAGTTTTGCTCTTATATTTGCTTCTTATATATAAAAACTTGTGTTTCCCCTTCTTGAGCACTGAAAGTTCACCAAATAACCCCTACTTTTCAACTAATATGTGGTAACAACCACAACTCTAGCCAACATTAGCCAAGGTGGGTGAATATTGCTTTGAGGGCTTTGTTTTCCATCATTAGACCATTCAGTTAATTAGTTAATCCAGATACATGAACCTATACCTGTAGAAGAAATCAAATCCTGATAGTCTGATAGAAGAGGTAACTGAAGACACACTTTTCCTAATAAAATCTGCATGCTCTGTGAGCAGGAACAAGACAACCTTGCATTTAAAATCCTCTGGCCATGAGCTTACCAGCTTCAGAAACTTGTTAACTTTTCACCTCTGGTAGAACTTATTAATAGTTTTTCAGAAAATATGCTGTATTACAAGATTCTACTTTATTCATTTTCCAAAAAAAGTGAATACACATTCTGAAACAATAAAAATGAAAAAGAATTTGTTATGACAGCATATAACAAGATTTTGGAAAACAATTTCTTCTGAAGATTTTTCTTATAAATAATTTTAGCAACTTCTTCAGTCCTGTCCCACTTTACTTTCTGCAATATCAATACTATGTTGGGCTCCTATCCAAATATTCAACACTGTTAATCATCACAAGGCTGATTAATTTTCTAAATTAAATGTTCACCAGTCCAATATTAGTACATTATTTGTAAGCTGTTTGGTGTTTTATGGGGTTTATCCATTAAACCCAAGAAGTCTTTTCAGTGTCACTTGAGTTGGGATCAGGACACTATTTAAGGTTCCCACCCAAAAAAAGTTTGCATAAAAGGACAATAACAAAACTGTTTGACTTTAAGAGTTGTTATAGAAGCTGTGGAGCTATGTGGTTTTAGTTACTTGTTGAGAGAGTATGACTTACAGATAAAAATGTTTGAGAATATCTTTCTATAGGTACTTGTTTTCAGCCTCTGTCAAGCACAGATCTTCTAGCAAACAAAGCAACTTAAAGGGTTGACTTTTAAAATCCTTTATAAAAATTAGCATCCCAACAGTTTATCCTAGAAATAAAAAAGGCCCAACACAAAAGATTCAAAAAATTCATAATAAATTATGTACAATATAATTTTTATCAATTTTCCAATAAAGTCGAATTCTCCCATATACAATAAACATACATAAACTCTTATGCCATGACTGACATACATTTGGATTCAATTTTTCCATAATGCATAATGCCAGACTTCCCCATTTCTATTCAAATTACAACCCATAACTGAGAATTCATTATCTATTAAATCTTACGTGTAGGACCATTTACTTTTTAATGAAACCAAAACAAAATACCACAGTAGAAAATGTTCCCTAATTTACAAACATACCTTCATTAAACTTCCATTTTTAATTACAAATATCACATTAAGTCTAACGTAACTGGCAAGATCTCAAATGACATGTAAATACCTTGTTTAAAAGATATTAAAAACATTTGTTATTATCTCATTAACTTCCATGCTTGTCAAACTTACCTATTAGAGAATGTTAAAATTCAATTCTATGCCTACCTATTAAAAAGGAGAAAGCAAAGAGAGAAATGGAAGAACAATGTGTTATTTCTGAAAGCCTGAAGCAATGAAGATAGTGGTAGTCATCCAGAACCACCAAAAAAAAAAAAAAAAATTTTACTGCCTCAATAACATTGAGGCATGTATTACAAAAAGGAAAGTCAAATAATTCTGGGGGCAGAAAGAGATGAGTAAAATAATATACTTCCAGAATTACTAAAATACCATCATTTCTATAATACTAAGTAAGGAACGTTTCTTACGATTTTTTATTTGCTATATAACATGGAGCAAGACTGAGAAGTATTATTAAGGTGGATAAGCAAATCCAGAAATAAACTGAGATTAACGAGGAATTACTGCCAAACACCATCTTAGATATGGAACAAACAAAATCTCAAAATTCATTCAAGGTAGGAGATATCAGAAGTGACACTATACTGTGCTACTACACTGGCATAAAAGAAGAGAGACAGTCCTAATACACTTTGACTATAACATCTTGAAACTATAAGTAAAAGTAACACAACTCCATCCCTCTCTGCCCACAATTTCCTAGTTTTATATTATTTAATTGGTAATATTATTTATTATTAAGAATAACTTCCTCATGTGAACTGTGTGTCATATCACTTTAGAATGCCTCATCCATGTTCCATGAGTAGAGTTCGAAAAAATTACACCTCGGGCCTCCAGTTACAAGGTAGGGAGACCAAAATGTACATATCTGTCAGATGGGCAAAAAAGAACAGGCAATAGAATTAATGTTGTAAGAGATACAAGATAAAAATTGTTTTAATCTAAAAAAAAGATAGAGTGCAATAGTACATACACTTTTGGCAGTGGTTAAAAAGTAAGCTATAATTTCCCAACTAAGCAAAGGTTGAAATCCTTAATTAGACATGAAGATAGATAAGCACATTTCAGAACTAGAAAAACCTTAATACTAGGTTTCAAAATCAAAAAGATCGGCTTTCCTGTAATTCGGGGGCAGGGGGAGGAAATCCTGTTTGCTTTTAAAAATAGAATGCTGTTCCCAAAAGATGTAAACCATTTAGATTCCATTCCTTACATATAAACCTGTCTCACATGAAATACAATGGACTAGAAATTGCATCACTGCGTATGCTGCTGACAATTTCATTTACTATATTTTTTTTACTGTACTAAACTTTACATAGTTTCAAGCACACAAATCAATAAGCACTGCAGCTTTCAGGTCAAAAGCAACCCCAAATTTTCACTTACAACCTTGATGAAACTTCAAAGATTTCATATACTTAGAAGTGTGTAGGAAACACATGGCAGGTTTATTACAAGATCGACGAACCACTTCACTGACATATCTGCATCTGGGCAACACTAAACGATCATGAAAGAAGTGCAAGCTAGAAACTTATTTTCCTGATAATGGACGTTATAATCTGGTATGGCTGATGGTTTTCAACAGAAACTACCACTATTACCTGAAATTGTACAATCAAGCAAAATATCTCACACTTAGTGGCAGCACTGAATTCAGATAATGCAAGAATGAAGCTGGACAGCCAGGCGAGCATTCTAGCCTGAAGCAGACACTAGTGTACATTTGTCAAAATGGTTTATTTCATTTCATAAAGGTAAGTCTGACTGTAAAGTCATAAACAGTTTTTACCCTTTTTGAAGACAGATGTAAAGGCACACGCAAGCTATTGTTGCAGAAATTAACCAATGTTTTAGCTGTCAATATAACTTCTTAAACTAACATTTCTTCCTCCTCTTAACTTGATGGCTTCCATCCATTGCAGTAATACCACAATAAGTAAAGTAAGCACTGAATCAATACGATAAGAGTTCACTTTCCAAACACTATTTAGAAGGACTTTTGTCATGGATCCTCTCTGCTGATAGGTGACGGATTCAATAATGGAAATTAATTTGCTGTTGAAGCAACTGAAGGTCCACTGCTAACCAGGCTGGTAACGGTTTTACTTCAGAGAGCTTAGGCAGGACTGACTGCTCCTGCCATACCAGAGGAGCATCAGGAGCCATAGCCTAACTAAATTTTAAATAAAGGTGAGTCTACATAAAATGATGGGAGCCTGTTCACAGTTAGTATTTAGCAGTTATCCTATGTATTACTGAAAGATCTGTGTGCAGTTTGGGAATCTCTCTTTGTAAAGAATTGTTCCACATTATTCTTTCTATAATAGGCTCTCTATTATTAGACTTTATTATTTTAGGTTCTTCTCTGGATCTTACAACAAAGCTGTATAAACAGACTTCACACTGATAGCATTTAATTGCCTTGCATGTGCTTCAGTTAATGCATGGACGATTCAAACAATTAAGATCCAGAGATGCTGATTAGTTTCCGTTCTTTCAGAACCCAGGAAAATCTGCTGAAATAAAACAATGATTCTCTACCGGACTCATGCAGATCAAAATCATGCAGTCTGTCTTCTGAAATAAAGCAAGCATGTCAAACTTACTTTTCAACATTCCTTTGACCAGAGGGCTTAAAATACACCTACAAACAAGGCATCACATTTATTCTTTTGGACTATCGATATGAAATTAATGCTTTTTAAGCATATTTTCAGACAGTTACTTTAAGGATTGCTATATAACCAGACTGTTTATAAGCAATTCTCCTAAATGATGAATTACAACTGAGAAAGCCTACTTCATTCCTGAAAAATCAGCCAAACTTTCAACCATTCAGTTGAGACAGCACCAATAATCTTCCAAAAAAAAAAAAAAAAAAAACTGGTGTAAGAAAAGAATATAAAATGTCCATTATTTATTAGTCCAGTGCAAAAGAAGAAATCCAATTGGTTTTGTCACTTTTATCACCATATGGATCTATTTCCAACAACAAAAGAACTACTTTGGTTTTCAGAATTACATATATGCACAAAATGCAAAAATGGATAAAATAGTGTGCTTATTACAGGAATAAGATGCTTCTGAATTTCTAAGGAACAGAGTTTAATTATGGTTCAAGATAAACTGAACAATGCTTTTCATTCAGTGCTTTTCACTGTAATGCAACAACAGTTTTATTTAATACTATCATATAAATTTTAGATAAACAGAAGCCCTTGTAAATAATTAGCTACCCATATTCAGAATGACTCCTGAGATTTTTAGGTTAATTTTAAGGAGGCAAAGACTTTTAATGAGTAGGACATACTTTAACACAATCTCATAGATACTTAAAGTTATTGAAATGTGAGGGTAATTTTGCCAGATAGACACCTAAAAGTCTGTCAGAGCACCAGCCTTAAAATTTATATTAATGGATACTTTTATGGGTCTTACCAGTTGGACAAAGGTCTGAACAGTTATAGACGGTGAAGTAGGAGGTCTTGTCAAAGTACTTCAAGACACATTGCCATGACAGTCACTGGTGTATAAATCAAAATACATCAATTGCAAAACTCTACAGTTATGAAATCATTATTTTAAAGAAGTGCTGAATTGCATTTTTAACTTCTAGTTTTAACGTTTTCATAAAGAAGAGATGACATTCAATGGCTGATAGCCATTAAGAATGTTTTTTTTATTACTACAGCTACCACATCAAGTTCAAAACCTTTTGTTATCAAGGCAGACCTATTAGATCTGTAAAGTTGTTTGTCTAATTAGTTTAATCTTACATATACATAGTCTGAGTCCTAAATTTTGCATGTATTGTTTAAAATTTGTGAGGCATTTCTAATTTGTTAAGTAATAAACAAATGCTAAGATATACTTCATGAATCTATATGATAGCTTTCATGGCTCATTCAAAATTCTTGTTCCAAAACACTTCAACAATCCAGATACCTGCAATAAGTTGAATTGCAGGGGAATGGAGAATTGAACAAGATCTACTCTTTCTGTAAACACTGTGCCTCTGATCTACCAACAGCAAAACTGTTAGAGCAGTAGCACGCCAAGACTGACTTCTTTTCAGATGATGCACATCTGTAAGGAGATTCTCCTAGAGAAGACTCATTCTGTGTAGCAGACCAAGTTGCAGAAGTCAATGATGGCATGGGATCCAGAAGGGCAAGGAGAAACAGACACAAATATGGATTTTTGTTTCCAAATATTTCATCTACAATTTACAAATCCCAACTCCCAAGAAAAATTTCTTGACTTCAATTAAGTCCAGAAAAGGTGATCTGCTGACATTCAAATATTGAGTTTTGTAATTTGTAGGCAATCAGATGGGAGAAAGCTGGATGCACATCAAACTTTATAGTGAGCTGACCTGGCAGCCAGGGAACAGCAAGCTGTAGGTTATTGTAATTAGCAAAGAGCATTCTGTGAAATCTCCTAGGACACAAAATTAGAACTGGTTCATTTTTATACAAAATAAGAGGAATTCATGTGGACAATTTGATGACTATATTCGACTTTCAGTTGTTAGCAGATTTTTCAGGGATGAAAATAAGCAGACTACAGATGGGGAAAACATTGGAGCTGACTCAGCAGGGTTAATTCTGGCATGATGTTGCATTACTAGTGAGCTGCACTGCCTCAGCACCACACTCCAGGGACCAGAGTAATTGTGCATGGAGCTGGCAGGGAGTCAGGAGCTTTGCTAGCTCCTGATCAGCATTAGCCATTCTAAATAAAGCTCAGCTCTACATAGACAAATGTAGGTGACTCCACATGATCCTATCCTCATCAGTACCCTGGAGTTTTTTTCCACGTGGAGAATGCTCTTCCTTCAGGTTTTTGGGGTTTTTTTTTTTTAGGAAAATAAAAGAAAAAAAAAAAAAAAAAAAAGGAAAGTGACTACTAGCAGAAGATTTTGTCCGAAGATGTCCCACTCCAGTTTCAGCCCTTCTCTACACATTTCCCTTGTCCCAAAACATGTACGAGGAAAGGAGGTTAAACAAATAAACCTGTAGACAAAAGCAGACCCTATGCATTATCACAGGAGCACAAATAAAAACCCACAATAAAAATTTTTTTTAAAAAGTGCATTTTGTGTGCCTGTTACTATAGATGGAAAATGTTTCATTATAATGAGAACAGTTGTATACTATAAACTTCAGGAATGCTCAGTAATGGTTACACCAGGGAACATTTCCAGGGACACAGAACCACTACACAGAAAGAAAGAGAAACTAGATAAACAACTCACTAGAATAACATCCTGTGACAAGGTAAAGCGGGAAAAGTAAAAATAAAACAGGGATCAAATTAAGACGTTGTCACAACTAAATACAGGACCAAAATCCACCAGATTGCTAGATGATATACTAAAAAACTTCAAGAATTAATCTGGACTATAATGAAAGTAAATTAGCATCAGCAGGGGAAAAACTGCAGTACTTCTCAGCTCTGAAGGGCACCTCTATGAGCTCTAAAAGGTCACCATATTGTTAGATTGTACAAGAAAGTACTATATTTGAAATGAGAATTACAGAGCCCATTTTGTGGTCTGAAGACCTACATTTTTCTCATATCAGTAGATTTGCAGAGTGTAATGTGAAGATATTTTATTTCCAACATTACAGAGATACAGGAACTTTTGATGTTGAAGAAAATTTTGAGAGACTTTCTAGGGGCATGTTATAAGCCAAGCCTTGCAGTACCACGTTTCCAAACCTTTAGATCAAAAAGACAGTGTGAACAGATCAGGCAAGACGCGAGGAAGAAAAAGCAGGGCAGGGGCAGGATTTTTTCCCACATCTATTAATTTTTTGTAGCCAGAACTATTTTATATGAATTGACCAATAATGTGATCTTGCAGATATTGATCACTATTCCAGACTATTGATCCAATCTACAATCAGCTGAAAGCTATGGAAACAGTCTTTAATAATTAATTTAAACATACCTGCAAGACAGACTCTCATTTCTTTCTTCCTTCGTTCATCTCAAGTCATATCAAATCTTCTACCCTCACATAAAATCAGACATAGAACCCACCCTATAGCAATGCAAAGTGAAAACATAAAAGACAAGGGTAGCTAGGACAAACTGTGCTTACCACATCTACACGGCACAGCTAACGACTCAAGGTTTCAGAGCAAGGCCTCCAAGTTGCACTGCTGAAATCAAGTCATTTCAGAGTACCTGCACAATCTGATTGTTAATGAGAAATAGCTTTCCTTAAGAACGTCAGCAGCACCACTACCCACTGTCAAAAAACTAAACTACAGTTGGCTCACCATTTTTAGTGTATTTATATATACACATTAATGATGGGAGTCTAGTAAAATTTTTAAGCTCAAATGTCTCATTGCTGATAATTATTTAAAATGTTGTTAGGAAGAAGTTACTGTTGCACGGTTTCACCAAGAGATTATGCAAAATCTATTCCAAAAAAACATATATAAAAATTTGATCGCAGATTTTATTTACACTGCCAAGGTGCACTGAGCTATCTCAAGTATAGAAAGAGAAGGAAGTTGCTATGTCATTTAGTTAGTTAAAACAGAGGAAGAAGCTGAATTGCAACACTTGTAACAGATGCACAGTACTTTTGTCTCTGATTTTCCACAAAGCATTTTACTTTAACAGCAAAATATTGAAAACAAATTTGTTTGCAATGATGTCTCTGTGCTTCATAAGATTTGCAGGTACAATTCCCACTTTCCTCTATAAGCCATCCTCCTCAGCTAACCTGGTGAGAGGAGCCGTCTACTTGCTGCAGAAATACTTTTCCAGAAGAAAACAGAAACAGTAGAACAATTACCAAGCTGCAACTGCATCTGAAAAAACTCATTAAAGGCCTTAGTCCCTCAGAAACTCTATCTGATCAATAAAACAAAAAATTATTGATTGTGTGATAAAGACTGAACCCCAGCATATTTCACAGAAAGGGATTTTAGATAAATAATTTGTTTTCTAGAAGAATCATCTCATTTGATGTGGAATATTAATAGATGCAATCCACTCCCACTTCCAAGTTGATGCAGATGACTATGCACTCTGTTAACATATCAAAAAGGTATGCAACTTCAATATTAGTTATTGACCAAAGTGAAAATAAGATCTAAAAAAGGTAAAAATCTAAAACCCACTCTGAAATAATAGCATTACTCAAAATTGGACAGGGTTAAGAAGTTAGGCAAAAGTAGGGAAACCTATTAAAGTTGTCAAGTGCTTGCCAAGTTTCACTAAATTCTTCAGAACTGAAAAGTTGGAAAATATTTCTAACAGTGTTAAGTCACTGCTGTAATTATGACTGTTGAGCAATAATATTTTAGCTATGAAAACTCCATAATTTTTCTAATAGAAGTAAAAGAAAATGAACTGGATCACTCTAGTTCTCTAGCATTCACTATAGAAATACAAATCACATTTGCTACAGAAAAAAAAGTAAAGGAGAATAAAAGATCATTATTATGAAAGTCATCAGCGATGAAAATTAACTGTTTTTTCTCTAAATATCTGCTGCTTGTATATTCTGATTCATATCTTAATGCCAAAGATTAGTTCTTACTGTTTCTATTTTTGCAAAATCCTATGGCAGATGTCTAACTATGTCTGCTCTTAAAACAATGCTGTTTTAAGTATAAACAAAATTTAGAAATCCATACGGACGACTGTAAAAATAATTTGGGTTGATGAACCCACTTGAACAATACTACATAACATATAATAGGAATACAAAAATCCATAATCCTTTCATACCTGTGAGAGTGAGAAAGACACCCAGGACACTATACAGCATCTTTAATGTATTTATTTGGGCCTACAGGCAGGTGCTGAAGAAAAGGCCAACAGTCAAATTCTCTGAGTTACATTATGCAAATTGATCTAGGTGAGACACAGAAAATTCAAACCAACTATCATTTTACTTATACCTAAAGAACTATCAGTACTGAAATGGAAGTTCCACAGTGCCACTGAAACGCAATTCAAACAAGAAAATAAGCCATCAGGCTTTTTCAGCATCTGAATCCTCTTTGTCTAAAAATAAACAAACAAACATTTTTAGAAGTTAACTTTATTTCTGCAACTCAGAGTTAAAAGACATCAACAGAAGCTACAGAAATTACATTCCTGCAGTTATAGTGAAAAAGAAAAATCTTAGGCAGTGAACAGATGCCTAAGCATCAAATGAACTGGGAATTGAACAGATGTTATTCTTATAAAGGTAGAACAAAACCAGGAAAACATATGTAGAAATTATTTCAAATAGATTGCCTTCCAATTGTCACATGTTGTATCTATTTACTCATCTAGCTAGTATCCCAAAAATTATTCCAAACGTTGTGAAGGTCAAAGGCAAGGGCAGCTTGGTGGTTCAGGAGCAGCACTGCTGTAGATGTGGATGACAGAGTAGGACCCCAGTCCAGTTCTTCCTTTCCAAACCAAACACAGCCATGCACACTCCCCTTGCTCAGAGTTTATTTTGTACAGTAAATCAAAGCTTCTATAACTGCCAAATTCCAGAACACAGCCACAAGCACTCTGTGATTCAGCCTGAAAGTATTGATTTCTTCATTCTACTATGAATATCTACTGCAAACATTTCAGCTTATCCATTATACAAGCTTAATATTCAACCCATAAACTTTTTTCCTTTTTTTGATGACACAGCCTGTATTTCATGTTTTAAGTTAAAAAAAAATGCAAACATGCAACATCATATTATATATCCTTCTTCATTCCACTTACTTCATGAGGTCTAAAGGGATTATGAATTATTTATTATTCTATTTATCCCACAATTCAATGACTACAACCAAATCAGTTTCTGCACTGAAACACCGCTACATCAAGTTTTGTTTCCTCTAGGTTTGACATTATCAGCTTTAGAAAGAAAGAAAGTAAATTCTCCTACAATAAGTGATGCAAGCTCCATCAGCAGCTTTCCCATGTGACATTTTTTTGTTAACACACTGGGAAGGGAGGAAAAAAAAAAAAAAAGAGAACAGTGAAGGTCAGTAACTGAAAACCAGCTGGATTATTAAAGTAGCTTGAGATTTCCAGGATAAAAAAAGAATTTGGTGCAATGAAAAAGGCAGATGCTTTGGATATAGAGAGAATATGGAAAAATATAGAGCGTGGAAAAATATTTTCTTAAACAAAGTAAAGCACAGATTCTAATGTAAGAAATACACAAAACCTACATAATCTCAGCTCTGCCAAAAATTATTCGTTGTTCATCCTGGTTCCAACTGGCAGCATTTTTAGATCTTAAGAATTAGTTTCATTGATGTTTATTTCCATAAATGAACAGACGAGATACTACAGGATAAAACAGGAGATGAGCTTGAAGAGCACGAGCGACTTTAAGACACATATCATGTGCACATACTTAGACAGCCGTACCCCACAGTAAACATATAAATCATCTCAATCCAACATTATTCAGCGTAGCACTAACACTAGTAGCATCAATAGCATGAACATAACAACATATGCAGCAAATTTACACCCAGATCTTTGCAGTCTTGCTTTTATGCATCCATATATTACATTTTTCCAAAACAAACCCAACTCGTTTACAATTCCCTTGAAAAACAGAGAACCTCACCTATGTTATTTTAAAAATACAGTGAAAAATAAACTGTGTAGATCAACAACTGATATTCTGAAGTTTTACAATTATTTCCAAAATTAGATTAGATAATGGCAATGTTATCATCTAAATCAATACACAAATGCTCAGGAACTTTTCCCACTAGAAACCACTGTACCACACTTCCTACAGCTGGTAGAAACTTCTGACTGAACAGAGGGTTTATCAGAAAATGCCAGTTAATTGGATATAAAGAGTTTTGTGCTGGCACCTCTGATCAGAGGAGGCTAAATTATGGACATCTTTCTGACAGCAGCTTCCTGGTGAAGCCACCCTCCCTACTGCAGCACGAGTGCTCTGCTTGAAGATCTGGAACACAGCACCCTGAAGCCCTGAGCTGCAGCCCTGCTCTCAAAGCCACAGAAGAGAATTTAAAAGCCATAAGACTGCCAGGGTAACTTGAAGCTCTCGAGACATCTTCAGCTTCATAGAACTGCCTTACATAGTGTCAAGGAGCTCGGAAAAGCTCATTGCACCAGCCAGCAGCTCTCAGAGCTCAATTGCTGCTTGCAGTAAAGAGCCCCCCTCCAAGTGCGGTCTACTTTCACACCCTAGTCAAGGATCTTAGAAAATCTGAGAACACAGATTAGAACTGAGTATATGTTCAAAAATAAAAATTACATCCTCAGAACTAGAAATCCCAAGATGGAAGCTGCTGGAGTACTGATTAGAAAGTGAAAATCATATAATATCATGCAGAAATCAACTAAGATGCTACATTTCTGTTTGCTATATGGTAGTTATACAATAAAGTTTGCTATTACAGCTGTCATTCCAGAGTATCTTTCAACTGATTATCTCCTATAAACATAAAACATGGTTAAATCACTCACTAATACGTAATGCTAACAGAAAATCATCCATATTCCTAAATCAGACATAGTGAGGTTTTGGCACATAACCCTGTATCGCAACATGCTACTGCTAGCAGGACATACTTGTAACTGATAAATCTGTCACACTGTTCTTAAACAGGCCTTTGTGAAAGGGAAGAATCACTGTAATTACTAATCTGTCCTTTCTCACTCATGCAGGAAGAACTAAAATTTGGTGTTGCAAGAGAAGCTGTTTAATTGGGGAGAAAGGTGTTTTGGAAGCAAGTGGCACAGCTGACCCTGCTCTTGCATTGATTCACCTACTCCCACATTTATACAGTCCTAAAATTACATTCAGCCCTTCGAAGGCAACTGTGAGGTTGACGTGGCCCCCGGTGAAAATGAGTTTGACACCCCTGCCTTAGAGAATTTCTTTGCTACATTTCAGGACCACCAAGAAACCCAGGCTCAAATGGTTACTGAAATAACTAGTTCTAAACTTACATTTATTACTTTTATAGCTAAAGAAATTACTATGACTTTACTTCACCTTTAAGAAATGCCACAGTGGAGCCTCAAGCAGCCCTTTAAACTTTTAGCTTCACATTTTTAGCATGCTCTATACAAGCCAGATCCCCCTGCACCCTCAGAATTTCTATAACATCAACCCAGTACCTTTCCATTGCTTTTAAGAGGCAACTGCCAAATTTTAATATCAGAGTCCTATTACAGTTATGTAAATTAAGTCAATTTGTCCTTCCTTCAATTAAACATGTTAATTTCCCGGGAGACTCAACACCATTTTCTACAGTTGTCATGCCATCGTCACACAGTACGCTGTAGCCTTAAAAAGAATTAATAAAGTATCTGGTCTTACAGACCCTACCTACGTCAGTAAACCTCATGTAACTCAACTCACTGAAATTCAAAGGTATACTCAGATAAGAAAGTTTCTTGGAGCCCTCCAATTTGCCTAATTTCTTCAGCAGAAGAAACCAGGCATCTGTTACAACCTTTAAAACAAAAATACAAACACGATTTTCATGAATTTTTACAGACTTGCTGAATTTAAAGCACGAATCATTAGGGCTGAATAAGAAACATAAGAATTGCCATATAGTTCATGGTGATAGTTACTGTCCTTACTGACAAATGCCACTACCAAATACTTCAAAGGGAGATCACAGGAACATACTAAGTCTGGAAAATTACAGAAGACTGCCTGTATATTTTCCTTAGCCTCATTAGTTGATAACTAGCTGATGCCCAGAAGAATTTAACCGTTTCATTCCTGTTGGTTTTTTTTAAGCATTGTCCTTGTCACAAGATTACCTTTTATTCAGACTCTTCCTGTTTGACTCTATATAAAAGTGAACAATTCGTTTCTCCCAGGTTATCCAAATCTTTCCACATCTACTAATCACTTCTGTTGCCCTTTCTCTGAGTCACATCTATTTCTGCACTCTTTATCTTCTGAGTAAAGTTACTTGGACTTGATTTCAGGGGCTTAAGTACTATTCATTCATAGAAGAGAACAGCTTTCTAAAACAGCTTCTGTTCTCTTGTGACATTATCTGTGCATCTTTACATTATTGGCATTTTGAGCACTCAGGCTCAGTGAGGATTAATCAACGTATCACCACTAGAACATATGGGTCTTCCTCCCAAATAATCACAGTTTATTTAGAAAATGCATGGTTAGCCAAAATAATTCCTTCTCTTGTGCATTAGTCAACAACAAGCTTTAGCTTTATTAGGTCCAGTACAAAGGGCCACATAAGGGCAACTTAGACTGAAAACAAGGCTTGTTGTAAATAAAAAGAGTAACAAGATATGATTCCTTTTATAGCTACTATTCCTGAAGATACCCAAAAGTCTTCTCAAACTGACAATACGGTTGCTGTTGTAACTAATAAAGTACAACAAAGTTCCCAAAATCATTAACATTCAGTGACCTTATCTAAGTATAACAACCCTACTTTCACAGCCAAATTCAATCCTGTTCTTACTTTGTTCAAGAGCACCTTGTTCACAAACACCTTTGCTACAGAAACCTTTGGAATACTGATCATTGACCCATTGTTCCTGCTTCCAGTGGGAAAGAACACTACGAAACTAAATTAATCTGTAGACTGCAAGCCTGAATTTTTTCCAGACAAAGCAGTAGTCTAAATGGTTGGGGCTTTTTGTTTGGTTTTAATAAGAAGGGGTTTTTTTCCTTACGATTTAAATATATTCTGATAGACCACTGACATGTAATTCAGAATCTGGCATTTTAATATGATTCTTCCTTATTAAGTGCTTTTCACTCAGCATTCTGAAAGCTTTCATACACATTCACAAATTAACCTTTTGAATCCTCAGAATTATCTGCATTTATAGAGGAGAAATACAAGTAAGAAGGAGATAAGAGTTTTGCCTAGTGTGACTCAGCAAGGCAGTGAGAATTCCAAGCACCAAGCCCTGATATTCCCATTCCTAGTCACAATGTATCACTTTCACACCTTTCTCTACAGAGTTTACAGCTACTTTTTCAGGTTTACAGCAGAATATAATACTAAATAATATAGTATAATTGTTATACTTACTACTGCCTGTATAATTGTAAAACAAACCAAGGCAAACTTGAAAAACAATACAGGACAGTGATACGTATTGCTGAACTTAAACAGGTTACAGATCAGCTTTTGAATGCGAGAGTGCTGCTTTGTAAGAGATTACATCACCAATAGAACAAATTAAAGACTTTTCTTAAAAAGCAAGCATTGCTTTTCTCAATGTACGTCCTGATATGCATTTCCACTGTCACAAAACTGTTGGAAAACTGCAAGAACTGTATGGCAATTTAAGATCTTTTCCCTAGTACTACAGTTATAATTTGTGTTTAATGTAGCTCTTGTTGATGAGTGACAAGTTTATTTCCAAGGGACATTTACTTCAGTGTTTACATTAATTCTTGTAAAATATAAATTGACCCAACCATACAGAAACAAAAAGTTGAACAATATTTTTTTTCCTAAGAAACAGAGAACTAATTAAAGACTTTTAATAAGTGATGCTCTACAATATCAAATGCACATATTAAACTGCTTTTACCTTCAGATTTTGACCTAAATGCCACTAAGAAAATTTTTAATGAAATTAATGCTTCTCTTGCCAAACACAATGCTTTCAATCAACATGGATGCACTTCAAATATGGATGCTTTCATTTTGGGATCACCACACCACAATCAGGCACGTCTAGGTAAATTACTGAGCTCAATTCACCTATATCAACCAAAGTTTTCGTTTGTTTGGTTGTTTTTTTAAAAAAGTGGTATTATTTAAGAATTCCTGCTAATGTAGTTTTCAAAAGACCAAGTAACCTCTCAACACTATATTTAGATTAACCAGCAATCAACATGAATATTGTTATTAGCTCCATCTTTTCAGCTCAGAAAGGACACTGCAGAAAATAAAAACAATATTCACTACATGCACAGGGAAGGATGAAAGGAATAACCCACTTTTAAAAGGCAAAAAAAAATAGAACAAGGAAATTCAATTAAATTGAATGACAGAAATAAAAACTAATAAAGTCATGTTTTCCATGTAATTAATCTGTAGAATTCATTGGAACACAAATATATCACAGTCAAAAAGAGTTAATATGAATAAATTAGAGACTTGATATTTAAAAAGAACAGAGTGAGCTCAGAGAGCAAGTAACAAGAAAAAAAGAAAAAAAAAAAGAGGACACTATTTTCAGCAGACTCATATCTGCCTATTAAAATGGAATTTCTTTCATCATTTTCTAAGATTTCTGGTCTTGTGATTCCATGATCAAGCTGAAATCCTACCATATGCCACCTCTGAAATTATGGATCTCGAGCAAGTACTTCTCAGAAGGCCAGTATATAGAAGATTCTGTGAGAACCCTCAAAAACAGGAGAGCACTTCTACCTTCCGTAATACCGAATCAAGTCATATAATTCCAGTATTTTAAGCAATATTCTTGTTTATGTGTTTTCCCGTCCATATTCTGTTGTTTCTTATCCTATATTCAAGATAAGGTATTCTCCTAGTACACTGGGAAACTGCTCCACTGAAGAGGATTTCCAGAGCTACACATATACAAATGACATCAAGTTAAGCATTTCAAAAGAAAGTATTTAAACAGATATCACTGCAAAGTAATTCTCTCGGATCAAAGAACATAAACTGCAATGAAATATGACATATTGAAGAGCTGAAGCATCTTGGGATAGCTATCTTCTACTATTATTGTTACTTTACACCTGGATCTGTCTCTCTGCAATCTTTAATCACAAAAAATAAGTAAAATCAACAATTAAAACTTTCAGTTATATGATGGAATTTTTCAGAACTGAATAATTTGCATTTTAATTATTTGCAAATGTAATTACCTGACTCACATTTAAAAATAAATATTTTGAACAGATTTAAATGGAGTATTTCAAGACAATGAAAGAAATAATTCAAAGATTTACAAAGATCAGCATGCAGATGATACCCAAATAATAACCACTTATATAATTGAGACAGTATTATTACATTATTCCAGTTTATTCTATAAAAATTTAGAATCATTTGTTTAGATCCCATGGCAAAACTCACAGCATAATTCTTTATTGACTGCTTTGGAAATTGCTGAATTATAGTTCTCTTGCTCACAAATTTTCACATGATATGCTTCAAGGCAAGATGTTAATTTGAAAAGCTGAAATTTCTGACTGGAAATATATTCCTACTACACTTAGAGAAAACAGATGTTATAATAGCTAAAACAAATTGGGTGGATAAACTATTTTTCACATTCATTTATTCTGTGCAAACATTACCCATATTTGATACTGCAAATCGCCATACTGCAGAACTTCAGCAGTTCCACTGCAACCAGGGAGATCAAAGTTTGTGGGGTACCTGAGCAACACTTCACCCACAGATCAAACAAACTCACAGAAAACAAATAATACTCATCAGTCCTGTTGGACATATAATTGTTATTTGAAGAAGAAAACTCAAAAATGACTATGAAATGTGAGTATACTAATTGGTGACTAAAGGAGCTGTAAACAAAGTGGCTTGACATTAATACCAAAGATTTTTCAGATATCTAATAGTAATATTGCCATCTTAGAACTCCTGCTTGCACTGTACACAAGTTTGTCAGCTTCCAGGTACAGTCTAGACTTGATGTAAAAGATCTATGAATAATATACATGGAAAGAATTTAGCAGAATATCCAGCAAAGGGAAGGCAGAAATATGACAAGAGTAATAGGCAAACGCAAAATCTAGGGAAAAAAAATATATACAAGTGTGTGTATATATGGAATCACAGAACAGAATCATAGAATGGTTAAGGCTGGAAGGGACCTGAGGGAGTTCTCTGGTCCGACTGCTGCTCAGGCCCAGGCTAATGCTAGGCCAAGGTGCTTGAGGTCTTGGCCACCCACATCCCAAATCTCCAAGGATGGAGATCCCACAGCTGTTCAAAGTGTCTGTTCCAGTGTTAAACACCATAATTGTGAGGAATTTTTTTCCTTAGGTTTAACTAGAACTTCCCCTACTATAATACGTGTCAGCTCTTGTCCTTTCACTGAGCATGTCTGAGAAAAGTCTTGCTCCATCTTCACTATGACCACCCATCAGGTAGTTGAAGATGGCACTTCATTTCCCTTAGCCTCCTCCAGAAAAAACAAACTGAGCTCTCACAGCCTCTTCTTGCACACAGTATATGCATCTACACAAATATTCAAATTCTGCAACTTTAAAGCACTGCAAGAGTTGGCAGAGTTCGTCAGCAGGAAATAACATGGTAGCTCAGAACTCAAGCTAAGCTACATCCAAATAAAACAAGAAAACTATACAATTTACTCTTATTAAAGATGAAAGAGGAAACAGAACGGTCACATAACAAAACACTTGCATCACAATAACTATATAATCTAACAATATACCTTTCATTAATGAGTACAGGATGGAAAAAAATAGCATTTTAAATATGCTAGAGAACTGATTATGAATTCAAGGATTATTTAGAGACCTTTCAGAAGGGATGTCAGCACTTAATAGAAAATAGGATCTCGTGAAGAACTACTCAGGATACTCACATGAAGGTGATTTAGCAGTCTGATTAAAGGATGTCCTTTTATATAGCACTGTCCAGTGCAACCTGAAATAACCTGACCAATGAAATTTTCTACCACTTACACTGAAGTATTAGATCACTGAGTCAAGAAACAATAATCATTCTTTGTGTAGCAGTTTGCTAACCACAGATGTCTGCATTCAGCATTAAACAGCACATTATCAGAAAACTATTAGGAAGATAAATAAATTCTAAGAAACAAAAACCCAATATAGGATTAAAAAAAATAGAAGTAGAGGGCACAAAATGAAGAACTGAATCACTGCATTACAGTCTACAAATGTTCAAATACAATAATAAAATCACCTGGCATTCAAAAGTACAGAAAATGAGAGAATGAAGAAAACCATAATCAGGCAGACATTCAGGAGGAAACAAACAAACAAACAACAAAATGTTCTAAGAAAAAAAAAAATCAAAATATAAACTACTGTCCACCTGTATTAGTTTTTATACTATCACTTCCTTCCTTGACTGTTTTAAACTCAGGTTACACCTTTATAACATTTCATTTTAAATAAACTGTCCACAGTTACATGTAAAAAACATTTTCCACTATAGGCATGGAAAGATAGTCATTATAGGTGTGGAAAGATTGCCATTAGAATGAACACAATAAATCTTCCCCAAGATCAAAGAGATCATTTTTGCTACTAAAATAATAATTTCAATACTCGCTCAGAAATGCTATTACATCAGTAGCTACCACATCTCTCTCAGAAGTGGAACATTCATTCATCACTAATCGGACTATAGAGAACTGCTGCAAAGTCAGATGCTGGCTCAATATGCTTGGACACTACTTGTTTTCTAGTTTTGACTACTAACAGAATCTATAAAATAAATAAAACATATTGAAAAGCACCAAAGTAAAAGAATGAGGGAAAATTAAAAACCACAGGAGAGAAGAAGGAAAAAAAAAAAAAAAAACACCACACCACCAAAACATGAACAAAACCAAGAGAAACACCTAAAACAAATTTTAAAATACATTAATAAATGAACGTTTCTTCACATTATAGTCTTTCAATGAAATTAGCACTAGCATGGAACCAAATAAACATTATGCAATTTAATGCAATTAGCTAGGTTCAGATTCTGGATTTTTAAGGAAACGAATAAATATCATGGAATTTTTCATTTCCTATTTAGTACCTTATATCTATAAAATTATTTCATAAGGCACTAAAACAAACCAATATTCACATAAAACTTTCCTGATCGAGAAAAACAATTGTATTGAATTATACATAGCATTAGAAATAACAGAATGGTCATTAGACGAGTCATTAGAAATAAAGGTTAATGTTTGCCTTTCAAAGTAAAATATAAGTAAAAATTTAGGGAATATAAAGTTTAGGGAACTTTAATATCTGTCACTCATTTCATTTAAATTTATTTTGCCAAGTTCTCTCAGTGTAAAGCTGAGCATTGTCCAATTTCAAACTCTTGCAGAAGGATGATTGAATTCACTATTATTTTTGTACAATTTCCTTGGGAATACATGTGATTTATTTGTTCAGACTACAGTTGAAGATACTTCAACACATTAATTCTATTTCTTCTTCACACAGACTAGAAATATGGTAAAAAGGGGAAAAAAATCCACAACCATGAAAAGAAATTGAGTTAAATTAGAGCAATGTCCCACAATGTGAAACCAAACAATCTATAACAAAACAAACCTTAAGTTTACAAAACAAGTAATATAAGATACATACACATGCATAATTCATGGGATGGATACACTAAGACGACCTGTAATTTCTGTTGTTAAATAAATAATGAGTTAGTAAAGCAATTATAATATGAGATCATGGAAGTGGCTTAAGTCCAAGTTAAATACTTCTCTTGGTGATAGGAAAGCTCTGGGCTTTTAGACATATCTCGTGTCTATGTGATGCCAGTCTTATTCTTTGCCACTTCTCCTATGCCAGCACAAGCGTTGTCAAGTGCAACAAAACCAGTAACAGTAAAAGCTTCAGTAGCAATATTTGTGGGCAATCTCCAGCTTTGAGTGTTAACAATCCTTCTACGTTATCAGCTTCACTGTGCCCAGGTGACTCGTAGGCACATTCAGAACATTTTTCCTTCATTCTGTATCTCAAGGCATCTGAGCAGAATCAGCAACACATTGTTTTCACGCAAGTAATGAGAAAGTAAATCTGTATTTTTAGAGAAGTGGGGTTCCCAAAAACTCCAGTTCCATCAAAAAATTCCAAAAATGTAACTTTACCCTCCATGATCTAGGTGTTTAAGCATAATAATTCCTGTTCTCTTTTTTCACCTCTTGGTATTGTCTTCTGCAAGTCCAACTGTTTAATAACAACGTCAGCAGTTAAGTTGAAAACACCCTGTCTAGATATATCCAAATGATTCCCTGATTTTGTCCATAGTTTTCTCACAGTCCTTATGAGATATGAAAAAAAATTCCTTACAGTTATTTTCTAATCCTTACAGTTATTTGTTATCACTGAATTGGAAAACATGATTGATTGGAAAACCTTTCTTCGTAGGAGTTTAAGCTGTTAGGCATCTGAATGCCAGAGCAATACAAGAATTGATACATTTGTATAATATTTATTTCAATAAAATTAGCGAAACCTCAACTATGGATATATCATACTTATATTATCCCTCTAAATAACCTGCCTGCTCTCTAGTTAATTAAAGTTACATTTCAAAACCATATTAACTTTTCATAGCTAACTGGCATCCATACTTCAGCTGCTGACATGATAAGCTAGAAGTTGCACCCATTTGTTTATCAGTTTCCCTTGCAAGGGTCATTACTCAGTATTTTCTAAAAATAAACAAAATGTACGAGTCTGTAATCCTCCTCTTATTAGTTAATAAAAGCATAAGTGCTATGAAAATATTACCTCTTTTGTTAGAAAAACAATTAAAACCAGTTCCCCAGGCTCAACACTTCACAGGAGGTATGATGGCAGCAAGCGCTACATTTTACCAAGTCTTTAAAAGGGTCATTAATCTTTCAGTCATGGATCTCAGACATTGAGGTCTAACTGCAACAAGCAGAAGCAAACACACAGCGCTCTCTTTCTCTCCTCGTAGCGATAGAAATATAGTAAATTCTTAAGAGGCCAACAGCTAAAAATAGCCAAAGATAAATCTATTTAATCCACCTTCATCTGCCTGATTTTACAGAATCTCGTTAGCGTAAATATTTCCACTTTCGTTATTACACTGAATCAACTGAGATATTTCAAGGCAAGCACAGAAGCCCGTGAGGAGTGCTCCTTCTTTACAATCACTTTTATATTCACCTACACATTCAGTCTTCAGCAAACATATTACTCCTTTTATCTGTTCAACAGTATAACTTGGGTACTACATGAACAAGAAACAATTAAAAAATAATAATAATAATTTACTTGAATCAATTTGCTTCTACATCAAATCCACTTTGAGAGCATTATCTAAAGAAATGGTAGCTAATCCATACAGCCTTTTGTACACTGCTGTCACAGAAAGTAACCCGTAGCATCATCTACATATGCAGGAAACAAGCCTCTTTGTCCCTGCACCTGCTTTTCCTTATCTGAAGATACAGACGATTAAGTTTTTGTGAATTTTTGACCACGATAACAAAGATTTTCATCCTTAACGCTAGAGACAAAAAAAAACCCCAACTTTGTGACGATAACTAGATTGTATTATTACGTTAAATCCCAATGTGACCAAGCACATTAGAAAGATACTGCTTACTGCCTTCACTGTATTTTAGATCACCATCCCTACTCAGAACATTCTGATCTTTCAGAATTCAAAATCATTCCAAGAAGCACCCGAAACGTGGGAGCAAGTACACCTGACCTGCGGAGGCACGATTTAATGATCAGTACTCAATGCAACACAGCATCCAGCTCCAAGGACCATCCTTTTCACCTTAAAATAAGTCAATACTAAATAAACTGCGAGAACTGGGCGGTGGGGGCTGGCTACAGTACTGAGATGAGCCTGGAAGGCACCGGCTGAGCTCAGCCCCATCCCCATTCACCTCTAGCCGAGCTCCTTTGCCGCCGCCCCGTCTCACGCCCGCAAGTGGGCTCCCAGCCCGTCGCCGGCAGCGCCGGCAGCCGCTTTACGCGTCCCCCGGCACGAAGCGCCGCCGGCCCCTCGGGAAGCCCCGGGCGCGCGCGGCGGCCGTTAACGGCACCAACGGCTGCAGCGCGAGCTGCCGGCGGGCAGGAGCGGCCGCGCGCGGGGGGATGGACGCCGCTCGCCGGGGGAGCGGGCAGCGGGCACCGGCCGCCGCCGCTACGCGCCTCCGGGGCGGACGGGCCGGCGAACAGGCAGCGGAACGGCTCGGTGCGGGGCGAGGCAGGGCGGGCAGAGCCGCCCGCAGACGGGGTGGCGTGAGGCGGACCCCGGGCGGGAGGGAGCCAGCCGCAGACCGAGCGGGGACACCCAAGGACAGGGACGGGCACAAGGACGCAGGGCAGGAGGAACGCGCTGAGGCGGCGGCACCCCGGGGGGGGGCACGCGGGGCGCTGTCGGCGCGCCCCTTACCTGGCAGTAGGTGCCGGTGACCCCCGCGGGGCAGGCGCAGCTGTAGGCGGCCGGCGGCGGGGGCAGCAGCAGCTGGAGGCGGCGGGGCGCGGCGGGGCCCCGGGCCGGCACCGGCGAGCAGGTGCCGTTGTTGCGGCAGGGCTGGCTGAGGCAGGGGTCCCGGCCGGAGGGCGCGGCGGTGGCCGGCCCGGGAAGGCAGGCGCGGCGCTGGGCGAGGGCGAGCAGCAGCAGGAGGAGCGGGACGGCTCGGGGCATGGCGGCGGGGCGTGCGGGTGCTGCTCCCCTGCGGGCACCGGCTGGGAGAGGCTGGGATGGAAGCAGCGGCCGCCCGGCTGCTCCCTACCCCCGTTCCCCGGGCAACGTGAGGGCGGAGACTGGGCGGGGAGGAGCCGCCAGCCGCGCCGCCGCGGACCGGCAGGGGGCAGCCGCCCGCCCGCCCGCAGCGCTCCGGGCCCGGGAGAGGCGGCAGCGGGGCGGGGTGCGCAGCGGCGGGCGGGGCCGGGGGCAGCGGCGCCGGTTATTTCGTCCCTCGAGCCGTGGCTGAGCTCAGGTGGGAGCGGACAGGGATGCGGCCCCACCCGCGTCCCATTTCGCTGCGCGTGGGAACGGCGGCCGGGCTGCGCGGAGCCGCGCGGAGCCGCGCGGGCACGGGGACCGGCGCTGCGTTAGAACGGCAGCGGTCCGGAGCCGCCGGTGCCTCCGGTTGGCGCGACGGGTGTCAGTGACAGCGCGACAGCGCTCGGCCTCTCGGTTAGACACACAACCTGACAGGGAAACTCCCTGTTCAGGAGACGGCACCGTTTGCTGTTTCACAAGTGGAACATGCTGATAATTGCTTTGAAATTGTATTAAGGCCAAAGTAGAGGCAGATGAAAAGCATAAAAATTAATCTTGTCATTGCTCGTACCACATAAAAAGCTGTATATTTTCCCAACTAAGGTTATCTACAGCTGATTTTTGAAAATAATTTCTATTTTACCAGCCTTCTGGGAATTTTTTAACTGCCTCTGATTGGAACTAAGGTACACGATCTGTAAATCAGTTAACAGACAGCAGGAAAATAATTCACATTCTCTGACCTTCTATTCATTTGCTTCTACAAAAAGTGAAGTGTTTGATTCTAATGACTTTTCACATCTTGGTTACAGGAGCACTGATGACAGCAACATGCTACACCTTATAAACCTTTGCACTTCACATACAACTAAAACCTGCAGAAATAACTGGTGATGCTAATTGAACTGAAAATTCATTAGGGTTTCTAGGAGCCTGAACATGATTCCAGATCCCTACATCCAGGCTGAAGTGAGCTGTCGCTGCTCCTCCAGCAGCCCAGGAGCCCCATTTTCCCTCCCCACACTGGCAGCAGCTGCCCCAGCAGTGCTGCCCCAGCTCCAGCCACTGCCCCTGTCCTGGCCAGGGCCCGAGCTCCAGACTGAGCCCTTCGGTCACACTGCTCTTATCTACTTCCACCCAGACAACAGTGGGTTCCGATGTTTACTATAGCCTATAGGCACAGTGAAAATAATAATAATAACAACAATAAAATCTTAGTTGAATTAAGTTGTTAATTTATTTTCCAACTTCTCCTTAAGGTTACTTTTTCAACCAATATTTGTTCATCAGAGCCCTTCTCATGTTGAAACAAAAAAACTGCTGGACTGACCGGACCAGTTCATCTTTTCTTTACTGAATGATTATCAAATGCTCTGGCGCAGTGAAATCCAGGAACTTGGAAAAGATTCTCACAATTTGAAACTGAAATACTACTTACTGTTGTTTAAGTGTGGGTTTTTTCCAACTAATTTTGCAACTATAAGAAACATTTTTATTAATTTGCTAAGCTTATTCTTAAGAATGTAGTGGAAAGCAATGGCAAAGGCCATGCCCATGCCAAGTTATAGTAACCGTTTGTTCATTCTATTCCGTTCACAAGAGCCGTGGCCTTGTTCTACAAGAAAATAATTTGATTTGACGTGATTTGTTCTTGATAAGTCCACAGAAGCTTCTATTTGTGTCCTTGTTATCTTCCAAGTGCTTTGAAAGAACTTGTATATATATCCGAGGTTGCTGTGGCATTTGACATTAAAGTAGCTGGGCTGTAATTCTTTCTGTTTTCCTTCTCAATAAAAATGTTTGTCCTTTCCCAGTCTCCTAGGACTTCACCCTTCCATACACATTGTCAAAGACAGATGTTAGTAACTAGCTTTGGCCAGGTCTCTATACCTCTTGGAGAACAAATCATCAGAACCAGACAATCTGAAAAGGTGTTCTACTCTCCAACCTGACCCACCTTTCTTTTTGCTCAAGCACTTTTCCTCGCTGATGTTGTGTTCACCAGCTGACCAGCCTTCAGAACAAACAGGATGTCTGAGTTGACTGGTTATGTATTGCCTCTATTTTTTAATTGTTCTCGGTACCCCAAAGGATTTAGTAATTCTGGTGGAATTCTGGTCTAGGTCTGATGCTTTTTAGTAGTAAGACAATATAGAAAAGTATTGGAAAAAGATGGCTTCAAGGCTAACAGCTCGATCAGATAATGAATTCTGTGAGGTAGTAGCATGGTATTTGCAGAAGAGAACAACTTTAAAAACAAACTAGTCAACCAACAGAGTAGGACATAAAAGCAGTGTTCTGAGTCAGATTTGGCATAACTATATTGCATTCGTTTCCTTAGCATTTTACAGAATATATAAGCAATGTTTGCATTATAATTGCCATTTTCATAGGGAAATATTTAACTGCAGAACAGAAAATATTATGCTTACCTAATTAGCTAGTGATTTTCCAAAATGCTGTATCTTTTAATGCATTTTAATGTTCCAATATGCATAGTTTAAATAATTTTATAGTCAGTTTTCCATAAACAAATTACTAATCTCTGTATTTGATAAGGATTCAAGCTGTCTGCTTCATATACACTTGCTAGAATTTGAATTGTATTACCAGTCTGATAGCTTATTAGTGTGTCTTAGGTAAGCTACATTAGTACTTAACTATTTGTTTTGATGGAGAAGTACTCATCCTCTAGTGGCTTGAAGAAGATTTTGCAGAGATTTTTTTAATCTGTTCTGATTAAATATTTAGTGAGGAACAAAAATCCCTGTGATTTCTTAATAGGAAGTTTTATGCTTTAAATGTCCCTCCCATAACAACAATGATCTTTTTTGTAAATATTGATGAATGCTTTCAAAACCACCTACTATTAGTTACCATTTTCTTTACTAGTATAGGATGAGACAGTTACTGTGTTGAGCCTTTTCTGGACAGTGTCTGGACTGTGATTCTATTCCATAGAGCAGAAGTTAAACTCTTATACTGGGGAGCACAAAAACACTGTGCTGTGAAAATCCATGATGCCACTTTCATCAGTGTCAGCCAGACAATGCAGGAACAGTAGTATTTCCCACATCTTCACCTATTTGTCTGGCTCACAGGAACTGTGATCATCCAGTCATCATCCAATGTATTGTTTATATATTTTTTGAACAATGGACTAAAATTAACCCATACCTCTACACAGCATGGTTGTCTCCCAAACAAAATAACTGTGAGCTATTCAAGAAATATCTTTCTCTAAAACTTGCCAGAAAATTTGTCTCAATAGTTGCTGCACCTTTCACCAAAAAACTGTACACATAATGTGAAACAAGATACTTTTGCAGCAAAGATGTGCACTACAGCAAGTATTACTGTACTTCATGAAATTAGAAATTCATCTTACAGAAAGACTGATCTGGACCTACCTTGAAGCAGATAAACATACACTGAGGAAGATCCTGCATACTTATACCAAGTTTGCATCACCTTCTAGGGAGCTTGTTTGAAAAGCCTCTCAGAAGGTAATACCACAAAACAGATGTTGGAAGGAAAAAACACAGCTGTAGCTTAAGGTGTTTAATGACATAGATACAGTAAAATAACTAAGGAAGAACATATGGGGTTTGATATTCACAGCCTTCCACTCTATTCTAAAGCCATGACTTAGGCTTTCAAATAATGACCTGATGTGACTACAATTTCAGTTAAAGATTAAAAAGTAATTTATAATGTATCATTTATACAGACAGTAATTTTTACTCAAAGAAACAGAGCAAGTGCAAAGCATAGAATCTTAAATATGTCAGTATTATCTTAAATATCTTAGAATTTGCATAGATGTTTCATTAATCCAAATGATGTGCTTAATATGACAACTATTTGGCCAAGTACTTGTTCATGAGAACTTGAAAGAAGTATTATATCTGAAGAAGAGCTATTTTTATATCAGTAAGTAAAAGACTTCTTATTTCTATGAATTTCAAGGTGCATATGTTAGAAAACATGAGGTCTATATTCTGGTTGACTGGAAAACCTTACACATCAAAAGCTGTACAGAGGAGAAGAATAAATAAAATATCAATAGACATTTTACGTGAAGGTAACAGAAGAAAAAAAAAAGCCAAATCATAAGGTAAGCTAGAGAAAGGTTTTAAGACTTAATGTTCCTCATTGTTATTGTTCCTGTGCACTAAAGAAAAAAAGTGATGCTTATGGTTGGTTGGTGGTCACAAAAGGACCAGCCTCTGTGATTCTCAAGGCAGCAGCCAGCAGTGAAAATATGCTAAATAGAGAACTGCTTTCATTGTTTTAATTTCAACACAAAATTTCACAGCAAATACAAAACTGAATTTATGTGGTTTGTTTTGGTAGGTTTTGGTGGTGGTGGTGGTTTTGTTTTTTCGCTTTATGCCATTATTCTTTCAAGCCTTCTTTTTCAGTATTCATTTCTTTTCAGGTTTCCCATTTATTATTGCTCTAGTAACATCACTCTCACTAGATTCCAAATGTCACCTTTTTAATCTGCATTCTCTTGCACACAGTTTGCAAGAGTAGATTATGGCTCTGTCCAAGATTGCAATGTCAATGTAATTCTCTCCCTAAGCATTTCTTTCAAATAAATAAGGCACGTATGTATGTATTTTAGTAAATGTGGATCCACAAAATACCTTGATTCCTTTATAGGTTGACTCTTCAGGCTCCCATTTAACTTAGTGCTGATCATGACTCACCACCTCCTCGGCACCCTCTGCTGAGGTAAAGAAGTGATATTATCCCAATTTTACAGCTCAAGCTCCAGCCCAGATCCTAAACTATTCAGACACCTAACCAACAAGTTGGATTCTTGCCTAACATCCTAGAGTAAGCCAGTAATATGCAGAAAATTCTTCCTACAGCTCTGAACTACTGACTTACAGAGTAATAAAGATTAATATAGAAAACAATCAGGCTCTAAATTCTATAAGAACTAAGAATAAATGTCATATATGCACTATTTATGGGAAATCAGTGAAGCCACTATGATAAGCACTTATACTGAAAGGGGAGGACTGTGCAATGTATGTGGTGTTAACACCAATTTAAAGTCAGGGAAAAGGAGACTCAACAGAGCCAAAGCGTCAGTGCCACTTGCAGCGGGAGCAGATGTGTACTGGCATTCCATGTAGTCTATGATCAGAGTTAGCGACAGCCTGTTACATAGCGTATCCACTATTTCTTCAAACCTTTTGAAAACAAAGTGGTAATATTTTAAGACAGTTCTGAGGCAATTTTCATTGGGCCTCACACATAAAGAACTTCTCTCATTTTATGTCAAGACCAGAAATTACAGTATCCAATCTTTATTTGAAGACCATGAGTGATGAAGACCTAGGTACATTTTTCTGAAGAACTTAAATCAATTTTAATCTGAATAATCTGGTTTCATCAGTCCTCCATTGGATCTAGCTTTATTTTTTTTCCTCACAGACTAAAGAACTACATGCTCTCAGAGTCATTTACATAGCATTTTTACTTCCATAGGTGACTCTACACTAGGATCAAGCCATTTGTTAGTGTCCTTTCAGATGAACTGAACATTTTTGTCACTGTATTTATTAAGACTAATGTGCTATAGCTCACATGGACATTTCATGGCAACAGAAGTTGAATACTCACCATTTATCCATGTAAGCCACTGCAAATACATTTTCTTTATGCAGATGTATTAACAATTACTGGTTTCTGAGGAAACAGGCAATATCTTTAGCTTACTGTGGGCCTGTAAAAACTGCATAGGGAATAGGCCAAAATTACGTGGGCTTTTCCTTATACCATAAAAATCTTCAGAAATAAATGTCAGACTGCGTAAATGTCATGTACACAAAGTTAAAACAAACAAATATAATACCTGATGTGAAATGCATTACTAATGCAAATATAAATAAAGATTCTTAATTGCTGTTCATAGCATGATAGGTACTGTCTGGTAAGTGTTCACTCGGTCAGCTGCAGTACTATGCAAACATGGCTATATCACTTGGGCCTTGAATGTCTTTTGGGACTTGGAAGCACAAAATACAGACATCCTTAATCTGTGCCTTAGTACTAGAATGACTCTGGTTTTGAGATCATTAGACAAAGATATTTAGGACATAACATACCTCAACAAAAAAAAAAGTAGTCTTAGGGAGTAACTTGAATATGCTGACTTGGCTTTCGTGAGGTTGGCAGATCCTACATAACACACTAGTGGGTGAAATTACTCCCTTTTAGTTCTGGGTGAATAAATTATACGTTAATAGTTTCTGTTTCTGAAATTACTACAAAAATTATAGAAAACTACAGTACTAAAAACATTAAGCAGCTTACTTTCATCTTTACGGCTACACACCAGACTTTTTTTATTAACACAGCAGTGACAAGTACTCATACTATCCTACTGTCTAGTATAAAAACAGAGCAACAGCAATTTATTTTTTCTTACTATCTTCTTGCTTACCTCCAAAAGCAGCTATAAAGTTCGTGCTCTTACATGGTTTAATGAGTCAGTAACTCAAAGTAGGAAATGCAGAATCATTCATTTGTATTCCACATTCAGCTTTATTTTTGTTTTGTTTTAAAAAAGATTTTTTTTGTCTATGAACTACAAGGAAAGTATGCTTGCGGGATTCTCCAGAATAGAGAGACACTTACTGAAGCCCCTAGCGCATAGTTTTTTGCTCAAGTACTGAGAAATCTAAGTCATAAAAACTTGGCATGCTATCTCAAAGATAGATATCTAGTTATCTCAACACCTAGTACACACACTTTTGGTGTGTGCTGCATTGTTACAAATGACCTTTATCAGGCAGGTGTTTTTGCATTAGGTGATACTTCTATAAAAGAAGACTTTGCTTTTTGGAGGAAGGCTGGTTTTGCAGAAGACAGCATCAAGGTGTTGACCACTTTAAAGCAAACTGCTCCTTTCCTCAGCAATTATCAATTCTGAAAAACAAACAAAACAAAAATCAAAAACCAGCCAACCAAACCCCAAAAAAACAAACAAACGTAATTATGAAAAAGCCGAGGAACAGAGCTACTGATATTGGCAAGTTTACTGAAGATTTTAAAATAAAGATACACAAACTCTGAACTTGATGACCAAAGTGCTGTCTTTGATTGCATATAAAGTGATAAATCTCATGGTGTCCAGTTTTCCACTGTCACATAATTATTTTTCTGTTCTCCAAAATCAAAAAGGCGAGATGATATGTGCTTATTAAAAAAAAAAAAAGGCACATGGAAGAAATAATCTGTGAATCTGTGTCATGCCTTTGACAGCTTCAGCTATGCGCACAGGTGTTGCAGCCCGGTGTCTGGCAAACACCACTGTGTTCAGGAAAGCTGCAGTATGGTGTGTTTCCTTGCTGTGTACTGCCCAGCAGCGAATGGAAAATAGCTCATCCTTGTTGCTCTGGAGGGGAAAGTCATGCTCTTAAAGCTCCAATAAATGAAAAACGAGGCAAGATCCATAGAAAAGTGCTTAACTTGAATTTGCTGGTAAATTTCATCAATGGCCTTGGCCAAGTAAGAGTACTACAGTGCACTGAGAGTGATTTTACTACAAAGACTGAATGAAAGGTGCAGATTTGCTCTTTGCAAAGCTGTCTTGTTGATATTGTGTAATACAAAGCAAATACAGTCTAGATTTCTTAAAACCTTTTAAAACTATATGAACATAACATGAAGCATGAAAAAACATAATTACATAGTATTATGTATTATTCTGATCTTCATGTTGATTCAGGTGTGAACAGATACATTTTCATTAATAAGAACCAAGTAGGTAGGTCTCCTAAAAGAAATAATAGAAAAATCAAATATTTGAGGCCAGACTGACAGGAAGGATGGTTACATGAAAAAAAAATCTTGGAAGAATTATTAAAAGCCTTATTTTGAACTTACAAATATCAAGCAGCTGAACATCAGCAGTTTTAAATCAAGATTAGAATTTGGTCAGAAATACTCTGCTCCAGCACAGAAGGATAAAACGTGTACATCAGTGTGAAGCTAGCAGTTGAATGTGTTCAAGATTACTGAAAAATAAGTTGTGAAAGGACAAAAATAGGAAACCAAGAATGGGGGCAGTAATTGTAACGTATGTAGCAACAATAACAAGGATAGTAGAGGAGAAAAGTAATATATGAAGTTGGTACTGTACAGTCTCCCGCTATTTTATTACTAACACGACATCCACAATCACATTGAAGGATTTGTTGTAAAGTTGCCCACTCTGCCTTCCTAATGCAGCTTGTGCATTACTTTTGCTTTTGAAAGATGTAAATATTTTATCTAAGAGATCAATATTGCTAGAAAAGAGACTAACTCAGACCATAGCTCTGAGTGTCAATGTTAGATCACGAGGCATGGATGTCCCTGGATGTTGTAGGAACATGCTGTCTTTCTAGCTTTAACTCCTGTCATTGTTCCACTGTCATTCACAAGACAAATGTTTTTCTGTGGAACTGCATTAAAGATTGCTTGGTGAATCTGTAAATACCTCTAACCAAGTAATTGATACACAAAGTGAAATCCTACTTGATCTCAGCTAATTGGAAGCTTCTTACTACACATTTTTCTCTTTACGCTGTTACGGACATGCAGGACCTGTATCAACTTAATCAGGCATCCCACAGCTGTCGAAAACAATATCAAATGTTATTGACAGCTGGAATTTACAATGGTCTCAGAAAAAACGTGCACCTGATATCAAATGGCATCTTTATTCCTTTGCCCATACATTTCACAGGATCAAGGTTAAATTAATCCGTAAACTGCACACGGAGCTCTTGGTAGAAAATTCATTTTGCAGGTACATGTTACTAAAAATTAGTAAGAACACAGTAAAGCAGAACATCACTTATGTAACATGATCATGGACATTCTTGAGGATCACCATGGACATACACAGCACCCTTTTGGTCATTCGCCTATCCATACTCATTTTTCAAATTCCATGTATGGGATGGGAGTAGAACTTTTTCCTGTCTTTTGCATTTCACATGGGTAGTTCTACCTAATCTTCCAATTTTTCATCAGTTTTCAGGATGTTATTTTTGGTTAATATCTGTGAGAACTGCTCTCTTGAAAATCCTGAATATGGAATTATGGCATCTCTCCATAATTGCTGCCAAATCGTGTTAACTGCTTATACTGGAAGAACTTGGGAGATGACCAGCTTTGTGCTGGGACAGAGGTAAACACAGAGGCATAACAGCTTCTGAACACAGGTAAATGCTACTTCACTCAATATTAACAACGGAAATAAGATGCAAGAGAAACTTTTGAAAGTTACAACCCTTTTAAGGAAAGTGGAAGTAATTAAAGCCTGTAATTTTCAGTCAGCTGAAGCAAAGGCCTCTGAAGTGGAGATTACTCATAATCTGCAGCTGCAACAAAGACCCTTGTCATTTCCATTCATTTTATTGGAAAATTTAGAAAACCTTACTCTCTGCATATAAATTTATCCTATTGAACTTATTTAAATTGATAGGACTGATATAGTGCAAGACTGTTTAAGATGCATATCAATTTTTTCTCATTTGCAGTTGTTAGTAGATGCCCACATGCAGTTTTGACTTTAAATTCTGAAGACAGCTAATTTTAGAATTGCAATATATCGTAGTAAAATGAACAGATTTATCCAGTTTGTTCTTGAAAGAACCCAGGGAGACTGCACACTCCCTCTTTTGGGGGTATGAAGCTGAGAGGAACCATCCCCTCCCTCACCCCACCAGCTGCTGCTGGCCATAAACTGGAAATCACCAGTCTTAGAATTCAGTGTTACTAAAGGTGTGATTATTTTCCAGTTTGATAACCATTTAAAGTGCCTTTTTCCCCCCTCTTTTTGAATAGTATTTATACTTCGTGTCCCAGAATAAGGCTTGTTTCTTTGCATAACGAGGAAACAACAAAACTGTGGGAAACCTTTCTGAATCATTAGTAACATCAGTACTTTCAGTAAATTAAGCATGACAAGCTACCAAGTGAAGACAAAAAAAATAAATACCATTTGTTTGAGAAGCATAGCACAAATAATAGGATTGTGGGAAACACTGGCTTCAGGAAAGAAATAATCAGGTAGGAAATTTTCGTTTTTTAGCCAACATCTCGACAGTTTCAATACATAGAAGTAGTCTGAAAAAAAAAAATTGTAAGAGGAGGCTGGGAAATAAAGTGCTACTCCCTAGACTGGCCAACTATTTCTGGATCACTGCTTGCATCACCTGCCTGATGAAGAGGTTTCTACATAGAAGTCTTAAGAACAGAAGAGCTGCAGTCAGAGCAGGCCTATAGTTAGCCTAGAATTCCTTGAATAGCAGCTAAAGGAATAATAAAGCCATATACATGATATTTGCCGTAAATATTGTTTTCTCCCTCTTGTAGCTCAGAGACCTCCTAAACCAGACCACATTTAACTACAGGTTTTACTCCCACGACCAATTTCACTCACTACAAAGCATCAGTTAAGGTTGTGTCTTCCCTAAAAGCATGGGCTTTACAAAAATCTGAAATGTACCCTGATTCTATCAGAAACACACTAAATGCTTTCAATATTTAACCTCATCCACCATATGAAACAGCCAAAAGAGGCCATGGGAAGAGAAGGGAACCAAAGAATGGGAAGACTGACAAAGCAATGAAGCAGGAGTCCATAATGTCTAGCTCCTGAGTTAAATGCCACAAAAAAATATTGTTGAATAGCTGTTTACCACAAATTCTGACACCAGTATATAATTTGCAGCAGTTTCCCACTGTAGGGCAAAAGTCTAAAAATCCTGTGTTTTCCCTTCCTGTAGGATCCCACCATCCAGGACAGTTAAAAGCAGGTAGCAACCAGGAGTGCTCTATAGACAGCTCATGAAATGTCATTCTTTTCTCTCTGCCTTTCTCTCAGTCGTATATTTGGGAAACAGCTGTTGAGATAGGATAACTGCAGCATTTTTAAGTATTTGTATATCATCAACCTGCCTTAGTTTTCAGTATATAAGAGTAAATTTGGTCTAGGCTTACCTTAATGGGGTCTCAGCAATAGCCACAGCCTAATATTAAACGGGCAATGGAGACAGACAGGACCAAAAACCAAAACAAACCAAAACACACCAAAATCAAATCCGTAACACACTTGTTGCTTTACCCCAACATGCTGCATCCAGCTTGAACTGGACAGATTCTTTCTTAAATACAAATGTCACAAGAGTTAGGAATTCCCCCTCCCCTTTTTTTTCTGGGGGGTGTGATGAGGTTGGGAGGGTGGAAGCACACAGTTTCTTCTCTCTTATTACTCCTTTTAGGGTGCGTTTTTTTGTTTTCCTCTCTGAACCAGGCTCGCGGAAGTTGCTGCCAAACTAGATTTAAAGCTACCAGGAACTTTAATTCAGTGCCTTGAAAACACTGGATGTATCTTCACCATTCCCCCTCCACCTAGATCTCCTGTTCATGGTTCAAGATTTCACGACTCCCCGGACACACACAGCAAAGAAAGGGACTCAAGACCTGTTCCCCCTCCACCCCCAAAGCAGCCAGATGACTGATCAACACATGCACGTTTCAGAACCAGAAGAGAAAGACATGGTGTTCCTCTAAAGGCATCCTCTGCCCCCATCCACTGAAGCAATTATTCCTTGAGCCACCCCGTTGGGAAACAGATTTCATACCTCTGCTGGCTGTGACTATCTGCTGTATAAACACGCATTAATGTGCTGTGACTGGGCAGCTGATGCTGTTGTGCTGAGGGCACTGGGGAGGTGACTTCTGATACTCTTGGGTCAACCAACTACACTCATCTGGGAAAAAGTTATGAAAACACAATGCATTGGGAAAGATACAGCAAGCTGAGACCACACAGCTGTGAAATTCCTGCAAAATCACAGAAAGATCACATGGCATAGAGGTTTTCCAGGTCAAGCTACCAGGAAACTAGGAAAGCAAAGCAGGAGGAAGAAACACAAAAATCCCTGGAAAGGCTCAGTTACCAGTAAAATTTTCCCAACCCCTTCCAGACTTTTTGTTGTAATCCATCTCAAAGATATATTTTTTTCCCCATTCTGCCCACAGCCTTAGATATAGAATAGCATTTTGACTTGGGGGAGGAACGTTCGCATTAAAAACAAGGCACCATTATCCCTGAAGTCGGGTCAACTTTAAATTTCCTGCTAGAAAGCCCTCTGCAGAGGTACAGGCTTCGCAGATGACAGGAACTGGTATTACTCATTTGAAGACAGGTTGCTGCAAACAGGTAGGACAGGGTCCAGAAGTTCCGCAGATGACAGACCTACCTGCAGCAGTGGCCAAAGAGGGCACAAGTGATGCAGGTGCTCGGAATTTCCTCCATCCCTGCCCTTCTCAGCAGAGGAGAGCTCAAGTAAGTGAGACAGGAAAGAGAGAGAAAAAACCCCCACCAACCAAACAAAAAAAACCCAACCCACTCCACACATGGTTGAAGGGAAAGGAGGAGGAATCTAGGTAACTAAATTAGGCAAGCAGCCTGCATATGAAAACTTCAATGTCTGATCAAGTTGGGCAACGGGCATGGGGATTTTACACATACTTGGAATTAATTCTTGTACATCTTCCTACAGAATATAAAGATGCACTACAATTTACTAGTTCATGTCAGATGCAATACTGAAGTGTTCCCTACACAACAGATTTCTGTATAAAGCAAATATCAAACAAAAAAGAAAAAAATAAGAAAAAAAAAAGAAGCGTCACAGCACAAGTTCAGGAGTTCAGGAGCAGCTGTCAGTGCCTGGATGGCACTTTCGTGAATGATTTTTTGCTGCTCTTGTTAGTTTAGGACAAACTCATCTCAAATAGCAACTGATGGCTGGTGTTCTCTAAAACCAGTTGAACTTACCATGTTAAAAAAGCTTCTATTTTCAAAAATAAGACTTAGTGTACCTTTTATTATACCTTATAAAGATATACAAAACAGTTCAGTACTAAGACAACTACATGTTCTCGTGAGGGCTACATAGTCCTCAACAGGCATCTGCACACACCTACGATGGATTTTAGTGAGTTTTTCCCTCAATCTAAAGTTCCCGAACAGGAGCAATCCCTAAGATCTTGCCCCACCCTTCCACTTGTTCTCACCTACTCGTAGATAATACAGTTCTGTTTGCAGGATGGTATTGCAGTCATGTAGCTGTGACTCTTCAATTCATTTTTATGATTTACTGTCTTTACCTTTTAAGCCAGACTGCTCTTCTAATACAGTAAAAGCTGCCCTTGTTAGGAAAACAAAAAGTGTCACCCAAAAGGGTTTCACCCAAAAGGGTTTCAATTCACTTTTCAGGCCAACTATATCCTTGGTCTGTGCTGAAAACAACAGCACAAAAAAAAAAGGCAATTGTCACCACAGGTACTTGGGTTTTTCCTTCCTTTTTTAAACAGGTAACCAATAACTTATTTTCCCACTGAAACAGCATCACACGATGGCTATATATCAAATCTGAAAACTCCTCAAAATTTCGAAGTCAATGAAAGCCAGATTCTAGAGGGAGACAACATGGGTAAAAAAATATCAATACACATGATATTTTAATGCAAAATATTAGCTTTTTTCTTTTTTCTTTTTTTTACACAAGTCAGGTTTTTTTAAAATATAGAACCTTAAAAATGAACAAATTGCTATCCACACACTATAAACACTTTTTTGTGCTCAGTTTGATCGAGTTATCAGAACAATTTAAACACCAGTCCATAGTTTAAACACTGCCTTGAAGTTTTATAAAAATTATGTCGTACTGTGCGCTACCATTATCATATGTACAGTGTGAAGCGCCTTCTTTCAGTTTTAATACGGTAATAGAAACTGTTCAGTTATCAGGTTCTTCGTGCAAGGATTTCACATTCTACTCATGCTCATGACAGATCTGTGTTACATTTCAGTGGCACTGGTACGAGCAACCACATGTAATTCTGTGCATGTTCACTGGGAGAATGTCCATCACAGGTACTGAAATATAGAGTCTGGAAGTACAAGTTCTTCAGCTAGATAAAAGAAAACTTGGTATTGTTAGGTTAGGGAAAAGACTAGCCTGATTAACCAGAATTTAACAATTTCTAAGCACTGAAATGAATTTTGATTTCTCAAAGTTGAATAAAAGTAAGTAACTATCACGTTTTCAGAGAGATGAACTATAGCAGGTACATCTCAGGAATATTTGTAATTGCCCTTTTTTTTGAACCCATAGAAAAAAAAAATTGCCCTCTAAGTTGGAGGTCTTAAAATGTCTCGTTTTAGCAGTAAATCATCCACAAGTTGCAGGCTGTTAGCCAAGTAGATTTTACGATGATTTACTTGCATTACAGCAATTTACACAATTGAACTTTATGCATACAGTACAAAACTATGAACAAAAAGGTGAAGCAAACTTTTTTATTTATATTCAGGTAAAAACATTAACCTGATGAAGTAAATTATTGCAGATTTGAGAAATCAGCACATAAAACAGTTGGACAGAGCATTGCTTACAGGTGCTTTATCTGTGTCAAAAGACAAAGGCTGAACTGTTTGTTCGAAGCTAGTGCTGGAGGGCAGGGGGAAAAAAAAAAAAAAAAAAAACAAAAACCTACAAAAGTAAGCAGGAACTTAGATCAAGAACAAGAAAACTGTTTACTCAAACAGGGAATGAAACAACTAATTTGTTTTTTAAAAAACTTTACATCAATTCAAAATGCTCTGGCCTTACCACAATACACACTGGCCAGCCCAAGCTCTTGGACTTCAACTACATGAAAGAAATAATTCTTTCCAGCCTCTAGTAAGAGGCTTTTGCTGCCTGAATCACTGTGTAAACAGCTCTAGAGCATTGACTGGTAAAGGCTGCCGCCATTATATCCTAGCACTACAGTAAAACTATGCTATAAGAAAAGTTCTACCTAGTTACAAAGGCTGAATTATATTGACAATATATATTTGATTTCAGTAAAATTTAAATTATCTTAATCAGAGAAAGAGGCACGGAGCAGTTAAATGCCCATGCTAACCAAAACATAACAATTGTTGAATGTTGCACACAAAAAGAACCAAGTGAATTGCACATCAGACAATCCATGAGGATGGGTAAAATTAGAGGCAGGTGAGGGTACACAGAACTAGTCTACTAAACTAGATTTGTCAAATACATGGTGTCTTTTAATTTCTGTACTTATGTACAAAAGTTGTCTTTGGAGGAAAAAATTCAGACTTAGCTAGATGGATACACACAGCCCAGTATTAAACTGCACAGCGACATTTATTGTTCCAGCCTGGAAAAACATCCCTTTTTAAATTTCACACAGCAAAGCAAGTTAAAAACTTCACTCATCAAATAAATGATAATTTAAACAAGAACTTGCTAAAGAAACCTTGTCACAACAACTTTTAGGGCCTGATCACTTTAAGTCCACAGGGGCCTTTAATGAATATCAACCAAGTGTCTTTGTTTTTAATCTGCAAGCCGTTTTTCTACAACAAGAAGGCGTAACACGTTTCCTTGACTCAGGTGATATAGTTAGAAAAGAATCATGAGTTTTTCTTTTGCTGTAACAGGCAGACATTGCATTTTTCATCGTGATCAGGAAAGATGGAATGACTGCTGCCCTTCTCTTGCAGCTATCAAGAGTTTTTCACGCATTATCTCAATAGTTGAATAGTCCGGCAATTTGAGATAGTTCACACAAGTCATTACTGAGGGCAAGAAATCATCTGGATTCTCTGTGGACTCAAATGTCTTGCGTACAATTGTCAATGGAGGATTCAAACTTCGAAATCCTATTAATGAGAAAAGACATTCAGATTAAGGTTGTTCCTCTTGAAAACATCTAACAGTGACAGAGGCATGCATCTCATAACTGACAGCTTAATCTCAGTTTAGATTATGACTTTATAAGGTCATGTAGCAAGCTAAAAAAATACCTAAAATCCTTTCTGTAGATTAGTTTTCTAAGATGATTAAAAAAACATAAGCTAGATGCATCTACTTTCAAATTGGTGTTCTGCATGTGCTAAAAACTATTCCAATCACAATATTTTTAAGCTTGTTGGTTTCATACACATTTTCTAAGATTCTCAGGAATTAGTTGTGGCTGGTGTACCTTATTTTTTTACTCCAGCTAAGTTTTTTGTACTCCTAACTCTCAATCCTGTCTGCACCATCTCTCCCCAAAAGAGCTCTATTTTTTTTTTTTTTAAAGAATCAACTCTGTCTTATAATGTCAATTCTTTAACAAAAAAAAAAGGTCCCAAAGCCCAAAGGATGTAAGTAATAGAACACATACATAAATTCAATTTTTACTTGCAAAGTGTTCAGCTGAGAATATGGTAAAATGTATATTCTATAATGGTCCCTAGCAAAGACAGCAAATTCCTCAGTTCTCCTCACTGCCTCTCATCTAATTCTGAAGTTCAAAACAGGGAGAAATTAAAGTTTATCACTACACTAGTATTGTCTTCTTTCTAGAAAAAAAAACACACCCACACAACTGTTTCCAAGTAGTAACACATCATTCTGTTGTTGTCATAAAATGCACCTCTAGAATACAATATTAATGGTTTTCACTTTTGTTTAAATTTTGAACTATTTTTTTGCCTGAAGAGAGCTGACTGAATGCCTGTCATGGGATTAACACAGAGACTGAGAATTCTACCTGAAGTCTAGCCAGCCACTTCTGAAACTAGAAATATCAAACAAGTATGAACCTGTAAAATACACAGATAAGTAATTTGTTCCTATACTGAAATAATCCACTTATTCTGAAATGCATTGATAATACTGATTTCGTATATAGCAACATGCAATAAAACAAGATGTACCTCCTACAGGCAGTCTGGGGCTACCCGTCACAAACTGAAGAAATAGTCTTTGCTGCTCACTGTCAAAGCTACTGAGAATTTCAAAGAGATACTTCACTGCGCGACTACAGAGGGGAAAAGAAAAAAGCAAGCTATTACTATTTGGTTTCTAGTTGAAATAATTGCATCAGATTCACATTCAGTACAGTATGAATATTTTCAAATAAGTTTCATATTCTTGTAGTTTGAGTAACAGTATATCAAGACTATTTAAATACAGATTTTCTAGTGCTACTATTGATTTATTTTTGAAAAGACCAACACCATATTACCTGTCATGTGTATAACCGTGGTCTGGCCTGCAACACTCCATTAAAGTCTTTGCATCCCAAGTGTCCGTTTTACTGCCGCACAAGAGCTGCTCCAACTATAAAATTAAAAAACAAGGAAGGAAATTTTCCCCTTTAGAACTTGAGGCCTAATGAGTACTGTCAGTTCCAGCTACCATCACAGCATTCCACTTTCTGGAATGGCTTGCTGAAAAACCACCTCAGTCACCCCAAGCAATCCTCCCAAATTCCTTGAAGGCAACAGCTTCATCCCAGTGACTGCCTCATTTGCTGAATCTACCTTTGCATACAATCCACTGCCACATGAAATGCTAAACACATCTCTTAGAACAGAGACAGTACTAATAAGCAATTTACACTGAGAACCCAAAACGCCTTAACTTTTTCAAAATCTCACAATTTTAAAGAAATCTAGCAGTATGAAAAGAATTAGAGTGCTTACACTTGCTTTTTAGAACTCTGAGCTATTCTACAGAAGAAAAACACCCCACAATCATTAGACAGAGATGAGTCCGTCAAACAGCAGTTTTGTACTTAAATTATTTTGCCCATTCTTCCTATGCACTTGGGCAAGCAGAGATGACAGGCTACAGCCAAAACATTTAAAGTTTCTAGACGTCCTTCTGGGATACACAAGGAGTTGTAAAGCTCCAGTCTCAATAAAACCAGAGGTTTGACACACCTAGCTGTTCTGTTCACGAACGAAAGAATTTTACGAGTTCTTTTTAATAGTTTAGGAATGGTTTGTAAGAAAGGTTCAAATGGCTGGATGGTTACCAGCAACAGAATGCGAGATCACACGTGTTTATCCGATTAAGGAAAGCGTATCTCACACTACTCCTATAGTTGAATTTTGATCAACAGTAGATTAGCAATAGAACAGTGTCCATATTTTAAAACTTGCAAGCAGAATCAAGCATGAAACCATGCCAAACAACAAGACGGAAGAACAGCATCGCATATACTACAAAATGGACAAGTTTGGGTAGAACCCTGCAGAAACTAGAATGATGTGCCATTTTTACTAGTCCTAGATTTGTTGCAGAAACAAAGGTGGTGGTACTCTTTGAAAGTAGTACCAGAGAGGCACAAAGAAGAATCACTAGAGCAGCTTTAAGAGACTCTTACACTGCAAAGCACCAAGAACAAAAGAGTAACAGAAAGGCTTGGCTAACACACTGCTTCAGAGCATGCACAACATTTCATCATCAAGTCAAGGTGGAAACAAACCCTTTGAAGCACAGTCTTCAAATAAACTCCCTAAAGGCCAAGTAATGAAACATCCACTCTTCTAGTCCATACAATCATCATTGTGTCTCAGTTCAGTCCACTTAAGACTGCAAGAATTTTACAAGGAAATTGATCTGGTAGGTGGTGACAACAAGGCAAGATGAAGCATCCTTATTCTTTACCCCTTCATCTGATCTTTTACTGTCTAAAGCTCTATTAAAGAGCAGATTACTCTTTTTTTAAAAAAACAAACAAAAAACCCCCAAAAAACCACAAACAAACAACAACACAAAAACTAAACAAAAAAACCAGAACATCCATCTAGGTAGCATCCACATCTAGTAAGAGGTACTGCAATACAAGGAATTTAATTAAAGTATCCATGCTAATATAGAGGGCCTGCATATACAAATTTAAGAACTTTTTTCAAAAAAGCCCGATAAACTCAATTGCAAAGAAAAGAGCTGTTCATAATAAAAGCACCAAAGAAATGACCAACATAGAAATCTTTAACATTTAAGTATGCGGTTTAAAGGATACCAAGTTTTACTAACACGCATCAGAAATGCAATCAGACTCCGTCACAACTGCAGCGCACCCAGCGCACACACAGGTTCACACTGTCCATACATATAGATACAAGGTTATAAAAGCATCAGTAAAAACAGATTTACCAACCTCCTCAGGATAGAAGTACTGAAGATGACTGAGGGGGAAGACTGATTCAAATCCATCTCTGAATGAGTCAAACTGTCTGGCAACACCTTCATTCAGTGCCCAAAATATAACCAACTGCAGGAAAAAAAAAAAAAAAGTCATTTGAACAAAGGAAGCCTGGAACAATAACTACTGTACCAAAGACTACAGCTGCAGAAAAAATTCTACAGAACCTCAACCATATGCTCACTGTAGTTATAGCAGAGTTTGAACTCAGATACACAGAGCTGCTCTACAGCATTACCTCATTCTGCCTGAATTCATGAGCTGATACTGCTGCATGTGTGCAAGGGCAGTGCTGCTGCAATGCAAGAGACAGAATTTTATTGTTTTTCTTTACAACTTTCTCATGTGGTCTGTCACTGCAAATTAGCTTAAAGTCAGAGTTCAAAAACCCCCATATTTAAAATATACTATGCATGCAACTCATGCAGAGCTCAACAACTTATCTGCAATTAGTTTTATCAAAAACAAGGTTAATAGATGAGATTTAGAAAAGCTGGTTAAACAGATCCTATTTAACAAAATATTTTAAACCAAATATAAACATTTATCAGATATTTTTAGAAGCCTAACCTACATGTTCTCTCTCTACACTGATACCCATTCAAAATTCAGCAACTGAACGGAAATCGTTAGGGCATCATTGGTAGTATTATATTAGCTTCCCCCACGTAAATATATGGGTCCCTTTTCTAATACCTATATTTACAAAAAAGAACTTCAGACTTTTTGTTATATTAAGTAGCTTAATATTATAAGAATACATGGGGGAAAAGATAAATAACTTCCTTTCACATTACTGGCATTTGGTAAGAATTGTAAGGCAAAAGACAGTAAGACAGTAGTCTAGGCTTTTTGTGTGTGGTTTTTTTATTTTGTATCTGCAGTTATCCTCTCAGGATTAAATTCGCCTTCAAAAGTGGACAGCACATATTGAAACAATGACCGCTGGCTGGGAAGGAAGGGGACATGACATAAACAAGACCAAATTTCTCTTAAATCTCCTGCAGCCTGTATTTCTCCACTAAATTTAAAAAAAAAATGTTACACACAACAGATTGCACGCCAAGCTCAGATTGTTTTGTCAGTTAGTGCTACTGATGACGACCACCCTCAACTCCAGCAGGAAATGAAGGCTGGTTGTAAAAGATGTGTTGCCACCACACAGCTACTAGTTTTCAGATGTGTTAAAAGCTGACCTGGAATGCTGAAAAGTGCTTTGAAAGACATCTAAGGATGCATCTGAACAGGATTAAAAACCTCACTGACACTGCTGGACTCCTGAAGCAAGTATTTAACCCTGTACCAGTAACTGAAGGAGTTACTTGTTCCAGAAAGCTCTCGAAAGCCTGTTGGGATCTGTTGATAAGCTTTCCTACAAAAGGGTCAGGTATTGAATTTCAGGTAGGATACATACCCCTGCTTTTACAAGTCAGGTCACAATACTGAAGAGCAAGCTGGTAAGCACCAGCAGCACCGAAGGCTGTTCTACTGCATTCTGTGACACAGAATTCTATGACTATTCTGGTAGCAGAGTGGCTGACTTAGAATTGTGATTACTTTTTATGACCAGGAATGTGTGGCAAAATTAAGCTGCACTGTATTCTTATGGATTCTAAGAGGAGATCAAGTTGTTAGGCAAAAAACCTGCACTCTGGAAGCTTTTTGTCCACTAATTTAGAACGAAGCCAGCCTCCTTCTTTATAGTACAGGAGAGAAGGGGGAAGGAGGGAATGTCTTTCATTATACTGGTAGCTGAAATAGTTCTACTTCCTGCTAAAGGTAACTCCCATGGCAACCATCCTTGGGTAAAAAAAAAAAAAAAAGGAGGAGGAGAGTGGAATGATATGCCTGCAGGACAAGCATGAAGAGTAACAGGAGAATATCCTAGCTTTACAAACTACTTTTAATGGCAATACACACACAAGATTTTAACAAAAATGACATTTCCAAGAGCAGGGCAGCTGACCCACAGGGAGCTGTACAGGCTACCTGATAAATTAAACACACTATTTCTAATTTGCAATTCAGACTTGCAATACAGAGGACGCTAATTTTCTCTCTGAAATTTTTTCCATTTCCTTGACATCAAGTCTGTTCTGCTAATCACTGGGATCTAGTCTAAAATCTTCTCTATAAGGCAGGAATATAAAGACAAGGACAGAAAAACTGCACAAGTATCCTTTAAAGAAAATAGTCCCAAAAGTTGTTCAGAAATAAGAGGAAGGCAAGCTTTCTGCAGTGATCTGCTTTTCCTTTACAATGCCAGAGGCCTGCAACAGGACAACTACAGGACACCTGAGATTTCTGCAAGCCTTTCTCAGCATATCAGATACCTGATACATGCTACCTAGAAAAAAAAAGAAAATGACTGCAAAACTGTACAAAAACCAGACTTGAAAGCAACCTTGCTCAGCTTTCCTCAGTAAACAGAGACTGGAAATGCTGTTTCTAACAAACTATGATTGTTTGCATTGCCCATCTATAAGTCTGCAAACAGCTTTATATCCAAATGTTTAATTTTATAAGTAATTCCTGACTAGCAGAATTTGCTTTCAGCAAATGAAAAAATGAGAACTGGGTATGTATGTTAACAGCTTGAATCTGGAAGATGAAGAGCAACTGTTCAATATTCAGTTGTGAGGATGACTATGGAATAACTTTGCAAAGTTTTCCATTGATATCCAGGAGCTTACAGGCCCCTTTCTGAATCATTTCTATTGACACAGGTATGTTTCTTATCAGTGCTTGAAAATCTTAGTCTTCAGAGTGAAACTGGCAGCAGACTAACCTGGTCAGAAGGTTAGGAATTGGAATAATGGCTTTTTCATGATGACATCAATCATTCTTACCTCCATCCCACTCATGACTTCATGTGATAATATTGTATTCTTTCTTCCTTTCCTCATCTCTTTTCCAGATTGTTTTTAACTTTTTACCTTTAACACTTTCTTATATAGAAAGAGTTTCCTAACTTTGTTCAGCAGTATTGCCTTGTTGTTTTTCTAGGTTTTCTGTCCCTTCTGACATAATAAATCAATGCACAGGTCTACTGTCAACTTATTATTGCACTCTATTCCTTATCTACTTTTCTTATGGTTTGGGGTTTTGTGTTTGCTTCTGTGGGGTTTTTTGGGGTTTGGGGTTTTTTTGGGTTTTGACTTGCAACTGAGCTGATGTTTTCTTAAGTCTGACTCTAGAAAACATCACTATTATTACAGCAGTTCAAAGCCTACTGGACTGTGGGTGCTAAGTCACTATTACAAAAAAATTAATTACTGAACCCAAACGTGGGATCTTTTAACACATTTTTGAAAGTCCACAGCTCAAAATACCCCACTTACTACAACACTTTATCAAAAGAACATACTTCTGATGACTTCGTTATGCATAAACCAGACTGTTTTGTACTATAAAATTTTCAAGTCAGGTGCACTGACTAGGATTCAAACAATTTTTCTGTAGTAATGAACTAGTACAGAATAGAAGCAATCAGTAAGAAAATTACTGCTGTGCCCAGTTCACGAGAATAAACTGAAATATATATGGAAGCTACTTGGGAGCAAGGTGAGAAAGAATCAAGAAAGTTTTAGTCCTAGCTTTGCTTTTACATACTCGGAGATACTCCTCTAAATTGTGGATGGTGACTGGTGTATCTTTTCCGCCTTTTTTCAGTTCTATATTAGGAAACCCAGGAAGCGTGAAGTCCAGCCCTAGATCTTCCACTGAGCAGCCATTCATTGTCAGAGCCTCCAATGCATACTGTAGACTTTCTTTGGTCTGAAAAATTGTAAGTGAAAACCAGTGAGAACACTTCACATTAACCTATCCAAAAGTTACGACTTCTAAAGCAGTTTTGACTAAACATTTCTATAAGAATATCACTATTAATACTGTTACAGCACTCTTGGCTTTCCTTCTATATTTTTCACATTAGGTTGGTGCAAAAGTAATTGCAGTTTTTGCATTGTTGAAATTTGCCACTTGATATTGGAATACATTCTCATATACATGTGGTTATGTTATACATCAGTTTAATGCACTTTTCTTGCTTTATTTTTTTTGCCACTGACTTATTACTTGCTGTTTATTTTATATTTATTTTAGACTATGGAAATTATGTTAGACAAAAAGCAAACTCAAGCGATTTTCTTATTTGAGTTCAAAATGGATCGTAAAGCAGTGGAAATAACAAGCGACATCAGCAACACGTTTGGCCCAGGAACTGCTAACAGTGGGTGGTGGTTCAAGAAGTTTTGCAAAGGAGACAAGCAGCCAGCCATTGGAAGCTGACAACTACCAACTGAGAGCAAAGTTGATACTCTTACAACTACATGAACAGTTGCTGAAGGACTCAATGTCAACCATTCTACAGTCATTCAGCATTTGAAGCAAACTGGAAAGGTGAAAGAGCTCGATACGTGGGTGCCTCATGAGCTGACTGAAAAGAAAAAAAAATAGTTTCGCAGTGTCATCATCTATGCAACAACAATGAACCATTTCTCAATCAGATTGTGATGTGTGATGAAAAGTGGATTTTATATGACAACTGGCAATGACCAGCTCAGTGGCTGGATTGAGAAGAACCTTCAAAGCACTTCCCAAAGCCTAACTTGCACCAAAAAAAGTCCTGGTCACTGTCTGATGCTGGTCTGATCCACTACAGCTTTCTGAATCCTGGTAAAACCATTCCATCTGAGAAGTCTGCTCAGCAAATCGATGAGATGCACTGAAAACTACAACACCTGCAGCCAGTATTGGTGAACAGAAAGGGCCCAATTCTTCTCCACGACAACACCTGACTGCACATCACACAACCAACGCTTCAGAAGTTAAACGAGTTGGGCTACAAAGTTTTGCCTCATCTGCCATATTCACCTGACCTCTCTCCAACCAACTACCACTTCTTCAAGCATCTCAACAACTTTTTGCAGGGAAAACACTTCCACAACCAGCAGGACACAGAAAATGCTTTCCAAGAGTTTGTCAAATCCCAAAGCACGGATTTTTACACGACAGGAATTAAAAAAACCCTTATTTCTCATTAGCAAAAATGTGCTGATTGTAATGGCTCTTATTTTGATTAATAAAGATGTGTTTGAGCCTAGTTATAATGATTTAGAATTCACAGTCCAAAAACCACTATTACTTTTGCACCAACCTAATACATAACAGTAAACCAAGACAAACCAAGTAAACTATCTTAATGGATAAACTCGAAAGACCATAACAGTACACTTTTTTCTAGTAATTTTGGAATTACTTTAACTTCCTGCATATTATTTATTTAGAAAATACTATTGCAAGAGAAGGAGGTTTTTAATATGCTAAGGCTCTTAAGCTATGTTTTTTCCTTAGAATAGTTAACAGCTATCACATTTGGCATCCATACTGACATTCTTCAGCTTTCATCCACCAGGTTTCAGGTTTTTCAAACCCTTGTTGGGAAATTAAAAGCAGTGACCAAGGAGAGAGAGTGAGACAGTGAGGTGAAGAAGAAAAAAGGCCCACGAGCTTGCAATAACTTCACTAATAACAAAGCAGACGTATTAAGAGTATAAATTAGGCTATTACCACCTACCATCTATTAACACAGGATGCCAGAAAGAGCATGCATGCCAAAGACCTTTTATCACTACTCAGTAACAGTGAATGGTATTATTTTTAGCTAAGTGTAGCTAAGCTTGAAAAATGAAGGTTCTTCTGCATCTATGAAAGAACCTGTATGCTCACATATGAAGCCAGTTTATACCAGTTCTGCATACAGTTTTCAATGAGGAGGAAAAAACCCACAAAAGGTACTCCTATGGAAGACCTGAAAAATGTACTAAACCAACTAATGAAAAAAGCCAAGCCTTTTGAATATTTATATATATAAAGGATAGATTTTCCTCTGATATTAAAGTTGGTTAGTCTTTTCAAACTGGCCCAAAAAGAGAAGTTACCTTACTCAAACACCTGGCAATTTTAGCCATTTCTAGCTTGTGTTTAACCACACAGAAGAATCCCATAATAGATTTCTAATGTTAGAGTCTACATTAGAAAAAGACTGTTATAATTACTAGCCAATTATTTAATAACACTAAAACTACTCCTTTTATTAGAATGAAGTCACTATCACTATTAAGCATTATCATACACTCTCAATTACGGCTGCTTCATAAAATCCAAACGTGCAAAAGATGCACTCTTCCATTCTTAGGGTTACTTTCCCACCTGTGTTTTGTCCTGTTCAAGTCTTTTCTTTTGTCTTACAATATCTTCAAGGTGATATATCGATTTGGCTACTACTGGATCAATACTGAACAAGTCATGTGATGTCAAGGAAGTTTCCTGTCGTAACATCCATTTATAAAAAGGAAGTCCAAGAGGAAGGTCCACCTGGAAATCGAAACTTTGATTAGTATTGAACTGTCTTCCAAAACTATTTGCTACTTTATCTTTTGACTAGAACCACAACACTACTTATTATTTCATAGCTCTGGCACACACCAAAACAATGTCTGAGCATTTTTACCTGAGAAATTTACAGTTGAGAAAGACAACTGACTGCCTAGTGCATATCCATTAGAGCAACCAGTAAGCTAGCAGCTGCAATAATAATAAGCCCAAAATTATCTGGAAAGAAGATTGGAGAGAGATCGCAACACATGGCAGGCAATGGCTTTTCCTTTTTTCACTATGGTCTCAAAAGCCACTGTAAAGATCTTCAACATACACTACCCTTTCCACCTCAAAAGCTCAGCTGCATCTCCAGTCACCCTGTCCAAACTGCTAGAGCTGAAAATAATTCCATGCGACTCTCAACGCTACTTTTCCCCAGAGTCAGAACTAGAATTTTCACTCAACCCCTCAGAATTACATTTTCCATTTTATTCTCACCAGTCTAAAATCCATAATGGCCTTGGCCATTAGTTTTCCTAGAAAGCGGAACTTCATTTTAACTTTTGCAATGTGAGCTGGCTTGGCTGTTCTACCAAAAGGAAGTGCAAAAAGGCCCTGAAGGTTATGGATGTACTTGGTACCTTCCTGGTTTCCTGTTGAGGAAGAAAGAATAAAAAGAGTTCGATACATACATGGGTAGTTTCATTCCAGATGCAAGTTTGAAAGCAGCTATCAGATAAATATAGTGTAAGCTTCTTATAAAATTTAAAAAAACCAAAACAACAAAACACACAAAAAACCCACACACACACCCCACCACAAATACAAGGATAATCACACACTATTATGAGGTATATTATCTGACTACAAACTGAGGTGCTCTTTCAGTCAAAGTCATTCATGTAATTAAAGTCAACTTAGAATCTACTTAATATTAGATCAATACCAAATAGTTAAGGTAGTAAAATATTTACCTTTTGGATTGGCTAAAGTCACTTCTTCTCCCCTCCAAAGGCCCAGGTCTGCTCTCTGTAGTTCCTGAGATACAAGTGCATAGAACTCTAGTGTGGGGCCCAGGCCTGTGCCAACCTTCAGTGGGAGGGAGGGAGGATGTCGGGAGAGGAGGAGGAATGAGATAAATAAGTAAATGAGTCCATTAGGTCAGTTTGAATATCAAATCTTTTCTTAGTCTGAGAAACATAGTACATTACTGGCTATAAAGAAACTGCATTGCAAAAAGCATCTAGAGAACCAAACCTAACTATGCCAACATTTACAATACATCTGAAACAGCTTGAAAAGACCACATATCAGAGGGAATAATAGTGGAATAAAAGTATTAACCACCTATTGATCATATTACATAAGAAATGCACACAGCTGTTTCTTTAGAGTTACAAAAAAAAAAAAAAGAGTGCTCTGCAGAATAAGACTGATTATGAAATACAGTAGATCAGAAAGTTTTTGCCAGCAAGTAAAAGTCACAACCAAGTGGATTAGGGATAATTAATAGATAAAGTTTTGTGGCACCAGCAACAGGAAGGACTAAGACTCTGACCAAGTCATTCTATTAAAGTTGTAACTTTTTTGAATTAATCTTCAGTAAAAAGGGGTTAAATTAGACTGCATTGATATTACTTACTTCATTTTCATACTGGATTTCCAACATGGCTCTTGAACTGCCTAGATCCTGCATCACAGATTCTGCCTGTTTCAACAGCTCATCTCTGTTCACAGTGCGCTACACATTAGAGAAGTTTTAAGTAGTGAAATTATGTCTGTAAGTCCCAGCTCCCAAGGCGGTTACAACAGGAAAAAAGAGTTACGCAAGTTTTTCCACCCCATGCTAATAGTTCCACAGTTCAACAGTTTGTAAGCTTGTACTTTGATAAAATAATTCTTGCGTCTATTTTAAAACTGACCAGAATGGAAGTGTTTGACACAAAATGAAAAACCAATGCCTTACATTTGTATCAGTATAACTAACAGGTACTACACCTGCCAAGAACCTGGCAGTAGGACTATAACACAGTAGTGTTGTCATGTGATGCTACATACCTCAAACTGACATGTAGAGAAGAAAACACAGAATTAAGAAGCAAAAGTCCAGCAACCTAAAGGAACAATCTTATACTCTGCTCTTGCAGATTGTCTAGTAGGGAAAGCGGCAGGTTTCAAAAAAACCCAGAATGAACACCCAACAAAAAAGAAAAGACCACATACACAACAGCACTGGGATTCTTACATGTTGGAAGCTATAGGCTAGTAGAAGTAGATTCTCATGTCGCTTGTGTTTTTTTCCCCAGAGGTGTTCAAAATCATACAGCAGATCTATACTATGCAGCAGATCTCAGTTTAAGATAACATCTCTCCAGTCTCAAGGCAGACACCTAAGACTCCCTCAATTTAAAACAATCATAGCTTAGTTTTATTATGTTGTGACAGGAGGTTTAATACATGGTCCTTATAGTCTGGGAGAGTATTTGTTTATTCAGGTAACGCCTAAAAGTCTGAACACTATTGCTTGAATTACTCTGAAATTCTACATAAAGCAAACCGGATATTTGCAAGCTAATACATGGAAATATCACTCGTGTAACCTAAAACTTCAAGTTTATTCTTGGAGTATAGTTTCAGGAATTATGCAAAGACTCCAAAATCAAGCAGGATGTGAGGAAGCCGTGCAGCATCCTCGAACCCCTTCTGCCACCTGCTGGCAGACACCTAGTAACATCGTGCTTTCTATGCAAAGGCTTTTAAATGAATAAAAAACCCCTCACCTTTCATCAGTATACTACCAAAACCTGTAGTTTTATAAATGAATCTTGCTCACAATGATCTTCTAAAAGACAATAAAAAAATAAACAGTTCATTCATTCCATTTTTAAACAAGGTATACCTACTTTTTTCCTGTCCAGTCGTGGTGCCACTCTGCTATCCTGAGAATCTGATTGATTGATTTCTGGATTAGTATCCAGTAGTCTTTGCATGGCTCGATCACGATCAAAAGCAGTTACATAAAACAGCATTTGGCGGGTATCAAATGGAAAGAAAAATGGGCTGTAAAGAGCATTGGATTAGTTAGCTGCGTTCCAACTAGCATCTATGACTATAGTTTAGTTTAAAACACAACAAACGTAGTATGCCTGAAATTAGTGCTTTATTGAACACTGTGGTGAAAGCAGCCTCCAAAGGAAGCCTTCCAGAACACACACTAGTTTTCATTACAATACTTATGAGCAGGAGTCCAGAGGTAGAATCTAATATAAGGAGGAACTACAAAAAATTCCAAAAATTCCTAACTCTTCCAAAAAAATAACTCACAATACTTGAAAGCCTTGGCTATGCAAAGCTTATATCGGAAAATAGTTTCTCTTGAGTATGTATTTCCAGTCAGTTGTCAGTGTTGCTTCAATTAACACGCTCAAAAAATTCATGAATGCCAACCCTTATTTCTTTCAAGTGCAGATGGTTTACAGCTTATACTCCGTAAAAAGTACTACGAAGTACTATGAATACGGCTTTATAAAAGTTATTTATAATATTTTTTCAGTAACTATAAAAATATTTTCCTTTGGATGATATTGAATATGTTAAGATAAATGTAGTGGTATGAGAAAATGCCATTAAGCAGTTTAACAGGAGAAAAAAAATGACCTGGATAATCACATACTATTATTTCAATAAGAAAACTTCAGGGTGCTCAGAAACTCCTGTAAGAAGTAGTCCAAACTTTGCAGCTAGTCTACCCCTCCACATTTAGTTTAAACTTGCAATAAAGGTATAAACATTCACCCAAGTGTCACTGTGTAACTTAGCAGGAGTTCTTTGACTACATTTTACTCTCCTCCAGCACTTTCAAAAGCCGTGTCACATATGATGCACCTGGGCCGCCCAGCCAAGAGGCCTACGGAACTCAAACAAGAAGCACCACACAGTAAGTCATTCGTACCATGTTTTTCCAAGTTCTGTCAGCCAAGTTGGTATGTTTCCTGTCATAATCACCAAAGGATCTTGAAGCTGCCTGTTCGCTTTTGCTGTCAGTTTACTGTTGATAAACTCTGAGGTTGGAATTATCTCCTTGCAGATTGCATTCTGTGATAAATAAAAACAATGTTACCTTTAGTTACAGAAATGCCAGAAGAAATATCAAGCCTTTAAGAGAGGTTTTTATACTTCCAATTTATTTATCATTACAAGAAAAAAAAAAAAACAACATTGTTGCTTGGTCATACAGAGTCTAAGCCATGAAAGAAAGGCTGAGCAGATTTTTACTATTCATTTTCTTTTCAGAAATAATGTTGCTCTTTGAACTTAAGGGAAAAGCACAGAAGAGTGTGTTTAACACACTATAGAGGAAATATAATTGACTGTAAGAATTTATAGCCTTTGTTTTACCAGAAGTTAGGGAAACAGGTAGGGGGAGATAGTAGTATTGGCATTATTCTGTCTTGGTGGTGGGCAGCAGGCAAGGGAAGAAGGCTATTTTAAGGTGTTTCAGGACAGAGTTATCTGTATCAAGTATGAAAGTGATTTAAAAAGTGCTCTACTCACATCATACAAGTAATACCAGTATCGACTGATAGCATGTAAAACTCTCAAAAGAAGAATAACATCCAATGAGGGATCTTCAAATGTTATGTTTTCAGGTGGAGTAGATATGAGGTAAACTTCTAGAGGATTTAATACTGAAGGGCATACACCATCTGGCAGGAAGAAAGAATATGTTATTAAAACAAAACAGTCTTTCCAATATTTAATTATTAGGAGCCTAGGCAGTAATAGTCATGGGATTCAGTTAACTACAAGAGTTGAGTTAGACAATTCAGTATCTTATTTTTAGTCTCAATACACACATTAATATATGCCTACTTCTATTTTGCTTGCTTTAAAAAAACCACTGTGGTGCCTAAAGACTCTTCCCCCGCATCGTTCCAGAAATTTCACAAATCTAACATAGTAGCAAGGTAGCACACTCACCATGCCACAATTCATCGTGCTTTTTAGAATTTCTAGGGGAGGTTTTTGTGGGAGCAGTTTGCGCTCTTCCTCTTTTACCACCAACACAGTCCTTATTGCCATCTTCATCCTCTCGCACCGGCTTGTACCTAAAAGGAAATTAAAAGTTAAAAACATGTTTGCAAAATACTAACTTACATGGAATCAAAAACAGTTATAGAAGCGTTAGTTCTTTGACTACCAGAATTTTACTTGAATGACAGTTAAAAGCAGAAAGACAAGAACAATGCATTTGGGTATTGTCCAGCCTTTGAAGCCTCAGAAACAAAGCATGTCATGAGGGAGAAAAAAATGGGGACTCTCCCTCTGGCTCCATGAACTGGAAGAAGAGAAGCAGAAGGTATAGACAAAAAAAAAAAAAAAAAATGGTTTGTCTGGGGTTTTTTGTCGTTGTCGTGGCATTTTTTTGTTTGGATTTGGTTGGTTGGTTGTTGCTGGTTTGTTTTTTCTTTTGCATAACACATTTAAGCATTAGAACGGAAAAGACACTGCTGAATGTTAAAAACTTTGGCACAGTCAAAGGTCAATACTGCTCCTTGCAAAGTATAGCCAGAGAATCCATTTACTTGCATAGCAATGTATTAATACTATGGAAACCAGTTTGAAGTTGGCCATTATTTGTAGACTGCAGACACATTCTCTGTTGTTTGTGGTTAGTTACCTAACACCAAGTATGACTTCTCTCCATCTAGCAGGTATCATTTAAGATTCTCCATTTCTTGTTCAGCAGCTTTGCTCGTGAACCAGAAAGAACAGTAGCTAACAATGAATTCCTACTAAGATTTGAGTATCTCAAGGACATCAAGAAAGTAAAAGCTTCACAGATTTGGAGGGGGTGTGGGGAAGAGACAGCTATATTCCCATTTTCTTTATGTATATACATCTAGGAAACTGGAGTTGTCCCTCAGTTTCTCTAGCCAACTTACCAAATGGTGTGCGTTTTTGTCCAAATCCCAGCTCTTCCCAATGGGTTGCTTTCATCATCTGTAGACTCCCTCTCCTCCTCAGCTTGCAAACTGTACTGCCTAACTGCTTGATACACAGTCATATTGTATGGCAGCAAGTGATCTCCAATGTAAAATTGCAGTCTATGTCTCACATTCCCTGAATTTAAGAATTGAGCAGCCTGAACAACAACAACAAAAACAAAACACACCACACAAGTAAGGAAACTTGTAGCTAGCTTTTTTTTAAGCTGCTCTCCACGCTGTTCCTTACCCCCACAGCAAAAGCTTACCAAAGATTCATCTATTTCTTCATCTGACCCATCATCATCACTATCCTCATCGTCTTCTCTAACTCTTCCATAGCCTGAGGCAAGAGAAGAAACATCCTTATTTGTTTTTACATGAAATGTAGCAATGCTTTCATACTTTTTCCTAAACTCCACTGTTTAAACCAGCTCCAAAATACATCAGTTAAAAAAAAGCAACAGACACATTAGAACATATTTCAGTATCCACATCTGGCATAAAAAATGCCAAGTTACAGTCAGTCTGACAGTCAACCAGATTACACTTCTGTTAGTATTTAGGCCGAACTGTTTACAACAGGGAAAAGTTTGTCCCAGAAAAGAGAATGTTCTCTGCAGCCTTAGTCTCCTCCCCTGTGAACAACATACATTTATAGGTACCTCCCATTTGCCTTCAGTATAATCCTCACAAGTTATTACAGACTCTCCACTACTGACAGTAGCGACTATCCCAACAAGTAAAACACATGTGACTGTATAATTATGTATATACCTCTAACTACAAGGTATCTTTCAATGGCTTGTACCAAAGCCAGAGGATCAATCTTCACAGGTCCACCTTTCCACTGTTTCACATTAGCACAGTCTGGATGTCTTTGCAGCTGGCATTTTAATTGATGCGTATTGAAGAATTTTAAAGCTTGGGATCCTCTGTTAAGAGAAAAACTCAAAATAATTTGTGAAAAAAGTTGCTACACAAAGAATCTAATAGCCACATTGCATTTAAAAATGCATTAAAATAGGCTGATACATGCATTTAAGAATTCAGTCGTTCTGAGTATTATTTCTGTCTATTTCTCCAGAAATAAGCTATTAAGATATAGCTAAACAAATTAAAAATTTTATTCTACAAGAACACCAGAATCCAAGTTAGACAAAATCCAATTTCCAGTGAAAGCTACATGGATTAAGAGCAAATCCAGTCTGGGGCCTGATTACAGTATGGCCTATACCGACCATCTCTGAGGCCTGGAGCTGCACAGTGGTCACTGATGCCACATAAGATTTAGAGCTGCGTTTACCTGCAGTGCAATAAGGATCAGAATCGGAGGTGGAAAATGCAAGTAGCTATTCATATGGTTTTGTAATAAGGACCTAAGGGGACAACGTGAAAAGTCTGGTTTTTTGGCCAAGTATAGCTTATACATATGTTCCACCCTCAAACTATCAATACTCAAGCTAGCTGTTTTTATACACAAACCTCTTATCTTGGGCTGCTTCTACATCCGGGTACTAGTGAAGACTACCTAATCTTAATGCCTCAAAATCCTCACTGACATAATCCACAGTAAGACTAGCAGTCAATGCTACAGTACTCTGACTTCCCCTGTTTAATTTTCTATTGGAAAGAACAGCAGAATTTTGCTTCTATGATTAGAAGCTTTATAACTTTCTTAGTTATCCCATTTTCTACAGAAACAGTACACATTAGGAAGTGGTGTAAGATTACGGAGCACACACTATTTGCAAAAGTCAGTATCAAGACAATTCCTTCACATATTAGAAATCTGTATATTGCATTGATTCCCATGGATTTTAACACAGTTTCACAGAAAAAAAAAAAACCTGATTTTTAATGTAAATTAGATTAGTGCTACAGTGTAAAGCTCTAGCACATCTACTATAAAGGATCTTGTGTCACAATTAGTGACAAAATAATCCATTCTATCTTACTACCTGAGAGATAGAAGATTTTGGCATTTCAGACTTTAAAAGAATAGTTTTCAAAAATTGATTTTCAATGCTCATTCCCTCCTAATTTCTACATAATCACAAGAATGTGTCTCTAATCAAATTGAGCTTTTAGCCAGCACCACAAAATACTTTCAAAACTTATATGCAACTTATACTGGAATAGACTTACTAACCGCTATACAATAAAGAAAAAATAATGTTGATTTAATAAAGTACAGAAAAGAAATTGTAGAAATAGTTCTTCAGTCACTCAAATTTGCTACTGAAAACACAAATAAGTTGGATTCCAAATCTAATCTATCTTAGGACACAGGGCAGATGCACAGTTATTTTAAACTGTGTTGACAGCCAACAGTTATCACTCAATCTATTATCATCCTAGAGAACAGAACTTATCTGAATATCAGAGTTTAGCACTGTAATACAAACTCAGCAGCTTAATTACTTCACTAAAAAAATACCAGTGTCTCAGCAATTGATAGATTATTTCTTTCTAGTGTTTGTTACATGGCAACAAGGAAGACATTTGAATTTTTAAAACTTAGAGATTGCATTTAAAATTATACATCCACCCCCAATCTGAGAGAAGTTCCATACTGTAAGCAAACCTTTGGTTAAATAGCCAATCTTCCACTGAATAAAAAAGTCAACTGTGTAATTGCTTTTGTCTGTAACAGGGTCAGAAATTTCCATTAACTCCTGCAACTTTTATGTTGAAACAGGTTTTAGGAAACAAAAGCTGCCAACAAAGACTGTTACCTGAGCATTAATCCTTACCTGCTCCCTGTTCCATTTCCACTAGGGAAGTCATGCACTTTTACAGGAAACTGTTCCATCTGACTGAGGCAATTGTTCATTTTATGGACCAATGCCAACAAAGGTGCATTTTCTAATGGCTCTAGTCTTCCAAGGGGCTCTTCTCCAGGAAGCTGAAACGTATTCCAGTCATTTAGTTATGTGCTTAAATTAATCCATCTTAAAACAATTTATACCACAAGTTTTTGTTGTTTTTGTTTGTTTGTTTTAAAAAAAACCAAACCAAACCAAAGAAACCCCCCAAAAACCCACACACGACACGTACAAATTTTGAGAATCACTGCGCTCACTTAAAGTAGCAAGAGTATCAGCATGACGAGATAACACAAATTTATGAAAGACTCATTTAAAAAAAATGCGCTTTTCTCTCCCGATTTCAATTGAACAGCTCAACAGATTTTAAACATTCACCCTTAACCATGAGCAGTAAGCTTCATAGAAGCTGTAGTGTCTACTTTCCTCTCTTCCACTTCAAATTTCTTCCTTTAAAAACAGGACAATCTAGTTTCTTGCAGTATTTACAAGTAAAGAGAGCAAGTGATAAGACTACTGACCAAAGTCTTTCCATATCAACTTCTTAAAAGTCAGAAACAACTTTTAAGTTGTTCAAGACTCAGACAATTGGCCATTTCAGATTATTTCTTTTTCCACTGTTGTGTGGAATTCTCTGTAATTACAGGGTATTCTAAAAAGTTTATGACTCGTAAAGACATAGAACTATGTCAAAGTTGCAGTGTTATACAGCTTAGACATAAACCAAACATTCCTTCTGTACTCCATCTTAAAGTCAAGGTCATTGTTGAACCTCTCAGATGGTCAGTAAGTACAATTTGAGATACAGAAAACTAAGAATAACAAAACAATAAAACTTACTGGAGAAGAAAAAAATACATGAAGAAATCTTTTCAATCTGATGTCCCTGCTTACAGCATCTTTCTCACTTTTAGATGTCAAGTAAAGCAGCAGTTGTTTAACAAACCCACTATGCTGGATTTCAAATGAGGAGACATCAGACTCCGAGACAATGCTACGGATTTCTACAAGGCACTCTGTTCCACCATCCACCTGGAAAATATGAAAGTAGTGTGTTACTACCCAGGTATAAAGGGCTTAGGAAATACTGTTTTTCCTACTACTGCATGGAACAGCTCTAAAGGGAGGAGAAAAAAAAAACAAAAGGGAAAGTCTGTAGTGTATAGTAACAATTCAAGCAATAACAACGCAAATAATCTGAGGATCAGCAATTTCTCTATTCAAGAGAGGACATTACAGGCAATACCTACCTTTTCCTTGTTTTAAGAGAAATGCAAGGTCTCATTTCTGTCTCATGCAACATAAAGATAAGCTCCAAACAGAGGGTTTAAGAAAAAAAAAAAAACACCAAAAAAACCTCCAAAAAGAAAACCAACCAATCAAACCATTGCAAGTTATAAAACACTGTATCATCATTTAAGATTAAGAACAAAAAGCCTATGCTTAAAATCCTGGCCACACTGTCTAAAATGGTCAGCTTTCCTCTAGCTTCCTCCTAAATACTTCTACTGCTTCCATTCCCACCCTCACCCCAAGTAAGTTTGCTATTTCTAACCTGGAGGTTGAGTTGTTCAGTTGCAGTGCAAAGTCTCTGTAATACATTTAGTGCTGGATTGCTTCCATCCATGTTTTCAGAACTAAAATAACGTTCTACAAACTTATGGGCTTGCTCCTTAATCCAGCCCTTAATTTTTTCTCTGTAACAAAGCACACAAAAGGCATTTGGCCACTCTTATATTTGCATACTCCAATTTTACAAGTAAACACAGCCAGAGTATCATTTTCCCCATGTTTAACAGCAGTCACAGACTAAATCCCTTCCTCTCACTCCAACGCAGTAAGCGTCTATTCTCCACAGATTACTTTACACACCATTTTTCCCCAATTCTCCAATTTTTCCCCCAGCATGCTACTTGAACCTATTAAGAGGTTATTTTCTCAAACTTAATTTATTGATTTTTCTTCCAGAGTTAAATTTTAACAGTGGTTAAACTCAAACTTCCTTGACAGGTGCTACTTCATCACCTCCTTATCATAAGAAAGCAGCTGCACCTCAAAGTCAATACCATATTAAAATTATTTTGATTCTGCATGTGTGTACCTGTTATTGGAAATGGTGTCCTTGGAAGCAGCCCTTGCAAGACCACTTACTCCTGCTGTTCGTGCTGGTTCAATATTATTACTGTTGGACTGTGTGCTTAATCTTCCCCATGTTTTAGGATTTAAACTTGCCAAAAAGGAAGATTTAGGTGATTGAGTAGTTGTAGGGCTTTTAGCTGGAGGAAGCAGAGACAAAATTAAGAGAATCAACAGGTTTATTACAGATAGCACTTTCAAAAGCCTGCAAGCTTACTTTTAAATTTAAAAGGAGATAGAGTATCACATTTTAAGAATGATTTACCTTGATTGTCTACTTTGTCATCATCTCTTGGAGGAGAGTATTTTGGTCTCCTCGGCCCTCGCTTCGGCAGTCGTTTTCTCTTTAGAACATCGCTCAGTCGTCTGTCCAAATATAAAAACAAAGTAATGTGTTTCCATCAACCATATTCGTATGCATACCCACCCCCCAGTTTAAGGTGCATCTGCCAGCTCTTTCCTCAAGAACTAAAAAAAAGGTTCTATCCCATAACAAGGAGGGCACAGGGGAAGAATGAGCTTTGAGAGAAGGGGCCTCAACTCTGTTTTAACTGGCAGGACAAGAGGGGGTTTTGCTTTCTGTCGCCCTTCTACTATGGGCAGCCATATACAGCCAAAAGTACCACTGAATAAAGGTTTCTCATAATTTTCATGTTTTTATTTGTGTAGCTATCTGGTTATTAATCTATTTGAATACACTTAAAAAGAAAACATCTGAAAGACCTCTACCAAATACACACCAAGAGACAGTGGGTATTTGACCTGCCTCCCCTATTAAAACCCAGAGGGCACATTTTTCAATAATTTATGGAGTTTCTACTCACCAAGACCTACACTTCCCAAGTTCACATATTTCAATTCTGGTTTAAGGTGAGTTTCCTTATTATGCCAATACGTTAAGACAAACATTTCACCTTTAAAACAAAGGCAAACTGTAACACTAAAATAATTTATTCCTGCAAGAGATTCTAATTCTACAAGTGTTCAAAATAACTTAGGACTTCTTTTTCCTCCAGTCTGCAGTAGAAAGGAACCATGCATCACAGCTATCATTTCTCTGAAAGAATCACTCTGTGCTCAAGAGTTACATGAGACTGCAGCTGTTGCTTTTGGCATTCTCCAGCCTCTCCACAAACAACTTGGATTGTTTCATATTGCTAGATCATAACTATCAGGTCACTAGTGGATTTTGTGTGTGTGTTGGGTTTGTTTGGTGGGTTTTTTTGTTTGGTGTGTGTTGTTGGTTGGTTGGTTTCTTCCTCTCTCCTTTTTTTTTTTTTTTGTTATTTTTGGTTTTAATAGATATATAACTAATCAAAACTACCTATTGATAGCTTTACCACCACTCCATTTTAGCTCTTTAGAGGGAAACTATCACAGCAAAACACAGATGATACTGTAGCAGCTCATGTCAGTCAAGACTTTTGAAGAAAAACAAAAAGAAAACCACACACACACAGATTGTTTGCTCACAACAAATACCACACTTACCCCTGCGGGCTCAGATCCAAAGAATCCTCCCGGCTGTGTTGTAAGCTGGGAGAGCCCAAATCAGCAGCTGCATTACTGGCAGCAGTGGCTGTTCCAGTACTTATTGTTGTGGTACCCAGCGTTCCTGATCCATTGGTGCACACTTTTGGTGGGCTTGTTAGCAGAGCCTCAGACTCTGCTAAGTTTTTCACTTGGTGCATCACACCTTTGCAAAAGAAGAAATCTTGGTTCGGTGGGTTGGTTTGGTTGTGAGGGGATTTTTTGTGAGGTGGGATGAGGACAAAGGTGTTTGAACAGGTAGAAGTCCATTATCAGAATGTCTGCTTTGACTATGGCAGCACTGCCTCACCCCACGCATCAATATTGTTTTAAAAGCAGTTCAAGCCTTTCTTGAAAAAGTCAATTTACATAGTTTAAAATAAAAATAATGACAGCAGCATGAAGAATAGCTAAAGAAACTTCAAAATCCCCAGTAGATTATAACAAAGAGTTCCTGCCAAAGATTCATCTGTTTTGTCGAGTAAGACTACTCATGTAATTTCAGCAAGCCGTCTTAAGCCTAAATGTAAATTCACTAGCATCTAGTAAGCCTGTACAAACTGCTTTCAGAGTCACAAGAAACAAGCTTGTCTCCTCCAGAGCCCTGGTCAGCTCCTCCCCAGTCATATGACAATAGCTTACATGGATTTGCACATACATGCTTTTAAAATACTAAATAAGGAGATGAAGACTGGGAGGGAGAAGCACAAGCAAGACTTACCTTCTCTTCTGAAGTAAACACTGAAAATGTCAGGTAACTTTTGCATTAAAATCTCTGCCATCTGCAGGGCTCCAACTACTATCTTAAGGTCTTGACTTGACAGCATTGAGGCAATATGACTAAAACAGATAGTTTACTGGAATTAGGTTTGTCTTTTCATTTTTTTTGTTGTTTTTAAAAAATTAAAATCAAGCCACTTTGTCTTGCACACATGATACAGGAAACTGAAAGCAAACAAATTTCATTGTGCTTTTGTAAATGCTATAAATGAAAGGACTGAAAGAGTCCTCTTCCCACCTAAATCACTTTTACCAAGTTTTAACATGTGGCATAAAGGAAGAGTGTTTTCTTCCTTTAAAGAACACAGTGTTGTGGACCTGAGTACTGCCTTTGAAAACTAGTCAGTTTATTTTCTAATTGCATCCTTTTTATCTAGATCCTGACTTGATGGTATATCATATCGGAGAGGTTTCATGATTAGAACTTGAAAGCTGAATGCCGTGAGAGTCTGTTATTGTTCACATTACCGCAAAAGTCATCTTGCCCTCAGAAAAGTTTATAGGCAAGCTTTAGAAATCAGAAAAACGGTAAATGGTAACATTATACATTATTAGTACACAGAGACATGAAGGTAAACTATGTTTCTAATAAGAATACCTAGAGCTGGCACCTACTGCAAAGTCTAACATGCAAAAAACTCCTGAAAGCTGAGAGCCTCAGCTTTTAAATTCTTATGTGTTTAATTCGCAAAAGTACAATTTTCCCATGACAAAGATGATTAAAAAACATAATCACAAGTTTGAGTTTTAAGCTCAAAATCAATTTCATTCACAATGGTTAACAAAACCCACCTTGAAACAGCATGGTTTTTCAGCACATCCTTCAGAAGTTCAGCATCAGCAAAATAAATTATTCTAAGAATTGCTCTAAGGCACTTGTGTCTAACAGCAGGTCCAGCTGAAGAACTATATACTTCATAAAGAACACCAAACAATGTTTTGATAAAGGATTTTGCCAGTTCTGGGTCCTCTTTCATTAGTTGTGCTCGAGCATCATCCTTCTTCAATTCTGAATGTCCACCTGTGAGAAATTGTACAACAAATCACTACACAGTTCTTTGCATCTCTGCTCTGATGGGGTTTGTTTTTGCTTGGTTTTTGTTGTTGTTGTTTTAAGCTGAATTGGTTTAGCTCTTGAATTGAAAAGATATAATTTAAGAACCAGAAGTCAAACCAATAGCAAGAATGTAGGTACAAATCTTCCTCTTTCAAGGAATCAAAACTTTTCAGTTCTCTTACATATTTCCATTGGACAGTAAGAAGTTTTCACACAGTCTTCATTAAAGAACTGTATGAACAAAACTGTTTCAGAAAATCCCAAGCCAGGAACACCCCCAGCTCCCTCCCCGGTTTAATGTATTTTCAGTTCTCAGGAAAAGAGTTCATACGTTAAAAGGAACACATTTCAACAGTCTGAGTTTTGTTGTAAAGCTGTTGTCCTTCATGTAAATCAGAACAGTTTGATGTTCCAGAGAAACCACAAGAAATCTCTTGGCTAAGCAGCAGACTTGTAAAACCCAGGAAAAGTTCACAATAGCTAGAGGCACCAGGTATCTCCTAAGGCGCACTTACTAGTGTTCGTATTGGCTAAAGGGTTTGGTTTTCGCTGAATGGCACGTGCTGTTCCAGTATCCTCATTTATTTGCTGCATAGAGTTAAAATCAATCGTATAGACACGCCCAAGGGTAGACAGGCTTATCTCATCCTCACCGACCTGATGAGCTGCCTAAAAACAAGGAAGAGTTTAAAGTTAAGAAATCCCTAACAAGCAGGAAGCTATATGAAAGGTGATGAGAGGGCAAACACAGTAGGAAAAACAATGGTTGACAGAAATTCAATAAGAACAGTGATTAAGCAGTTCACTCATTACTGAATACCAAAATAGTGCAACATTTCAGCATGAGGTTTGAGGAAACTTGTGTTTCTCAGGAGGAACAAGGCCGATATTTTCAAAACCGTAAAGGAAGCACTCAATGCCTTATACAACCACACGCACATTTAAAATACGTCACCACACAAATGTGTGTAATTACTACCTCTATTATTCGACTATCAATCCTGTTGTAGGGATGCCAGAGACCCCTGTCATCTCGCCATTGCCATATTGCACCATCTGTATTTTGTGCATTTCCTTTCTTCAGCATAGTATCAACAGCAAAGATTCCTTCTTTTGGCAGGCAAGGCATCAGTTCACTGTAAAGAACATTAAAACAGTATTTCACTGCAAGTATACAATAAAGTCCATCTAGGCTGAAAACTGTTTGCCTTAATTTTAGAGAAGTTATGGATTTTAACATACCAACCAGGCCCAAAACCTAGGGCTGCATAACTTACCAGATAAGAGAAGTAAGCTCATAAAGTTCTTGAGGACTTCGTGGAACAAGGTCAATTTGTTCTTGACAACTCCCATTTGAGGCTCCACAAAGGAGGAAGTGAAGCGTTTCTGCAATATCTATAAAAATTATTCTTTATAAGACTACTTGCATCAGAACATGGACTCCATTTTGTGTTGGACACTACACTGAAGAGACAGTCACTGCCCTAAGCAAACAGACAGTAGACAGCAAGACAAAAATCCATCTCTCTTCAAATGTAAGAAACGGGTTTGTTCTCAGGTCTGAGGTTTTTTTGGGGTTTTGTTGTTGGTTTGTTGTGGGTTTTTTGTTGGTTTTGGGTTTTTTTGTTTGTGGGGGTTTTTTTCTTCCTTTAAGGGACATCTAGAGAGGAAATATCAAATATCACTCTACATACAGGGCACAGAAGAAAACAGGAGAACATACAGGGCAGCTGAAGTGACAAGTCAAAATTTACAGGATGAAAAGAAAAAAAACAAGTGAGAACTAAGACAGCTACACAGCTGTTACTTAATGTTTTCCCTTAGAAAAAGCCCTTAAATCGCATGTTTCTCCCACCTAGTAAAGGCTATAAAAAGAATTATTCGACTTGGGTTGAAATGAGAATAACCCGTGCAGCTAATATAGAGTCAAAAATTAGACTAGTACTCCAGTGACAACAGCTGGAGACAGGAAAGGGGAGAAAAACCTCTCAGGAAAACACTTTCAACAAGATTAACTAAACTTTGTATCCCAGGGAAAGCATGGCAAGAGAGAAAAATAAATAAAACCATATTTGTATAATCAAATGCACAGAGTTCCATATCAACTGTAGGCATTAACTTAAATAGGTCCCCCAGAATATGACAGAGCAAGAACTCACTTTGCTTCATAAGTTGGACTGCAAGCGTAGGACAATTCGAGCACATTAAGGAAAACATGCGCACCACCATGATGAACATTCCTGAGCTCAGGATAGGAGGCGTCACTACTAAGAGCTGCTGGATATTTGTTAACAAGTCCTTGGAAGCAACCTGCTGGAGCAAGTTCTTCAGGAGGGAACAGCAAAATTAAAAATGTTAGTTTGACTTTGAAAGGTAAGCCCTTGGGAGAAACTGAGGAAGGGAAAAAAACAAAAAACCACACTGAAAAAAACCACACCCTTACCTCCTCATGCTGGAAGTTGTCCACTAGCCGTGCAAAACAGAGACAAGTGCTTTCAACAGACTTTTTGTCCTATTATAAAAAAAGTTAAGTATTTGTTTGAATTAAAATATATGCATTACATTACCTACCCTGTCATTTTGAGGCATTTGTAAAATTTCTCCAAAAAGGCTAGTCAAATTGCATTGTACAGAATACTATAGCTCTGAATTTCAAATTCATTGATACGGTCTGAACTGATCTCCTGATATGGCGTATTCCCTGGGAAACATCTCACACTTACAGCACAGATACCTTTAGGGACCTTTAGAGATGAATAAAAGGGTGTATAATATCCTTTTTGGATTCTACAAGGAGGAAACAAAAGGTAAGAGACCTACAAAGCAACAGCAAATACAGATAAGCAGGAGTGAAGGCTACTGTTCTACACACTGCATGAAGCTGAATTTTTGTATCATGCAGTGTCACCAAGACAGCAAATCTTAAGACACCAAGATAGTACAGATTGCTTTAAAAATAGCTCTAGTTGAAAGTTCATTGCAACACTCAAAAGAGTTCATCTGAATATAATAAAATACTTCTACTGTAAGGGTTGTTGAACACTGGAAGAGGTTGCCCAGAGAGGCTAAGTCTCCATCCTTGGAGTTTGTGTGGTATTTTGATGGTGGTGGTGGTTTGGGTTTTGTTTTGGTTTTGTTTCTTTTGTTTTAAAAAAAATTTTTTAAAAAAAATCAGCTGGACATGGTCCTGGGCAATCTGCCCTAGCTGACCTTGCTTGAAAGATTTTTTTTTTTTTTTTTTCAAGAGAGATAGAAATTCCACTTCAAAATTTCTTGAAATCTTACTTTTGTGGGCTGTAGCTTCTCTTCAGAGAGCAGGAGTCAGTACTTGTCCCTACTATTGCTGAGAACGGTGCTTCTTGTTTCCAGAGCACCATCTAAAGCTGACCTTTGACTTCTGTGAAGCTGCCTCAATGATTCAAGTAGTCTCTTAGCAAGAAGACGTTGTCAAAATTAAGAATAGCACAAGAATACATGAAAGCATTACCTGGAAGCTTCTATTTAGTTACATTTGTTAACGAATGAAATAATTTCTCCTTTTTCTCCTATTTAACAAGGACCTGCCAATCGAGTAGTATGTCCAAATCTCTTTTGGTGCAACAGACATTGTGAGTGCTCATTTATAAGCATAGCAGCATTGCAGGATAGGCAGATCTTAGGAACCCATGATTTAGGATTCATCACTTCAAACTATTGTGCAAGAGTAGGAACTTCCTTTCTTAAAATGTCATAAGCCCTCCCAAAAAGCCAATTCAGAAAAAAACCCACAAAAATTGAAACTGAAGCTTTTCTGAGTTTGAAGTGGGAGGGAACCTTGCAACTTATTTGTTAAGAAAGAAGAAGAGCAGAGTAATGTTACTGGATTTCCTCTTACTGATGGGCAACAAGTAAGGAGTACAAACTCACTATAATTCATGCTGTAAGTACCTTATTTCTCATTTTACAAAATTAATAGGGACATCATGATTCCTGACAGCACGTTTACAAAAACCAAGAGGTCCATGTGCTTGTTAGAATATCACAACTTGACAGTATAGAAACTTTAAGGCAATTATCACATTGCAAAGGCAAATAATACACAATAAAGAATTAGGTATTTGGAGGCAACTTCATACTGTTTTCAGGTCAAAATTAAAACTTTCAGTTTTATAACAGTTTCTTACCTGATGGGTTAACCTTTGCGTAAGCAGTGGCAAAGAGTCTGCCACAAAGTGAAACTCATCAGGTGTTATACTCTGGCAGCAGTTGGCAGCAATAGCCAGTGCATTCCTCTGTGCATTTATACTGAAGAATTCCAGATACAGCAAGCAGTCTGCCAACCCACCCTGTAATAAAATAAACATTTTCACTCTCATTACTGCTAAAGTTACAGAAATTTTGTTTTCTTATTTCATCTTCACAGAAGAAGATGTAGAACTGGAAGAGGTAAAAACGCTTTCTTTTTTGTACTTACTGCTTGCAGAATGGCTTTACTATGCCTGCGTGATAACATCTCCAGGGCTGTGAGTGCCTGCTCTGCCACATCAATGCACTGAATAACTTGCAGCTAGAATGAAACAAGAAAGCTTGTAGATTTATTTCTAAACCAGTTTGTAAAACTAATCTTTATTAACACCTGGACAGTTAGCCTGAACTAACACACATATACTAATGCAGCTGCACTGCTAGCTGTAATCAAGCTAGACAATTTAAGGCTAGATTAGCTATATAGATACCTCAAGAATTCCCAGTTTGTATAATTAGGCAGTATCTTCGCAATACCAAACAGACAAAAAGTTCTCAGTGAACCAGATAGTGCTTTTCAGTAAGGGTGTGAAAAAAGAGTAAGTCTGTTTTTAAAAGCTTTTCATGCATTATGTATTATCTTGTAAGCTATGAAAAGCCATTATAAAAATCTCCTCAAATCAGTATAACACTGTTTTGATTTCATTTTACCTTTTCCAAGAAGACAGGAATTGCATCTACCACTACAGCAGATGATCTGGGAAGTGCTTCCATCATGTATGTTAAGGCCCGACATGCATGGTTCATCTATTAAATACAGATATGTTTGGTTTTAGGTTCAGATGATATATTTTTCTATTTCACAAAATCTCTTAAACATTACAAATCACCTACAATGTCAAAGTTGTGCTCCATCTGCAGCAGTGTTATCTGTTTAAAAAAAAAAATATCGTTAGTTTAGTAAACACACCATCAAGGGCACAAATCAGTATCATAGCTTTTGACTCAGGACTTTCGAAACTTTTACCAAAATTCAAAGAGCCACTACCTATTCTTGAGCTATTACAGAATTAATAAGCCTAGCAAAACTTAACAAAATATGCCCTCAAAAATCAAATGAAATATATAGAAACACATACATGTATATAATTAAGAATATTTTATTCAAGCGAGATATTGAGTAAACTATTATATCCTCCAATAGAAATACGAGATTTTATCTTTACCAAAGCTGGTACAACACTCTTGACTGGAAATCCTCCTAACGTTTCTTCATTTCCCATGACCAAGAGCTGGCACATCTCAATCACTGCCTGCAGTTGCTGACTTTCATCAGTAGCTTGGAGACCTTGTAAAAGCTGTTGGGCTTTAGAACCTACATATCCAGAAAAAAAAATTAGGAAAAGATATCAGAAGACATTAAGTGTTCAAGGGAACCGTTATGCTACACTTCTGCAAGAGTGGAAGACCAGAGATAGTTTGGTTCTCCTCTGTATTTGTAGCTTCACTTTCTTTCCCTGTCATAAAAAGGGGCGATAGGAAAGGGAGGCAAAAATCTCACTCTTGGCTGTCTTTCCAGTGCAGACTGGTCAGCACAAGAAGTCCACCACACTGCTTACCACAAGTGTCTTGCCAGAACTCACACCACTCCATCTCTATAAAGCAAAGGACTTCTCACCACATCCCCGGTTAATACAGCACACGGAGCACCCCCGAGACCCCATCCTCCTCTCCACAGGCAGCGCCAGACTGCCCTGGGCTCTCCTGGGGAGGCAGACAGACTGGGACCAGAAGGTACATGTCTAATCCAGCTGCATCATGCAACGTGGGGGAACAAGACTAAGGACCCATGTTCTCACTGACACACTGCCTTCAGGAAATTCTCTCTGTCTGAAAACTAAGACACTTCTGGAACTATAATCAACATACCTTAGAACTGTCATCTACTACTGGTTCTAAAGCTAGCTTAAGCGCTTGTTTAAAGACAGCAAAAAACTCAAGGGGGTTGGAGAGGTCTTTTGTTAAGCAGCCCATCATGCAAAAGAAAAGATAAGGAAGGGGTGAAAAGGCAAGAACCCTCCCTTCCCCACCTAGAAGGGAACATGAAGATGCCCCGAAAAAAAGAAAATAAATATGGCTGAAGCAAATTTCTCCTCCTTATAGGAAGACAAGCAAATTAATACTGTTGACCAGTGGTCTAGCACTACCACAACATACAAATCTCCAACATGTAAAATATTAAACTATGAAGCTAATACAAATATTAGCATTTACTAGCGGCTGAATTCTACTAGTCTGGAAGTGGAAAGAATTAAGTCAAATTAGACAAACTTTGCTTACTAGCTCCACTTCCAATTGTCCTGTGGAAGAGCTGCGACATCCGAGGACCAAGAGGGCCAAACAGGTGAGGAGGAAGACCCCTAGCCTCTAATAGAGCTAAAAGCAAACAGAGGATAACAGCCATTGTCAAAGCTTCTACATATATTTTTAAAAGTTTAAATTCCACGATGCTATAATTTTAAGACTACTAGAATGTTGATACTTTAAGAAAGATGAGTTAGGATTAGATGACTGCAGCTACCTCAATTTCCAAAAAACACCAAAAAGATGACACCTTTAGGGAACAAATAACTTATTTTGTGTGCAGAGCATTAAGGCCCTTTAAGAAGTCACCCACTGCATTTCCAGAACTATACATTTCACAGAGGAAATCTGGTCTACTACATTGTTGGAAGTCTAGATCTAGAATGCCAGATATACCAGACTCATTTCAAATATGAACTCAAACTACGTATGAGAATTTAATCTTATCTTCACATTTTCAGGAACTGAGTGGCACTACTAAACTGAGAAAATGACACTGAAAATCACGTTCACAGATTTGTGTCGCTGAGCAGAAGAGGAAAAAATTCTGCTAGATATTAGATTTTTGGTTTTGTTTTTGAACACTTTTCAATCGCCTTCAGCTAGACTAAGTGGGTGATTCTGATGGTGACTACAGCTGATCAATACAATAACGCTTAACAGTAAAAAACAATTTAGCTCAATATTCCTAATGCATACCTATGCTTACTGAGGACTGTAAGCAAGTGAACTAGTAGTGACAAAGCACTCATTTCCACATTAAATATTCAGATTAATCAAAACCAGACATTTGTAAGGGAGACCTTGATCTCAGAACTCCTTGCAATATAGTGGCAAAATCATTAAAACAGTTGCAGGACATGCAAACTGAGTTTCTACCTGTCTGTACTCTCAGATTTTGAGACCTGAATCCTTTAGCCCAAGCACAAAAGCAAGCATTTTAAGAACATTTAGATTTTGTTTGATCAAAGCTTACAGCAACATGGGTATCAAGCACAAAAAATGTTATCCAGAAGCAGGCAGAGTAACAGCAGGCCTAACCTGGCCTGTCAACTGAAAAATTCTTGCAAAAACCTATTTTCATATTTGAGCTTACGCACTTAACAGGACTGAGTTCTCAATTCTCTCCCCACATGCACTCCTGAAAAATCATCAATAGTAGTGTATGACACACGATATACATGAGTGAGGACACTGTGCCACCCCTCCAGACATTGCTTCCAAATTCTTGCATCTTTAGTGAATTAAAGCTTGTAACTCCGTATTTCAGAACTACAGTAAGCAAAGCAACACATTCACAGACGGAGAAACAAAATACAGCCTTTCCACTACATGTAATACAGAATTTGGATAGGTATGGCTATTTAAAGGCTGCAAACAACAAAAAAAATTGTCAATTAATAGCAATTGTTGTACCTTGTAGTCTTCCCATCTCTGAATCATCTGACTCACTTTCTCCAGAGGTTGTCATACCTACAGCCCCAGCAACAGAACTAGAAGCTAAAGAAATGAAACAGAGATTAATGCAAGTTAAAATGCCTTTAAAACTACAAAATTCACATCAATTCGACCATCAAGAAGCGTCCACCATCAGAAGTGCTCCGCATTTAATATTGCCACCATCATACTTCAGTACAATTGTCATTTTAAACAAACCAGCCTGCAAGTCACACAAGATAACGAAAAAATATAGCTAGATCAGCAAGTTAACTTTCAAGACATTTACCTGTATCCTTAGTAAATTTATGCTTTTCTTAATTGAGTGTTATGCTGCATCTTGTTTCCCTTAATTTTGACTTTCTGTACTGATGTAGCTAGCTGTAAGCAGAGAACACTAAGATTTTCTACAATCCAGTGTAATTGCTAAAAAGCTCCTTCGAACTCACTACTGATTAGGACCAGATGATAAAATTAAGTACTATTTAATAAGACCATGCAAGTAAGAATATTTAACTTGGTTACAGATTTCTCCAGTACAGACATGCTTGCCATTTCAACAGAAAACTTTTAGAATATTTATGAATAGTTACAAAAGAGCTTTTACAAGAAAATGTTTGCCTTCTGCATTCTGAACAGTTTGGTGTCTTTACAGTTTGCAATACAATAATTTATGTAGCATCAGCTGAAGGTACATTTTTTAAAAATAAAAAAGCTAGATGCCTGAAAACCAAAGTCTACTTTACCAGACACAGTTTGGAGACTGAAAAAAGCATAACTGAAATACATACCAGATATCCAAGAGATCCGATTGAAAAATAAAGGTCCCTCTCATTCAAAAACCTTCCAGAATTATTACCAGCTTAAATAATAATTTCTCCTCAGAACTTAATCCATTTAACTGTTTAAGCGCAAAGAAGTTTCTATCAGCAACTATACTAAAAATGTTTCAGTTAGAATTTCTTCTTACCTGCAGCTCCCTGGGGAGCCTCATCTGTACGTGCAGCTGAAGAGTTAACTCCATCCTGGTTGTTGTCAGGATCAGCCATCTTCTCCTGTCGGCGAGCTTCAGCTGCTCCTCTTTTGCCCAGGCCAGAGCCTCGCCGACTAAAGATGCAAAAAACAAAGTTTCAGACCTTATGAACTAAAACAAAAGACTTATTAACGTGAAACTACACAAAACCACAAAAAATTACATAGATCACTACCAGAAAGTTGCACAAACTAACAGATTTTATTAAGAATCAGCCTTCGCAAAATTACTCAACTCTTCTTCACCATCTTTGCCCCACACCATGGTGGTGATTTGTTTATACTAGCGCATTACAGGTATGTCCTTACATTATACCCTTCAAGACAAGACAGTCTTAAAATATAATAGTCAAAATGACCAAGATTAAAGTGACTGTTAGTTACAAATCACATACACATTTGAGAAGGTCAATGACAGAGTAACTCTTTTTAAAGGAAGTTCTGAACTACTGAAAGCACAAGGAGAACTCCGATGTTCGACTTGGTTTTTCCGTGTTAGCACATCTGAGGGCATGAGCCTTTTTAAATTTGCTTTTTTAAACACTACTATCATCACCACTGCACATAAATATGCCTACAAAATAAAGTCAAATTCAAATGCACCGTTCACAACAGAATCAGACTTCAGAAGCTTTTTTTTTATGGCATAGAAGAGCAAAAAGAAGTTGTGCTGGAACTACTACATGTAGTTTAGGCATCAAAAAAAATAAAGCTTGTTCAAGGTTCGTAAGTCTAGCTTCAGAATACATGCAACCACAAAATCTTTTTGCATCACAGGATATATTTACTCTCCCCTCCCATTTAATCTACCAGGTGTTTAAAATTATTAATTCAGAGCTAATTTTCCCCTGCATCAGAAGTTATATTAAGTACTGAGATGTTTGTAATATTGTTCAGATGCAGCTGCTGACAATCTGACTCAGCTCAACAACATATACTATTAAAATAGACTCCTGTATGGTACCATGAAGTCTATTTTTCAAAACAGTCACCTATTTTATTATTCATGATGGACAGTAGTTTAATACTCTCTCAGTGTTTAGTATCTTTTTAAACAACATCTCCCTAAGGAAAGGATTACTTAAATTTGTAATATTGGCTCTGGGTGTTTGTTTCGCTCCACCCCTACAGCTGAGGGATTATTGAAGGTCTGTGACAAATCCTATGTGCTGCCCATGACACTGGTGCACAAAGTAACCCAGCAGGCCTGAAAAGTTATAGCTACTTCTACAATAGCATAAGATACAGGCCAGTTTTCATGCATGAAAATGACATTAATATCAACCCACTACAGTAACCATGTTTCATTATCTTAAGTTTTACCTGGTGCTAGCACAGGAGCCCGTGGTCTTTTGCCGTGTGCTCCGCCGCAAACTGGGGAGCTCAGCAGGTGGTGATTCACTGCGCTTCTTTGTAGATTTTCTTAGACCTATGTAATACATAAAGAGAATTGACAGTAAATCAGTCTTTAAATACACAGCGGTTCTACAAAGATATGAAACATCTGCGTACAGGAAACTTCTACGTAGAACAACTTCTACAGATGAACCACAATAAGCCCACATCAGCTTTTACTCACCTTACACTGAACTGCTATACCAGTAAAAAGAAAGGTTCGGATATTTACTTTCACTCATTAATTTAAGTAACACTAAACTCCAACCTGTTACCTAGATACCTTTTCCTAACCTACACACTACAGTTATAGAGGAGCTTTTAAGTCTCTCTCTTGCTAAGCAGATACCACATTATGGGATACAAGTTTATTATTTCCCTGTGTTGGTATTCTAAACACTTAAATGAATATGCTTTAGCTTTAAAGAAACTACTTTGGCAGGGAGGGCAGTGGTGGTTGCATGTTTTCCCTCACCTCTAAGTAAATCTGTGCAGCATAAACTTGATCATCTTCACTAGCTGAATCATAAATTTTAGCCAGTTTTATTCACCTTGGTATGGCTTAAGAATAATTGCCTTAAATAAAAATCATGCTCCCCTCCAGCAGTCAAGCACTGCCAGTTTTGAGATCTGTCATATATATTATTTGTGTTTCTATTTTCCAGCTACATCCCTTCAGCCCTTATCACTATCATAAGGTCTTCCTTAAGGCAAATACCAAGCATATCTTCACAGCTTTGGAAAAGAAATTCTCCAGCTTTTAGTTTAGAAGTATTTGCACTGTTGAAGTCTGACCCAACCGATATTAATTTGCTCTAGGTTATGAAGCCATTGTTCTGATGACACATCCCACCACAGAAGCAGGAAAATCTTGAACACACAAAAACCCCATGCAATACAACATTCTCAGATGATGAGCAAGCTTACCATCAGGCTGAAATATTCTACAAGAGCTTCCAAACCAGAAGCGTGATAATTATATAAAAAATTAAAAATCCTTATCAGGCCCAGCTTTACATTTCTGTCCTGTCCCCCTCAATAATAAAGAGATCCCCCGTAACATTCAATTTAGACATACTATCACTAGAATAGATGTAAATAGTTTTGAAAATATTAGAAAGATCACTGCTCCCTCTTCCAGCAACAAAGCAGAAATAAAACGTATTTAAATATGCAATGTCTTCGAGCACAATGCCTAGCAAACTGGCTCCTGTCTATTTCCTTAATCCTAAAACATTCCAAGAATGCTGAGTTGTGGTACTAAGGGATGAAATGCTAAATATGCAGCTTCCGACTGGATATTTAACAGAAAAGGGAAAGTTATCTGAAGAGCTATTACTGACCTGGTCAATAGTCTGCCTTTTCAGACACTATACTGTATTTGACCCAAGAACATGATGCTGCGCACAGTTAAGTTTCATGCAGCAGAAGGTTAACTTGGTATTTGTGTATTTACCACACCCCTGGCTTACTGACTCAAGAAATTTGGCAGTCTTAAGAAAACAAGGTTCTGTATTTAACAGCCACCAAGCACTGAACTGAAGCAGGCCAGCAACTTGAGTTTTCAGATAGTCTGTATATATAGAACAAAATATGTAACTTTTTCAAATATTCAAAAAAAACAGAGTGGCATTTTTACTACATATGCTTTCAAACCAAGAATTTGTGTTGAAGTTGCTACAACAGAAATACACAATGACTCCAGCCCTATTTCATACAGGAAGACGCAGCCAAGGGGGGAGGAAGAGTGTTATAAAGATACAAAAGAGTTTAACACAGTTGTAGCAGGATCCCATGCCACAGCTATCTAAGCTTCAAGTACTAGAAGTGCACAGATGCAACAAACCTCCTCTGATAGTTGGTTATATTTTACCATAGAAAATGCATGCTTTAACTGACACTAGGTATAGCACTGTATTTCTCCGCAGATAAAAGGGGTTTACCACTCTGACTTCATATTACACATGTGGAAAAGTAGGCCACTCAGTACCTGTAACAGTACAGTGAAATTCTAAGTGAGACGTACTTTTGCTTTACATGTAGAAGAGTAAGTTAACCACCCTGTTACAGGGGAGTTCACTGGAAAAATGTGCATTTAAATTCTTTATGTCAGCACACCACTTACTACTTCAAATCTATGAGTACTCATTTTCAAGTAGTCAGACCCAAAACTTAGTAATTTCACATCAACTTATTAACAGGCTATCAATGAGATACCACACATCCACTGTAAGTGAACTAAGATTGACTTAATTTGCATCAAAATAGGATTTCTGCTAAGGGCAAAGTTTTCACACAACAGCAGAGTCAGCCTAACAGCTTGCTGCACTTTAACAGTGTGGCACACGAACTCATGTCTTACTGTCCCCAAACCAAGCCCTAGATGCACAAAGGGCACATCTTTGTGTCCCGTTAGTATTCTGACAGTTTGGTGAGCTGAGCTTGTTTAACATGGGTCAGATGAGCACAGATACTACAAAGCAGTAGAGCAATGAAGTTATGAAATGGGTTGTCCTTTTCCGTAAGAGGCATTAAATTAGCTGAGCCATCTCTTTAAACTGAATCATCTCAGTAGGAGGGTTTAGAGAATGTAAAGAGTTATCCAGTTACCACTTGGTGGATGAGCTGCAGAATAAACCACAGTCTGAGCACCCAGAAGAGTTGAGCTCATTTTCTCCTGCTGCTCAGGAAGAACCTTCCACTTGTCAGATCTTTTTGCATGTTTCTCTTTTCCCAACTCTTTATTTCTCTACCTCTGATATATCTACCAGGACACATATGAGCTTCCACCTCCCTCTATGAATTTCAAGTCTGAAAAGGAATCAGGGTAGTTGGAATAGTCCACTCCCTCCTGAAATGAGGAGGGACATCTTCAACTAGATCAGGTTGCTTCCTGGCTGGACGGGGCTCTGAGCAATGAGAGTTCTCAGAGCTTGTTCCCTTCTTGTTGTTCAACGTCACTCTCTGCCCTTAAAGTCTGTTGTTTAAGAAGGCTTCTTAAGCCAATCTTGCCACCTGCATCTCTTGCAAAGCCTTTGAGTCCTCCGAGTGCTAATTTCTTCAGCACAGGACTGAGGACTTCTTCCTCTCACTCACATTGTCATCAAAATTTGATCTCCTCCTTAACACACTGCCAGCACGGCCTCCCCACTGAGAGTTACTCCAGTACGTATAGGAGTTGCAGGAGACAGGCTAACAGCCCCGAGCCTGCGCTGGCAAATAGGGCACAACCAGCACTCGGAGAGATGGGATTAGACTGAGACTGCCTGATGAAGGAATATACAGAGTCATCATCAAGGGATCTGTTTCAGAGACCTAGTAAAAATTATAAAGAGGTGGACTTTCAACAAACCAAAAGAAAACGGGTTTAAACAGTTCCTATTCAGCAACTGCAAAAACTTCAGATGTAAAATTTAGATTTAAAGCAGAGGCACAAGTTTCCTTATGGCAAACAGATATGTATTGCTTATGCCCTGACATCACCCTGTTTGCATACTAAACACTCACTTTAATGACTCTGAAGGAAAACAGACCCAAACAGGCTAAACCTGAAACAGTGCAGCATAACAGAAATCATACAAAAATACCTTAAGAACATCTTCACATTTAAGTGTGTTTACTGGTCAGCTTTTTTTTTAAAGGCATTTTTTTTATTGCATGAAAGAAAAAAGTTCTGAATGTAGCTGTACTGCATTCACTTTAAGCCTGAGTGTTTTACTTAAGCCAATACAAAGTTAGGCAAACTATCACAGTCTATAACCTGGAAAGCCCTTTATTTGCAGTTCAGAAAGATTGTCAGTAGAGATTTACTTGTTAGGACTGGAAGTTTAGACTTCAGATTGGCTCCTGTGTTGGGCTGCTCTCCTCCTCCCACAACAAAGGGTGAAAACAGCTGAGCAGGGGAAAGCAAGACAACCTCCTGTCACTCTAATACTCCATTATTCCCTTTCCTCAGTACCAACCCAGACACCTCCAGCCCTTGATTACAGCTTCACACAGCCCATCACCACAACTAAACCAAGTATCTCCAAGCTAGTCATCTTATTTCCTCAATCCCAAGTCCAGAACTCTAAGGCTCTAATGACCATCATGCAGAGAGCACTGTCACACACAACCCCAAATAAACTAATTCACAGCTCTTTTCAGATTCTCTTCTCCCTCACCTCTGCCAAATCCCTTGAAGCCAGGATTTACATACCATTCACACTCCTTGTTCACCTTCATGTGGCTTTTCAGTGTTTCCCAATAAAATCTCCAGCCCCCCAAATCTTAATGTATTAGGTAAAGGCTTCTCAATCAGGGCAACCGCACTAAGTTACCCTGCTCTCAGCACTGGCCCAGCCTTCACTGCCAGCTTCTTCATAGTTAAGGGACACAGGACACTACACAATGGGCAGCAGAGATTTCCCTAATAATGGAGACATAACTAAGCTTGTTTTTATATTGTTACATAATCAGTGAAATGACCTGATTCACAATATTTTAAAAGACCCTACAAAATGTAGGGCCTGAAAGGGACATGAAAATAGTCAAATCAAAAGAGCAAAACAAAAAATTTGCCCTTTCCCCCTCCCCATCAATAAATATTTAGCTATAATAATAAAGGTGAAATGCTTTAGTCTAGCCTGTTTTTATTCTTCCAACAAATTCTACAGCTGTTATTCAGTGATGTCACTGCTCGGTTACAGACTGCTATGTAGCTGAAGACTCTGAAAGTCACCTTGTCTGCATTTAACACCTATTAATTATCCAGTGAGGAGTGGACAAGAAACCTCAGGGTATTCCTCTCCAATATGTGAAAAGCTTCTGCAAGGATGGCAACCATGCCTCTCCTCATTCTTCTCTTCAGCAGAGTAAGCCAGCTCAGTCTAGTTTTGCGTACGACAGATCACAACTACTAATAATTTCTTGTAGTTCCTGAACTGCCATACCCAGCAGTGAATGGCACCACACTTATACAGACATGACTAACTGTATGTTAGCCAGAATCACCTCTGCTCTGCTTCCACTTTTCTTCCTAGAACCACTCCCATCAATTTTCCTGAAGATTTTGCAGCTTCTTACAGAGTTATGTTTGCATGCTTGGTTTTTGTTTATCTCCCACTAGTTCTATGAGCCCTATTTTAAACTTCTTCAAACACCTGTTTTGTATTATACCCCTATACAACCCTACTGAGTTTTAGCTTTTGCTTTCTACACAAGATTACTATGACTCCTAAGGACATGTTTCCATTCAGAGGGGTGTACACCTCAATAATTTAATCTAGATCACTGTTTACCTTACTCTTCTATAAAGCTTTAGAAGTATTAGTATTTGTGTGAAAAATCACCTGCTTCTGCTCCCTCATCCTCTAAGGGCATCAGCTTGCTGCAGAAAATAAAGTGGAACTTACCCATTCTTCCTTAAAAACCTGCCCTGGAGGTTTATTTTTTTTACTATTTTCTTGACACTTCTCAGCATTATCTAAAACATAGATTTTGTTAAAATATTTCAAATTTGCCCCAATATTTTCAAGTTAGTGAAGCTGTATGACAGGAAAGTTATTTTCCTTTTTTTTTTTAAAGAAAGGGCTGAGCTAACAATAGTTACTATTGATGCCAATATCACTTCAATCTGTTGTCAGAGGTCTAACGGGCTATTTGAAAGGCTGAAACTATTTGAAAATATCATAGAGTTCAATACTTTTCTTCTGCTATAGATTGAGTTCTTACTCTTTGATATTCAGTATAATCACTTACTCTGACCAATGGCATTCAATATAAGCACCACCAGAATAAAATTTTGCTGTAATTTGCAGTAAAATAAAGAGGCATTAGACATTTCAGATTTCTTAGTATCACCTGTTGGCACTTTACCCCTGTCCCCCTCAAATTGGGACACCACCTAAAGAAAGTTACTTTAACCTCTAATATTTACAGTCTAGAAATGTCTCTCACCATACTTTGTGACCCTTACCAGTGACTTTTTATACATACACACACTAGAGTCCATGCCAGCTTGGTTTTGCAACATATACTTGAATGTCACAGTTCAACTTTGGTTTATCTTTTTGCAAAACATGACTTTCAGGTCATGGAAGAACTCAAGCTAGTCAAGCTGGCTTTCTCAGTACATTCTTTGGTGAGACAGTGTAGGCTCACATTCTCAATGCTGTTTTTCAAGCTGCTCAGCACCCTCCCCCAGCCCCTTACATTATGCTATCCCATTCTTCTTCTCCTCACTCCTGACTTAAGTTTTGTAAATGGTCACAAATTACTCCCTGCTTCACCTTCCTGTTGTTCACTCGTTGGAGGTAAATTCTTTCTCTGTTTCTTTTCTTTCTTGCTAAAAAGTTGCCTGTAACAAGGATAGACTTAGCTAAGAACTTGTTGGTCAGTCCCACTCTTGCCCAATTCCTATCCACTTCCCCCTCACTCCAGCCTGAGCAAATTCAGAGTTTTTACCGTGGAATTCATCACCTAGTAAGTGTTGAACCATGAAGCAGGTACATAAAACCTTGCTATAAAGAAAGTAACTATTCTCCCCTTCCCCAATGCCATTCTTCCTCTACCAGGTTAGGTCATTGCAGAATCAATACTCCAGTCGTGCAAGTTATCCAAAACAAGCCTGTTAGGTCAATTAAATCTATTTTGATTATACAGGAAGAGATACAGTTGCTCGTTTATTTCACATATTTCCTGCATTAGTACTGGCTATGGACCTGCCCCAGGTGGGACAGGCTTCTTCTGGTCACATCTAGGGAAGGCAACACTAAGCTAGCTTAGTGATCCAACTGCTTAAATCAAGTTTTACAGAATACATGCTTTTAGTAAATCATATAGTACAAAAAGGCAGAAAAAGGTATTTTAAAAAGCACTTGGCTCAAGGCAGAGCTACAAGCATTTCTGCACATTAGCAAGCAGGTGCTCTGCTGGGAGAAGACAGCCTATAGTTCTTGGTGACAATGTCCAAGAACAGTACCTGCTATTCAAATTCAGAACCAGAGAGAGGATGTATTTTTTTAGGAACAATTTAAAAGATAAAGTGACTAACATCCCAGGCACTAAATACACTAGGTTTAAAAGATTACTGTTCTTAAAAGTAACAGAGATTCTCCCAGTAAGGAAAAATTACAAAAGTGGGCTTGAAACAGGAAACCACATATCATCTATTTGTTTTCTAGCATTTATCATTCTCACTTCAGGACAGAAAGCTTAAAAAAAATAAGAAAGCAAATCTGACTGGAGGAATATAATCATGAGTTTTACCACAACACCCAACTATTTTGCATATATTTTATTTTTCAAATCAATTTTCAAGACAGAGAAGTTATAGAACATTGACTGTACTTAAAACACTTGCTTTAGCTGTAAATAGTTTCAATCACAACTTTACTTAAAATCTCAGCAGAACACACTAAAAGTTAATTTCTCTAAGAAGATCCCAAGAAGCCTGAAGACAACAGAAGAATTTGTTTAAAAGACTTGATTTTAAAACACACATGGCTTTTTCTTCCACAAAAGAACAACTTACTTGCTAGCTTAGCCTGTAGTCCTGAAGGTCCAGGTTTTGATGTCTCAGACTTGGAAGAGCCTGGTAGAGACAGTTTTGTTTTAGGGAGACTGACTTTTGGGCTGAATCGAGCAGCCCAGTCAAACTTTGAGGAGCCACTGGTTTTACTTGGTTCTTTGTCCCTGCTACTCCTTCTCGGACTGGGGCTGGATGCAGAACGGGAACGCCTAGCCTTATTCTGGTCCTTTCCCTGTTTCACTCTGGCACCCTGAGGAACAGTAGAAGAAGCAGATGCAACAGCAGAAGAGGAGGAAGATGTAGAAGCTGAAGAAGAAGAATCAGTGATGGTGCTACACCCAGCTTTGGCTGAGGTCACCGATTTTGAAGCCAGCTTGGAGAGTTTTGCTGACTTCTCTTCAGCGCCAGTTGATTCAACTGCTGAACCACTCTTTATACAAGACAGATTCTCTGTCCTTTTCCTTTTCTGACTTCGGGAGCTACCAACAGCTCCACCCTTTCTGGTGTGAGCCTTGCTTGTTGATGGCAATTGTGTAGACTTCGGCTGTTCTTGGTCTAAGTGTCTTCTCTTCGATTTAGTATGTGGCTTGCTGCTTTCCAAGGAAGTTTCAGTATTTTGAAGTGCTTTGGGTTTTTTAGCAGAGCTAGGAGAATTGGTCCTCCGGTAATCTGGACTAGCACTGCGTTTAACTCCTCGAGAATTGTCTTTCTTAGGCACTTGCCCCGTTTTTTGCTTTTCTGAAGTATTGACTCTCTCTGGATCTTCTTGTGGTATTAACAGAGCAGATGAACTACAGCCTCTGTAGAAGTAAGCAAGAACAGCATTAGTGTTGAACTCAAGAAACCTCACAGTTGCAACAGTTTTGCAATATAAATATCAGCATTCTCTAATAATAAAGGAAACCACAGGTAAGAAACACTGATTATTAAGTTTACATGGAAACACGAAAAAACACATGCTTGTATGAGAATAGTCCTATTGCAAATCTTTGCTAGCATGAAAACTAAAATAAATTGCAAAATAAAAGCACAATACACTGTTTTAAAGAGGAAGATATGAGGTAACTTGGATAGATTATACTGCCTAATTTTTTTAAATAGATAATGTCAAACTGATTGAAAAAAAAATAATCAGGCCATGAAGCTATTATCTGAATGTCTGAGAATATAAGTTCCACAAGAGAGAAGGAGCGTTCAGTAATGCATAACTAGTCTTAACTGGATTCTAGTTCAAGAAAAGCCCTTAATGAATAGTTTCTCATCAATCTTGAAATTAAGGTAATGAATCACACACAAAAATGGCAAAATCTGTGTATATAGCAGAAGTGTATGAAGAGCAGACAAAGCATGGCCAAGATGATTACCCTGAACACAGGCATACTTCAGATTATTACATGTTTCAATTAATATTGGACATTGCTCACAACTCCTTGGGCAATCTTCCCCCAACATGAAGCAGGAAAGAGGGAGAAAGACCTTGCAAGTACTCCAGGACTAGTTATGCAGAAATCGTTTCCTCCCCATCACTGATGGAATGCTCTTAGTTGGTGAATTAGAAAAAACAAAACACAAACAGAATGTGAAACACCAAAATATATCCACTGAATGTAATACCTAGATTAGTTGAATCTATTAGTCATACATCTTACAAGAACTCTGTATAACTAGATATATTATACATAGTCGTGAAGCGCAGATAACACTAGTTAACAAACAAATACAAAGCACAATTACCTTTTAGAAAAGTGTCCCTTGGACTGCTCAGTAGTATTAGATTGCACTTTGGGTGTCTTTGAAATAGATTTTCTACTCTCAGGAGGGGTATGTGCCTTATGTTTTGCCTGCCCTAAATGTGACCTGTCAGCAGAAAGTCAAAACAGAAAGCTATCAGGATTCCAAGATACAGACACAAACCTGTAGGTGGAATTATTATTTATTTTTGGACCATTTACAAGTATTAGTTTACATCTTCAAACCTTTCCATATCATCCCCTAACATTAAAGCAATATTTCAAAAGAATCACCTGGTGTGGTTACAGATCACTACCAGTGTAACTGTTTTGTAAAGCACACAATTTAGTCATTTTAAACGAATTAAACATCTTCTCACACCTGAGCTGTGCAGATAAATTCAAATTTTTCTGCTGTGCAAGATTACTGAGTTATTCACTTAAGCATTAAGCCAGCACAGTAAGACACAAGACTAGAGCACCTGTCAAAGACCTCTTCTCAGAAACAGATATATACTCAGTCTCAAGATTTCATGTATTAAGATTTTATCCAGTTATGAGTGTTTACAAGTTTGCCTCTTTGCTCTTAAGAAAATCGAATGCTCAGAATGAGAACATAACTAGGTCCACTTGGTAGGAAAGCTTAATCCAGTCAGTTTTTAGCTACAGATGCACCAATTCAAAGGATTGAGAGCTGTCCGGTAACAGCTGAAGTAAGAGGAATGAAGAAATGCATGCTACCCATGCAGGCAGTCAGATGAGACAGGAAACCTGTCATGTCAGAGAAAGTAATGAGTTTCTTGTGGATAAGCTACAAGAGGTCTTTCAAGTAGCATTCAGCTGCCTGCATAAAATGGTTTATTGTACAAACTCTGCCTGGAGGACAAAGACCATCAATAAAATTTAAGTCTTAAGTTACATCTTCACATATTCCACTGCTATTTTCAAAACCAATGAGAATTACCATCTGCAAGACTCTGAAGAGACAGCTCATCAGCATTTACAACAGCATAGTATAAAGAATTGCTAAGGCAAGAAGCATCTCACTTGTACTTCCCTGGACAAAACACACTTCCAACTCAGCTCTCACCAGGAAAATTCTACTGATCATATCCGACATATACAGAAACCCCAAGCACCACCAACCTTTTTGATACTTCAAACTAGCCTAGTACTAATGCCAGAAAAAGCAACATTTCAAAGGTAAAGCACTGCTGACTATATGCTTATAAGCTATTAACCTAGACTATCTAGCCCTTTGAATTGAGCTACGCAAGCATCTTTGAATCATATAGGGGAAGTGGAGAAATGTAGATTTCAGATTTAAGTGTCCTGCTCCAAGCCATGAGCCCAAACCCAACCCACGACCCCAAACTCAAAGTTTAGGTGAAAAGATTAAGTGGCAGAGGTAGAAGAGTTCCACAGGCTTTAAAAGAGCTTCCTCCAACCAACAGGCAGAAATCTACTAGCAAAGGCAGAGCTAAGCCTGCTATTGACCACAGGTTCACTATTCTCTTAAGGATTTCAACACAAACTTAAACATATACCTTAGTAGGAAAAAAGTACCAAGTCTAATCATGTAAGTGATAACTACATCATCATTTGCTTACAGAGTCAAAACAGTAAAACTTCAGTAATATGACTGTTTTTCTTGATAACCTTCCTTCCTCCGTTTTCTTCTGAAGTATTCTCATTTAGTCGGTTACTCAGACGAATGCACCTAGACAACACATATTCAAAACATGTTCTGTGGCTCATATTACTAAGAGCATAACAGTCTGAAAAGATTAAATTAACAGCATCTTCTCCATACTCTAATTTGTTTTTATTTCTCATACTAAAAAAAAAAAAAAACATTTTTACTATCAAAAGCAAATGAAAACAAAACAGATCTTTAGCTCACAATAGCAAACTCCATCAAGGTAAACTTGGGAATGTTTCACCTAATCCTTAGTGTTTGGATTTTCCTTTGCCCAACAAAAGATTAAGGCGTGAAATTTAATTTTCCCCTTGAAATGTTTTCATTATGGGAGTAACTGAAGTTATTACATAATTTACACTTGGCAGGAATCTCATTTTTTATGTAAGCTAACTGATCAGGGTTCATTTATTCTGAAGTATATTTTAAAAGGTTATTTTCATTTAAAGATTTTTGTTTTGCTTTAATTAGAAGCAGATTCAGCTTAGTGATCTAAGTATTCACAGAACACAAATAACTGAAGATCTTTTCAACTCAAACATGGCTAAAGCAATCCATCAAAATATCAAGTACTTCAGCCATGCACTGAAGAGCTTCCACTTGTTCCAGGCTTACCCTCTTCCACCTTTAAGCCCTTCATGTTCTTAGAAATTTTGCAAACAATTTCATACTAATGTCCAATTTATGTGGACCAGTAAAGCTACAACCATATCCTGGGGATCGTGAATACTGTATTGCGCAGACTATTTGCATGTGCTTTATTGTCTTTATCCATCAAACTATCGGTAGAAATAACACTCATAGCCAGAGCAGAAAGGCTACACTAGAAACATAACAAGAGGGGAGTCAAAACTGATGAGGATTTTTTTTTTTTAATTTTACTTTTAAAGACCTGCTGTGCTCTCACTTCCCATTCTTTGAGTTTAATCATTCACCTTGCATATGTTGCAAATAGAAAGTACACAAGACAATAGCAACCGTACATGCAGTAGCGTGTTTATCAGTTAAAAGGAGCATGACATGAACTCTCCTTCTCTAAATTTAGACGATGGCAAGCAGAATGACAACTTGGAGAGACTGCAGGATTAAATTAAAAGAACTTTAACCATACATCAACTAACGAGTGTCATTGCCCCGATTTATATTAAGTTTGCAATAGCTTGCTTAAGGTCTCGTTAAAAGTTAACTTACACACAAAGGTAGCCAGAACAGTCTGATGAGCTAGAAACAAAAAAGGTAATGCTTGGAGAACTAAGTGCCATAAAAGGTGCATAGGCAGCTGGAAGATTTGATTGTTGTTAAAGGCCATAAACTACCTGTACTTTTGCCCATAATTCAAGGCTTTTAACTCATAACTTAGCCAGTTACAAGATCTTTATTCTTTTTGATTGAAGTATCATTCATTTAAAAGCTTCATTTCAACAAATATTCTAGCAACAACTATTTTGAGAAGCTAGATTCCTCATTAATGATGAAAAGACATAAGGTATTTATGAGCTTGTGTTTCTCCACTTCCATTTGCAGGGGCAAGCTTAGGAAGACTAAGTCCTTGCTGCACCTTCAAGAGTTGTTTTCATTTAGTTAGTTTGTTTGAGGGTTTTTGTGAGCTTTGTGTTTGTTGTTGTTGTTGAAGACCATTTCATAACCCACTCCAAGGCTTCACTCAACTGGGCAAAGCTGTCTGCTGCTACACATTTTAATTCCCAGGTAGACACTCAGTTTAGAGTAACACACATACAGAAGTTGACAAGTGAGCCACCATTTAGTTTGCAGTGTTTCTATAAACTATCTCCTGGAAACTGCCAGCCTTTCCCCTTTTCTTCGCAAAACCATAATAAAGAACCAACTAGAACCTGTCCTCAAAGAGTTACTCTGTGCACATACCAAAAAAAAACCCACACACCACAACCCACACAACACCAAAACACACAATATACCTTTTAAACATAGTTAACAAAGTGTTTCATCTAAGTCATATTCTTCAGCAGCTGAGTGAGGTATTAAATGCTTCCAAATACAAAGTCTAAAAAACTAAACACCCTTTTACTTCTGTCAAAAGTGAGATTAGGGGGAAAAAAAAAGCAATAGCACGGATGAGATAAGATGTGTAAAAAAACCCCTACTTTTCTCTCCTCAGAAATACTCCACCTGTTGTCCCCACCAATTCAAACATTAAATTTAGTTTTTACACAAGTCTCGGAGTAAGATGTTAACAGTTAACATATTACCAAGACTGGTCCAAAACCAAAACCTGTTCAGAACAGAAGTAGTATAACTGACAAAAGCATTCTTTTTTGCTTTAGTATTTGAAAAAAGTCAGTGCTAAATGTTTTCCAGATTCTGCTTATACCATTTTCTCTATGCAGCCAACAAGGATCTCTTAGCCTCCAATCCCAAATGCACAAGATCATGTATATATTATACTCTGAAAACTTAAAATTTGTATAAAGTATCATACTTTCATACACAATTGCAACAGCATAGCAGTCATTTATGTCTAATTGCTATCCTACTCAAACACTGCTGTTCCTAAAGATTCCAGAATAGTGACAATATGTGGATTAAAAAAAATAAGTGCCACTGTCATTTCATGCCACTAAAAAAAAAATTAAAAATTTTTGCAGCACTAGTAAATAGGTCTAGTATATAGCACCACTTCCATTACTCCGTAGCAATATACTGAAGCACTGCTCACAACTGAAAGGAACAGGCAACCGCACCACTTTGAGAAAATATCTTATTGTGTGTCTCGCCATATCACTTCCAAATTGCTCCCATTCAAAGTAACTACTACGGCATCACCGGGAACTTAAGCCACAAGGGCACAATTCTTCACTATACAGGGAAAAAGTGCTCTCATTGATGCATCTACTTCCCACTCCTCTTGGGCTTACTGCTGCAAAGGGAAGCTTCAGTATCATTGTTGCTTCCTCACAAACCTGCAAAGAGTCACCCTTCAATGGAAAGTGCTGGAAGAGATAGTTCAGACAAAGGTTCATGTTGTACAATTAGGAAGGTGCGTTGGTAACAGTAATTCTAAATTATGAGGATAACATTGAATACTTTTCAATCTGGCAGTAAAGCCAGTAAGAACTATAATATCCATAAGACCAGAGTCATCCAAAGCACAAAATTTTTTCAACATCACTACTGACAACAGAAAGTGGGGAAAAAAAAAAAAAAAAAAAAAATCACATTAGTCTAACTTCACCAAGGCCAATTTGGCTCTGTGCATACACAGAGGGGAGGACAGTTCACCAGTTTATACACCTGTTTGCAAACACACGTCCCTTGCTTCTTTTAGAGTCAAAAGCACACCTCATAGATGCTAAGCTTACTTCCAATTTGTGCCATAGCAATCTTTCTATACAGTCTATGAGCCTAGCACCATTTGGATTTTTTGTTTGTTTTCTTAGTTTGGGGTTGGTTTGTTTTGTTGTTTGTGGGGTTTTGGTTGTTTGTTTTAAACAAATGTAACTGAAAAAAAAAAAAAACCAACAAACACTTAAAGCTCATATCAAGTTACTGTGTTGAGTGCAAAATTGCTGGTAAAACTCCAGCAAAACACACATCACAGGCTTCCCCCATTCATTTTGACTGCAAGTATTGATGTTATTAGGATGACATCAAATAGGCCCACTCTAGAGGAAAACGGGTTTGCATTGTTGCTTCCAGGTTAAGACAAATCTGCCAGTATTAGATGCCATGTTTTACATACTAGACCAGAGCGGAGTTTGGAATTCCCCAAGTCTTCATACAAGTGAACAGTAGCCATTCAGCAGGTTAAACTAGTAAAGTTTTATTAAAAGACCTTTAAGCTGCAAAAGGGCTGAAGACTACAGAGAAACATGCATTAGCATTTCACCTTGGAAGTGGTATCATTCTCCAGCCTCTCCTTTCTAGCACCTTCCTCAACTGAAGTCTATTTGAGGGTTCACTCCAATCAGAGCACAAGGGAAGCTATTACAAAGCCTTCTGGCTATACTACCAATGCTATACAACCACCCATGTTACATTAGCAGACTTTACAAAGTTCGAAGTTACAGTACGAGCGACAAACTGCACAAACTCTCCAAGTTTTGTATTTTGAAAATGCATGCACCTTAGCCACAAGAAAGCTTTAAGAAAAAAAGCTGCTACATTTCCAGCATTTAGAAAGCTATTTATACAAAGCAGAAATGTAATCAAGTACACAAGTTCAGACAGTATTGAAACTTGTCCTTGCTCGAAGGGCTATGATCGCATATCTATGACCAAAGTGAAGTAACCTTCTCCAACACTTTAGAAGGTGTGGCCCTTAAGTTTGCTTATAAACTTTGTGGCTAATTTTAGGCATGAAGCAACAACCTCCTACAGGCTCACATTAATGCTTAATTCCTTGTACAATACTAGTTTTTGTTTTGTGGGGGATTTTCAGGGTTGTGTTTGTGTATTGGGTTTGTTTTGTTTTTCAAGAAACACATGGATCTAATAAAGTGGCTGAATAAAATCTCATACTATTTGTACAACTACATCAACAAGTAGTACAGACCAACAGAAGGAAAATTTCTAAAGTAGGATACTTGCCATTAAGGACCAATGTCCACCATGTGTGCATTTCAATGATTTCTACTTCAAAGCAGACCAGATTACAACCACAAGTGACCAGGATGCACGAACTGCTCTCCTAGAGCACAACTTGGACTTCAGTTTCATTCAAAAGATTCCAGCTCACGTGCTCCAAGGCCATGCCATGATGTCAGCCAAAGCACAGCAGGTTAAGATGACAGATTTGCTCCACAAGAACACTCTCAAAATATAAATGTATCATAAATTCATGCTTATTTGGACAACATGAGCCTATCATTGAAACTGGTCTTTTCACAGTTTGTTCATTTTATTTAAACCATTTTACAGCTGAAATTGAAGAGTTTCGAGTTATGAATGACAAGTATGAGAAAGAGAACAGGAATAAGATAAGTGTCTCCCCAAAAAAACTAATATAAAAGAGAAGGTTTATTTGGTTGTGAAGTGTTTTTTGATGCTTGCTCAGAGATGGAAAGGCAGGGAAGGTCCTGTTCTACAGAGTCCACATTTTCAAAGAGAATTGTATAATAAGCTTCCATCCTCCTTACTTAAGCAAAGAGCTTTGGTTCCCATAAAGGTCTAACACACTTCAGGAGCGAAATACACTGTTGTTTGTGGAAGTATGACTGACACAGATTTGGTGAAGGGTGGATGAGGTCCAGTCCTTTAAGACAAGCTGCACCTTGAATCATTGTGTGATAGCACAAGTAACAGATCACAATGCACCAGAACCCATGTAAGTAACTTTCTCATAAGAAAATAGTGCTACCCCTAAAATTCTTCTATTTGTCTGACTCACTGTAGGTATCTGAAGAAAAAAACCCCACCCCATGCCCAAATAACTTGCCTCCAGTTTTTTATTTTAAGGAGAGGGTTATTCACCTCATGTCAAGGTCAGTGTAAAAGAAGAGGTGGTAGGGCAATATCCAACTTAAATATCCATTCAGATGTAGGGAGACCACAGAATGGAATGAAGGGTTCACCATGCCTCAGCTAAAGAATTGAGTATTCTCCAAAAACAATGCTAACTTGCAAAATAATCAGCTACATAAGGCAGCAACTTCCCCCTCCTTACACTACAGAAACCCAGGACAGAAGTCTTGTGTTTATCATCTGCTTTTCTATTTGTACAGTAGAGAGTGGTTTAGAAAAAGTGAAGTTGCATTCTACAGATTGAATTATTCCCCCCAAGGTTCCTTCAAAGAACAGCTAGCCTCCTTCATTCATTGAACAGTGACCTTGTTCACAGTCAGACTACATGCTAGTAACAACTACACTTCATTATACATTATAGCCCAATTCTTTCCTGGTAAAAAACTTTTTATTTTGTGCCACTGACCCGAAATATTTTAATACTCTTACAGCAAAAAAGCAAAGCCCAAAATATACACATTCAAACAACTGCACCAGTATAGCCTCTGAGGAAACAGTATAGAGACAGATGCTGCCTACCATGATACTATAACCTTTCTTCATTAGACCAATATTTTAACAAAATTAAAGGAAGATTTATCCATACAGGCTTCAATCACTCAGATGGAGGACTCTTAACCCCTTACAGGGCATGGCAATAATTATAGTCAGCACCCATAGAAAAGTTTCAAGGATCTTAATTTGTTCTGCATTGTAGAGGCAACCACTTACACAACAAATACAAGCTGGTGTACTTGCTCACTAGTACAAGTATATTAATGGATGATAAACCTCATTCTTGAATTACTCAAAAGATGCACAGGATTAACATGCAGTGGAAGGGAACAGAAAGGTGCCAGTTATTCAGTCTTCTCTAATACAGACACAGATTTTCCCAGATTCACACAGAGTCTCCTTGTTTACCCCTCCAGATATTTTTGTTATCAGGGAAGGAAGAAGGGGAAGGAATTTGTTACTACCTGTGATTTGTAGAATACAACTCCATTGCACTTTTTCCTCATAGATCTACTACTGCTATTCTAGCTGAACATGCATGATAGCGAGTTATCTATGTTTTCACCCCATGCAATAACAGTACAGATAGCATTTCAGAGGCAAAAAGATTCTATGCAAGTTTCAGTGCTTGGATTGTAGGGTGGAAAACTTCATTTTCTAAATCACATCAATTTTGCTTTTATACATTAAAACGCACTCAGAGATAATAGTCATACCTTCCTCCTACTGCGTCGTCTTGTGGCTGGGCCCCAGCAGTGTTCCTCTGTGAACGTCGCAGTGACCCCCCTGGATTGTTATTAGGCCGGTTGGACATTGGCACCTCTCTCCTGAAGGGACATACCCTTTCTAGACACTATCATTCACTGAAAGACAAGAGAGAGACAGTCATAAGACACATGACACAAAGGCTCGCGGCCATGCCTCAAGAGGCAAATTTAAAATACTATTGTTTAAGCAAAAACTTAAGAGGAAAACCCGACAATTTTTAGTTAAAGGACACACGGACCAAGATTCTTCTCAAGAGCATTTAGATCCTTAAAACAGAGCAACCAGTTTTCAGTATATATAGCACAGAGAGGACCTGTTGGACCAGGTGACCTTTAAAGGTCCCTTCCAACCCAAACTTTTCTATGATGCCATGCATGTTTTCTGGCAGGCTTCTATGATTACCTTAAGGACACGAGACACGTGCAATTTAGGAGAATCTGTATTTATCGACATCAAGGAAAACCACACTAACTAGCAAAACTCAATGCTTGATAGAGAGCAACATTATTTTGGGATTTTAACTCTCAGTTTAGGAGATGACAAAGCCAGTTTCAGGAGTAAGCAGCAGTATCCACAAGATTACAGAAGTAACTTAACTATTGTGGTTTTAAAACAGCTTCTTTCTCTAATCAGATTTTTGCAACTTCCATTTGTGTAATGAAACATACATAGTAATTCAGGAAAAGTGACCTAGCTATATAAGCAAGCTTAATTAGTGGAAAAAGGTATTTGAGACAGAAGAATTAATGAGCATACACAATTATTAAAAAAATAATATGATGGCTTCGTATTACTACTTTTGGAATTGCTTTGTGACTGCTAGAGGTCTACAGATACTCTCTTGGTAGTTATTTAAGGAAGACTACCATAAAACCCAGCTGCAGCCATCAGAAAGAGAGGTATTTCAAGATCAAGCCTCACTTAGCTCCTCAGCAAAGAGAGGTAACTTTTGTTATCGTGTTATCGTGTGCTAAATTCTATTTCTATACACAGGGCATAGTAACAGGACTACAACCAACAAATCTAGTTTCACTGCTTCCAATTGTGTGGAATCTCGTTAAAAAAAAAAAAACCCACACACAACAACAAAACATAACACACGAAACACACACACTGTGGTATTTGCAGGTGAAAAAATCCACAAATAACCAAAGTTTAAGAACACAATAGTCTATATGCTGATTCAGTATCTATTATATCTATAGCACAGTAAGCAAGAAACCTTCCAGGAAATAGTTGCAGATAACTAAGGCTCAGTTCAAATTCAAATGCCCCTAATAAAACAAAATAACTCAAGACCTGGAATTGTCAGTAAAGCCAGACAATACTTCACTGTAACTGTCTACTCTGAAAGACACTACAGAAGTAAACAAAAGGGGCAGAGGGGGAACTACTGTAGGCCACAAGAAACCAGGCACATAAATTGTTATAACGTAAACCATTACCTCAAATACCTAGTACATGCCAAAAGGAACACGCATACAATCAAGAATCCTGCACAGCATAAGAAGTTAGTGGTCAGGATTCTACCAGCTCAGATTTAGTCTCCCAGTTAGCATGCCAAAAATATGTTCAATAAGCTCCAGGAATTAAAAAAGAATACAAATTAGGCAGAAGAATTGCACCCCACATCACAGGAGTCAAAAGCATCTTTTCAAGTTCTTGTATTCTTTCCACTAAGAGGTCCAACACAGCAGCAGACAGCAAAAGTAGAAAAATAATTAACATGTCTTTGTCTTTACCTCCTTTTACCTTATGCTTATAAACTTTAAAGAATATAAGTAGAGCAAACAATACACAATCCCACAAAATACAGTTGTTTAATAAACCTCATAGCTAGAAGTCTTGACTCGGAAGTTGAGAAAGCTGTAAACCCTACTCCTCAGAAGCTGAGCTTTCCCTCTTCATGATTGTTTCTCTTATCCTTACTACTTAATCATAGCAAATATTCCCACTAACAGAAAGGTTTAAAGCTTTAAAGTAACAAATGACGCTTTCAGTCTACAACTTCTTATACTTTAGAGCACAAAAAAAACTTACAATGGAACAGAAGAAGCCTGCTATAACTGGTATTTGTTCCAGCTTGCTGGTGCAGCCAAATCAGTCAGGCTCAGGCAAGCATAAGCAGTAGTGTTCTGTGCAGAGCCCACCGTGGGTGCAGGACCAGGAACATTAACCAGGCTGAAGGCTGAACAAGGTTCCAGCACTATCTAAGGGGTCTAGCTGAAGTCAATCACAGGCATTGTCAAATGCTGTCATGCATTCTCGCTTTATTTCTTTGTATTCATACACCAAATGAAAAAACCACCTCTTCATAAACATCATCACGGAAGCACAGTTTGTGCATTTTCCGAAAGGGGGAAGCAGTGTCCTCTCCTGCAGAAAGGTCAACTGAAGTTGGACTTGAGGAGTGACACCAAACTATTAGTCATACTATGAAATGGTTGCCATAGATCTATTGTATCACCCCATACTGACTATAAGAAGAACGTGCATTCCAGCAGGTTTTATTCTGTAAGGAACAGTGCTCGCTCTAGAGCTCTGTTAGGTAAGCCACATGCCTCCCCGCCTAGGGCCACTACATGGGCTCCTCCACGAAAACACCACACAGGCAATCCTGGTGCTGTCGAGGGAAACTTTAAAGTTGATCTGTCTGGGTCAGCCAGACACTTTAAGTAGTCTGTGCTTCGGAGTTATGCAGCAGTGTGTTGTCATACACATGATATTTTCAGCTGTGTAGAAGAATGAAGTGGCAGCTGTTTTACCCTGTAAGGCATCTGTCAAATCAAGATGATGTCCAGAGTTAATTTCTATATTGAAACTTCTCAACTTCGTGTTTTTTATCGTGCAGTGTGTTACCATATGATTCCCAGTTTGCTTTTAAATATAATGCTGCTTCATGCTCCAGCTATGACCTTTAACAACAAAACATGAACTTAAGTCTCATTGCAAGCCACACAATACCATGTGCCCAGTTAGTCCAATAGGAAAGATTTTTTTAGTGGGTCACAACTGTCTCTCACATGCTAAAAGGACAAGAGCCCTGAGCTTTCCAAAACTGAACTATTCTCATACAGACTTGTCCCTCCACCTGTAAGCCTCACTCCCAGCACTTGGCTTATTGTTCCCCCTCTCTGGTTCCCTATATTCAAAGGAGATGCACAACCCAGTAGATGAGCTGAGTGTGCCAGTGCAGTCCTGTCACATTGTAAGACCATTTCCTCAACTACATTGAGCATTCTCTCCACATCCACAATAAGAAAAGCTACAATTGTACAGACTTCCATGCTCCAGGCTTTGCAATTTGAGAAATTTTTAAGTTCTCTTCTAGCATAAAGTTATCTGTTAACAAGCCATTTTAATGTTTCACAACCCCATATTCCTAGCTGTAATGACACCAAAGCACTGACCCATAGATGCTCTCCTCATAAGTAGACTCTTAAGATTGAAGATGAATACTAAAAACCAGCATTTCAAATAAACCCACAACATGTCTTCTGAAGACATCTAACAGCACTGGCATATAACTGTTATTATCTTGAATAGTATTCTAGAGTTTCAGTAAACACCGTTGATTATGATTTGTTACTATACAGGAAAGCAACTAGAACAAATTTCTGCAGACCTAACACACCTCTTACAAACACTATAGCTAATGTATAGGAAACATATTACTTGGAGAGGTTCCATAGGAACACAAGATACAAAAAACACCTGTCGACTTGCAGTGAAGCCTTTACCTTTCTTCTGACAGAAAAGCCAACAGGAAATGACTGACACTTTTCCATATCTTTGAAGCAAACAGAGGAAATAGACAACTACAGAACAAGCCTGCATTGGCTTTTACTTAACACCCAGAAGCACTCCTGAAGGATACTGAACTGTGATGCAGGCTACAGAGAGGAAAAGAAAATGAGTAAACTTAAGTACCCCAATAGGCTCCAGGGCCACTAATAGCATACAAGGCAAACCAGTAACAACCCCTGTTAAAAATGGAATTGAACACTTCGCAAGAAAACGGCTTCCTTAATCTACTTGCATAAGCTCCAGAACTTGTTTGGTTTTGATCGGGGGTTTTTTTGGTAGTTTTTTTTGCGGGGGTTTAAAGCTCTTTGCAAGAGTCTTGGTAGTACAGTAAGTGCTCTTGCACTCCAATTTCCTGAATATTTAAGGATATGCCTAGCACCTCTGCTGTAACACTCCATTATAATGCCTGTTATCCGCTTGGAGTTAAGTACACTGGTCAGCATACTTTCTCTTTTGTACCATGGCCCAAAAACCAGCACTGCAGCAAGCCAGCTTCTCAAAATCACAAAGACTTGCTGCCCTGAAGTCAGTATTAGGCAAAAGCGGGGGAAGAAGCAAGAGACAGAAGGATGTTTATATGCCTTGTAAATTCAGAACATTTTCTTCCGGTAAGTTGCACATCTTGCCAGCCAGAACCCAAAGTGCAGTGTACTTATCAGAAAACGTTAGGTTTAAGACTTCAGATTTGTATTTCTTCATTGCAATGCAGGTAACATTAATTTACTTGATAGCTGTATCTGTGACAAATCTAGTCAGTTAAATACGCAGGCATACAACACATTTAAGAGTTGATAATTAAATTTCAACTGAACTGAAGAATCTACTGCATATGGTTCAGTAACTACTGATTTGGTTTGGACCTACATTACTTCATTTTAAATTGATCTCATAGCTGCACCTCATTTTTGCTCACTGCTCACAAGGTTATCCTCATCTACCCACAAACATACACACCTATTTTCTTGCCTTGCAAGCAAGCACTTGCAAGTACTCCATTACTTCTACTACTTCACCAGCTGACTCAAATTTATTATTAAGATTACTTTTTAGTTCAGTTAGTTGCTTTAAACTGAGTCTTGTGCAGCTGATTTTGACACAATAGTTTTTACTATACTCTCTAAGCTCAAATAGTTATCCACTCTGCCCAGTTCCCCAGTTCCGCTGGAGTCGCCACCTCCAAACATAAATTTCTTATCAAAGCTCCAGGCAGGCAGAAGCTTGTATTTTGAGTTCAGCAGCCTCTCACTCCTTCTGCTTGTAGAAATAGTTCATGGAATAATTCAGGGAGTGGGTACAACAACATACTCAAGTTTTACTATAAAACTTTTCTGTAAGATCTCCCAAACCCTCATCATCCCTCCCGCTCCTTCTCGACAACAAATTTCAATATACAAACAAGGGAAAAAGATATTGTCCGATGAGCTGCAAGGCAGACACACTTCAGCTGTGTTCATGCAAATCCTGGGTTATTCAGCTGCATGAAAGCATTAGCCTTAAGGAATGACAAGCTTTTCTTCCAACATAGAGCAAGTTACCACTTATTTTCTTATCTGCTTCCATCTCTACCTTCTCCCCATTAATGGCCATAAGTTGTCAACATGATGTAAAGATGCTAGAGTACACTGAGGCTTACCTGCCGCACTGCATCTAACGATGTACAATTCACATGGTGACTTTTACCAGATTAACTTCTTTTGATACAGAAACCACACAAGATTTCACCAAATCATACATCAAGCTGGACTGTATTCTTTTTGTATTCTCTCCAACCAATGCTAAAGAAAAAAAATTTAAAAAGCAACAGACTGAGAAATACATGCTAAGTAGAGCAAATTTGGTACATACAGAAGTCTTCGGGACAAACGAGATTTTACAGCCTCCTCGTATTGTAACGTTACATCACTGCTAGGAAGACAGAAAACCAGGTATCAAGGAAGTTTCTTCTTAAAACAAGCACGTTAGGTGGTAAGGAAACAGATTTCTACACCTCCTTCACCACAGGATTTCTACAAACTTAAATAGCTGCATCACTTTTGTCAGTTCTCTTGGAAGACATTAATAATTGATGGGAAGAGAAGCAGAGTTTAACAGCATACAGAGGCAAACTCCTCTTCAGATCTGATGCCTTTTTTGATGCAGAGTTCAACTGGAATACAAGAGTTAAGTTAGAATCATTATAATAGCCTTGGTTGGAAAGGAGCTCTCAAAATCATCTGGTCCAACCTCCTGTTGAACATAAATCCTTAGATTACATTAGAGCTCTCTCATTCTGAGACATGACAACAAAACATATTCTGAGTTTTGAGCAACAGCAAAAAAGCAATCAGTGAATCATGAGAGATACCCTGAAGAAAGGGGAAAGAAAATATGCCAAATTAAATACAACATGAAACCATCACGCCAGACATAAAGGCATGCAGAGAAGACAGTAACAGACTATCAGAAAATAGTATTTTTAGCAGAAGCATTTGATAAAAAGGTCATGCAATAGGTGTCAGCTCAAGTAACCTGAGATCTCAGATGTAGATGTAAATGTAGATGTGTAGATGTACAGGTGTGCAAGGACACACTCCCCATCCCCACCCAAGGACAACCTCTCCAAGAAGAAACGAAACATTGCAACTACTCAAAACTATAGAGAAGCACGGGTATCGCTGGCAGGTGGCTTTATAATGAGTCAACAGTACAACTGACTGCCCAAGAATTTTAACAGCTCAAGAACCAAGGGAAACCTATGGATGGAGGGGAAGGCCACAAATTAACCAAAAAAAAGCACCTGCAGAAGTTAGCCAGTAGAACATTCAGGTTCATTTGGACAGTCTAAAGCAACCGAAAAAAATGCTGCTTGTGTTCTATTCTGTATATGATTGTACAGGACAGAAATATAAGCACCAGAGTCTCAGGTGTTTATACAACTAGTGTCCCCAGGTCATGGCACACATGAATCCATAGTGTCATTTCATTACTGAAGAAATAATCACCATTTTAGTACACTGAGAAATCAGAGCAGGACTAAAGCTTAACTAAATTCTTGCAAGCTGGTTAAGGGAGCCAGCTGATGTTAAAATTGTAAAAGCCTTTATCTCCTATACTCCTTCCCTCTGGAAGACCAGAAGCTGCAGTCTGAGGAGAAAAAGGAGCTGCACGGAACAAATATAATGCTGTCTTGAGGCATCCCTCTTCGGTTCTGCCACCTCACTGCTTAGTTTCTCGTATGTTCATCAAGGACAGAAATATTACAAGTTGTGCTCACTCTTTAGACTGCATTTTGGTTCACAGAAGTACACAAGTATCATTCAGATATTAGATCTTAATCCAAAAAAATAAGTTAAGAAAAACAGAAAGCATTTCATTTTCGCATTCTGTATCTTTGGAAATTAAACGTGTTGTCAACAGCAATTATTCCTTTCATTTTTGGATGCATCAGCAATGAAGTTTATTATAAAAAACAATCTCTTAGTACATTTATTTACAAGGGTAGATAACAACTTAATTCAAAGAATCTGCCTTTGTAAAAGAATTCAAATAATTAAGTTGTTCTTTTCCAATAAACCAAGTTTGTTACCTATCCATGTCACCATTTGTAACACATCCAAAGCGGTTCAATGTAAGTTTTCCACCAGTGTATGGTTTGACTTCAATTCATTAACAAAGGAAGGGAATGTTCTCTCAGTGGCAGAATGCCAGGACTCCACACTTCAGGAAAATATTTTCATGTTTACAACATCTGTAATTTCCCCATCTTCAGTGCTCTGGGTTTTTTTGGTTTTAAGCAGCTAAATGCTACAGTCAATTCTGCAGCAGCTTTTTTCTGCTCACAAATATAAAGATTATCAAAAGCATAAGAACCCAGACACTTCAGAATCCATCTATGTTCAGTAAAAGAATTCAGTTAGAAGAAGGATTTGTTATAACACAGAGAGCTGGCACATATAAACATAGCAAACATTAGGTGCAGAAAACCAAACCAGTTTTTGTCTTTTTGTTGACAGATCTTTTTCCCTTTTAGTACACCAATGGGAAAGAGAAAAGCAAATAACAGGTGTGTTCAAAGTTTATTCTTTGTACAGTTGTGTCACAGCAAAATTCCTCTGGCACATCAGATACTATAGCAAGAGCTTGACCACATCTACAGGAACCTTGAATTTACTGTCACTGACAAGCTGACAGACAGTGAAGTTTACACTACGAAAGTCTTAATACACAATTTTGCTACCTGGTGCTAATAATACAAGTGTGCATCCAACCTGTTAGCAACAATGGCAATAACACTTTTTTCCTTTTTTAAATTAAACAAAAGCAACTGGTATCTCCAAAGGAAAAGACATTTTCCAGCAGCCAAATTCTAACCAAAATCCTATTTGTAGTGTGAATTTATGTAAATTCTTCTGGTTTTTAGCACACTCCCAACAAAAACAGTCAAAAGCAATAGAAGTAAAATCTCATATGTCCTTCATTTTCAGCTGCTCTAGAAACCCTTGTCTAGTAGGAGCCAAGATTCACTATCTGTGCCATGGCTTAAGCTTTCACTAACATCACAAAAAAAAACAAAACAAAACACACCACACACAACATGCTGCCTGGCAAGCTTGAGGGAGAACATTCTCTTCAGAAGGGAGGAATGAATTTGAATGAGGAGCTTTTACCTTCTGCGAGATAACCTGAATTCAAGCACAGAATCTTGCATGAAGTACAGATCAGTGATGCTGCCAGAAATGAAGACAAGCCAGTAGGTAGGCAGTCAAGATCAAGTTAACAGATGTGGCAAAGTTGGGGCAGGCGGCATGTATTGCCAGTGAAGAGGAAAAAGTCAGTTGAGCGACTAGGGCAAATTTCAGTTTAGAAGCTAGATTTCAGTATTGTCATGCAGGTGACCCAGGAAGTACTCAAAAGGTTATGACCTACTCCAAGTCTGTCCTGCCCAGTGCTTAATGCCCAGTGGCCTTTGAGCTGCACAGCTCAACTTCAACATTATGAGTTTGAATATAGAACCTACTGCTACACCACCAAGCCTTGTCCCTATTCTAACCCCATAGACCAGATGGAGCCTTATTTGCAGTTTGCCATTCACCTGCATCTGGCACACACAGCCCTTAAGTAAAATCAAGTGCAACAGCACTACAAGACAAATACTGATATGGTACATACCCATGTCCTACCTGCAGAGCTTGTTAGACAACACATGCCATAAGTTTCAGCACAGCAGGTTGATTGAGCCTTGCCAAGTTCCTAAGCAACTTTTGCCAAGCTGTCTTACATTACAGAGAGACCTAGTGAGCTCAGTGGCTAGTAAAACATGGTTTGGTGACCCAAAATCTAAATTAACATAACACAATCTCTGCAGTCTTTTAGACAACTCATTGGGGAGGTGCAAACAAAATAGAACTTTAATTAGCCACTAGAATGAAGAAATTCAGAGACTAAATCTTACAGAAGTTACTGCTAGAAGAAGAAATGCAAAAAACAGTTATGTACACAGAGGGGAAGGGGGAAGGGGAATGGTGAAAGGGGAGTACTAGGGGAGTACTCACCTGTTATCTACTTAACTAGAACAGCTATCAAGTTTTTGCATCTTCAAAATCTCATTTGGAAAAGTTTTAGACAAATTAGGAGGATCTCAGGAGTTTTCCTTTTGTTTTTCTAATCACTGATATTTAGCAATGACTCAAGCCAAGATCTGTTGAGGCTTCCTTTGCTAGGCTGTCTCAAGCAAGTTATGCTATCCTCCTCAGCAGACTTCTACCCAAATGCTACACAAAAAAGGTCACAGGCTTAATGCATAGCAAGATCCCTATGTCACATGATACAATCTGGGAAATGGTTTAATTGTAGTTGATGAGGAAGAAATCCAATTGAAACAGGTTAAGTTTCCGGCTTCCTCAGCACTGGATCTGCATAAGGATCTGTAGCTATCACAAGGATACTGCAACAAAGAGATTAAAACACATCAGATTGCTAAACCTTAAGGTAGTGCTCAAATCAATGGCATCTTGGAATTACGTACCACAGATGCATCTTCTCGACCAAAGAAAAACAATTTAAACATTGACATTATATCTTGTAATGATGTAATTAAGACTGAGCTCCAATACGCATACCAAATTACTGACATAAGCACAATTAAAGACATTTACCTTGTATGAAATCATGAGCCAAACTACCTACCAAATATCTGTATAGATAAACAGAAGTTCTGCATAAAGCTGAACAAAAGGAAGTCACAACCAAAGAAACACAGTTAAACAGTAAGAATTAAGCTGTCTTTAAGCAGATCCTATCACTGATACGATCAGGACTTTACAGTGCTCAGAGCTGTTCTTTCATGGTAGCTCCACAGAAGAACATACAATATTAGCTTTCACAACTGCATTTTAGGATGGTTCCAACCTTTACAGTCATGGAAGTTGTCAAAAGCCAGAGTATCATGGCACACTTAATTGATCAGACTGTCTACTCCACATATGCACACCTTTTCAGTACTCAAATAAAACGAGGAATTGTACATGGGGTCACAGAGCTTGGGAATGGCAAATGAGTGCCCCAAGAACCTGAATAGTGTTAAGATGCTGAACTTGAGCAAATATAAATATTAGAGCTCTTTCAAATGCTTTTTAGGAGGATGCCAGACTTAGTCTTAATTTCAAGCTAGACAAGAACTCACCATCACAAACTTAAATACAGACAAAAAAGTCTACTACAAATTCCTCTCTTCCTTCCCATATCTGCAAGTAACACCAGCTCTTCCTCCTACTTTACCTCACCGATGACTCTTACCTTCTCTTTCTCAGGCTACCCACAGACTTCCCTTGCATAAGCAACAACTATAACCATGTCTGTATTTTATAGTTCAGTAGATTAACACAGGGTCATAGCATGGCCAGGTCTGCCAAAGCCTGAATTCCTTGCTGATAGCCAGTTGCTTCAGAGCTGGAAGAAATGTTACTTACTTCCTGGCAAGGAGATATTTCAATAGATGCTGCCTACAACCGTTCAATGCTTTTTGTTACCTCCCAGCTAACTACTGCTCTGTGATACACTGAAAGGATTCATATATCACCAGTAACACATAACACCTATCAGAAGAACACAAAGTTTCTCCATAGCTCCAAGATACTTAGAATAAGCAGAGCTGTAGGCTTTCTATAGCTTGATTTTAGGACCAACATTATTATTTAATAACTAGATATTACAATAGTTGATTTGATATGCCTTTGATCTTGTAATTTGCTCTGTGACCCAATCAGAATATTCAGGAGCTGTCTCCTATACAAGTGATTTTTAATTCTACACTAAAGCTTAATTATGTCTTATGAGCAAACCTACAAACTATCACCCTCAAACACCATGTTGATTCTGGTCTTGCCTAGGACTGGAAGAGAATAAGGTGGGCAAAAGAGGAGACGAACACAGCATTTGTTCAAAGTACTTTGTGTGTACATCAAAGATGGAATACTCTGGAGCAAAGCTATCCAGCCATCTTGCTATGTTCCTGAAATATATTTTTACAACCATGAAAAAAATCATATATTGTTAGGATGACACTGAATTGGAAGCAAACTTCACTTAACTCCTATGCAAGATGTCTTGGTTTTTTGTTCTGTTTTTCTTCCCACAAAATACTCATATAGCTTCAGAACTATTCCACATGTTATCATCTTTACTATTTATCTTAAGCCATTTAATAAAATGCACTAGTAAGGGAGACAAGACAAACAGAAGTATATTTGACCAGAGAGGGCAGCTTCATCACCATGCAAGATAGAACAACTCTCTTTACAACACTTGAGTAAAACACACACAGAGAATGGAGTAGCTTCAGGGAAAGATTTAAAGAATATGAAGTAGCCAGGCTTGTGAAGGAAAAGGGAAGATACCTGTAGGCCCAGAAGCGAGTACGGTTTCATCCTTCCCTCCCCTCCACACAGTATCTTATCACATCAAATGCAAAATATAGGTATTTCATGGAAGCTGCAGCCTCTCAATCTGTTTTGCTAATCAAAGGTGCTCAGCTAGGAGCATGCATCTCCCCATCCCACATATGATTAAAGAGCAACTAAGCATTCTAGTAATCACAGTATCTTCACTACCTCTACTTCCCCACTTCAAGTTTTTGAAATGAACATTTTCTCCCATCAGTTACCTCCTAGCACCTCCAATGCCCATTAGCTACCCAAGATGACAAGTTAACTGTACTAACTTTGGGTCTTCTATGCTTTTCAAACTATTTGTATGTTTTCTTTGTATTTAAATGCTCCCCTAGCAGAACAGCTTTGAGACATAGATACAATTTGAAAAGAGCCTTATCTGTTCCACACAAATTCCTTCCACAGAACTGAAAGTTAAATAGTTTGAAAACATTGCTCACCAAACTTGCAGTATACATTAAGAAATAGTTACAACTATTTCCTATTAAATGTCTATTTTGACTAATTAGAAAGTGGAGGGTATAAGATTTCTAACACTGAATTTTCAAATCAGCAGTCTGGTGGTGTAGTTTCAAGTATCAAGGAGAGCATATGCCATTAGCATATACTAATATGATAATATTTATTACATTAAACAGATGCATGATAATAGCCTGAAAGTTTCAAGGGTGCTTTTCTATTTTCAAGAAAAACATTTCAGATGTGGTATAGCAGTGTTTTATAATGGATACTTTCCTAACTAAAATGACAGCATAAACATTCTGTACATATTCAAGTACAACAGACATTCCAAGTCAAACATACCTTTTTTTATAACTCCACTCACTCTAAACTTAATAGTGGCTACACTTTCTTGTACTCTTCATGTAAAATTTAACTTACTACTAAAGCTCCGGTACAGACTGAGCGAAAACCTAAACAAGCCTGTCTTTAGGGCATTACAGGTACCTGTCTGCACTTCAGTTTTTTCAGCTGAACTCCACTGTATTGTCTGAAGAGTCCCACAGTACTGATGGAAATCGAAAACTGAACTAGATTTCTTGGGTGACATCCTAGTGAGTGCGGTCACCTAAATAAATTCAAACGGAAAGTTTCTGCAATCCAAAAACTAAGTGAAAGTCTTGTGTACTTGGTAGAGGGTAGCTTCCAACTACTACATATACTTATCCAAAGTTCATACCTTTGAGTAAGTCATTATTTCAAGCCCCTTCTCTTAGACAAATATCCTAGAAGGTACGAGTATAGAGCATAATTATTAGGGTCACTCTGATGCCTGTGTAGGCCATTTTCTTATTAGAATTCAGCACATCAGATTTCAGGAGATGGTCAAAAAATACAGAAAATGGCACCTGTACAAGTTTATACGGACAATTTAAAACCTGACACTTTGAACTATCACCATGACCAATAAAAGTTTTCGAATTCTGCTGAAGCAACCTGAAGTTAGATCAGGTTCTCCTCCACTTTTCTACCACAAATGCTACTCCAGTCTATGCAAGTATAAAGAACAAAGCAGCTTAGATGACAGCCAGTCACAAATCTGTATTTTAAAATTCTTCCCACCGCAAAGCTGGGCCACCAAACTTCCCAGCAACACAGCAAACATACACCAATAATAAATGCAACTCTAGTTTGTTGCCATAACCTGGAATACTATTAACTAGTAACAAACTACCTTGATTTTTGGATGCATCTTGACTTAACTTAGACAGTTACTTATATTCTATACTACACAACTTACTGTATTCCATAGGTTGAGCTTCTGCTTCTAGCTGCCACAGGTCTAGATTTGCACTAGCCGCCTTCTGGTTTTGATACTGTCAACAGAAAGACCAAACCCTTCTGAAGTAGGCTTTTTTTAACAAGTTAAATAATGCACGTAAAGTTTACAAGCCCCAATTCAGCTATGTCTCACATAAACAACCTGAGAATCAGAGGAAATACAGCAGTTTGCATCTTCTCTACTTGTCATACTCAGTGATCTCATGAGTCAATAGGCACAGAACTCTAGGTCCTTGAATTCCCAGCCTCACCTGTTCCAAGCGCGTGTTAAGCGTGCCAGGTTGATGTCTTATGAACACCTTCCCTTAAGGGAACTAGGGATGGAGATCCCCATGGGAGCAACTATCTTCATGGTACAGCTGTAACATTTTCGACAATATCACTAGAGCCACGAGTATAAAAACTGAACACTTATGCACACTTTTGCACTGTGTTTTTTCTCCTTATGTTAGCCTTCAGCTGGCAACTAGATATTTTAGGCTAAAAGTCAGTCATTTAAAGTACTCCAATCAAAAGTGATCCAAAAAACACAGTAAGGAAGAATTGTCCCTCTGCTTAAAAAAAAGTTAAAAAGAGATCCTATTAGCGCTGACAATATTTCTAGGAAAAGGCTCTCTCCTTTCCCAAGAAACCAAGATTTAAGACTGGTTCTTTCAAATACTTTTCACAGGACAAAATACCTTCCCCTTCATTATGTCAGTAGTACCATGAAATTATATTTGTTTACTCCATGAACATATGCAAAGAGACATTCTCACTGAACCAGAATTTAGCAAAAGAGTACAAGTACTCTTGATGAGAAGCACCAATCTACAACTTTCTTCCCCATCAGTTTCAAAGCTGTACTACAGCAAACACTACAGTAAGAGCATTTTTGTCTAAAGTACTTCCATCTTTTAGACATAGCTGGATTTAAAATACTCACAGCTACATGAATGTGGAGTCGGAGGCCCAATGTTGAGAAAAATAGTTGGGAGTGACAATTTCTGTAAGCTATGGGTGCTTAAACATTTGTAACACTTGAAGGCAGGCAGTAATCTTAAACTTCTGATGGAATTAAATCTTGAAACCCTAATTCAGTCATGATAAGACATCAGTAAATTCCAGAATGGAAAGATTTTTTTGATAGCAGAAGTCAGTACACTTGCTACTATTTCCAGGCTTCTAGAAGAGAGGTCATTTATTATCTTATTTCTGTTTTGTTAAATCCAAGGCTACTTAAACCTATTTAAACAACCAATTGCTGCTAAGTAGCATCCAAATATAGAATACATCACTGTACAAGTTTAGCAGAAAGTATTTCTAAAGATGAACAGACTATTACCCATAGAAGGAAACTATGAAATAAGACGAAAACTTTATTTTTGTTACAGCCTTGCTTATTTCAACATAACTACTCAGGTGATATGGTTATCTAAAGCCAGAGCTGTTCCCTCAAAACTCCATTTTTCGTCCAAAACTATCAAAACTTAGAAGTTCCCTTTCCTTTCCTCCTTCCCTTCTCCAAAATAGTGTCAAAAATATGGAACAGTAAATTATACTAATTAGACACTTGCAATGCTATGAAGTACAATAATATCAAGCAGCATGGAGATTCTATACCTCAGTACTAAAACAAAGAAGTTTTGCTATAAGCCAAGCCTTTGTCAGCTGACTTAAACATCAGTGATTAAACATTCCAGCTACTGACAGAACAATACTGGAGAAGAACTGAGGGAAGTGGCAGAGCAACCAATGCTTAGGGTTATATACCATTACAGAGTAACTGAGAATCCTGTAGTGCTTTTGTACAAGAAGTATTTCTCTGGAATACTCTATCCCGTCACAGTTGGCCTTGGTCAAGAGATACGAATTCCAGTTCAAAGAGCTGAAAAGTGCTCTTGCAGTTGACTAATAAAGCCTGCATTATTTAGCCTGGCAGCAAGAAAGTAATAAATGCTTTCTGTAAGTGCCAACAGTAAAACACCAAGAGAAGAAAATTACTTAAAATTAGAGGATAGCATTGATACAGTTAGCAGCCAAAACAGTTACGAGAAACTTTCAGGCTGGAAATTAGGCGATCTTAAATTTCAAGAAACGACATGCTGAAAGAACCCCAGGAGGACTGAAGAATTTAAAAAGCAAGCATAAAAACAAAACCAACACATGTACTTAGCTGCTTTTTAGATTGTTGCAAATTAGAGATTTAGGTGATGTACCAGCAACATTAGCAGATTACACTTTTGAGATTATGAGTACTCTCACTAAGCCTTACCTAGATAGTAGTACTTCACTGTCCCTATAACTAACAAATACCAAGTTCTGTTATACGAGATGCTCATGTTGCTCAGGACTGAGCAGCTCAGGTACAACAAGTACTTTTAAAGGCTCAGTTCCTAGAAAAGGCTAGTACCCCCACTTTGATTTTGATCTTGACCTTTGATCTTTCTTGCCAAGAAAGTCACTGGAACAGTGTTGCTGTTATCATAACACCTATTCTTTCTCAGAAGGTAAAAGAAGTCAGAAGACACTGCAATGAACCAAACTTATGTTATCTGCAGTTTGCCAACCTTTTCTTGTCCTGTCCCACGGTACCTACCACTGAAACTCTGTTGTGACTAAGGAAAGAAAACATGTCCCCACACCTTCTGCTTGGGGGGAGGAGGCAGAAGATAGCTCTCCACAAAGCAAGTTACTGCAGTAAGCAGCAAGTTCTAGGATTTAAAAATAAAAAAACCACAAACCATACACCACACTTTTGGATAGGTTTATTCTATGCAGAGGTTGTTTATCCAGCTTGATCCTTCTACTGCTGTGTCACTCTGTGCCCATATGTTCACATGTGATATCTCCCAAATGTGTGTGTGCGGGGGGGGGAAGGGGGAGGGAATTAAATATGCCAGAGTTGATACATTCAGAAAACCAAGCCAGCTACTTGATTTTTTGGAAAGAGCTCCATGTAGAACTAGCAGACAAAAACAGAGGAACACTACAAAAGTGTAACAGAGATTTTGTAACTGAGTTATTAACAACATTCCAGACAACTGATATTTCAGAATGGGTTACAGAACAGAAAAAGTCAAAATACAAATTTAACTGTTAGATTAATTAACAGTATCACCTGCTATCTAGTTTTGATTTGCCATCTTACTGAGCTGACTTTCGAAATAGCCTGACATTTGTTGAAGGAAAACAATATTGCAAATCTAAAAACCTGCAAGGAAGAAACCATTTCTTAGTTGAAGGGGAACAGCATTAAAAAACATTAAGCAATTTTGTGATGCACAGCAACCAACTTGGTTTACTTGTAATTAAATTTTTAAAGTGCTCCAACACCACTAAAACTGGATTATTAAAATTAATTCCAATAATAGTACAGGTGATATCTGACAGGGTTTCCTGTAATTTCAAGTGACCATTAAACTGCAACAATGAAACAGATATCACAAACAGAAGCAACACTCATTTAGAACAGTCAGACTGGTGAGAATAGGTCAACACTCATTTAGAACAGTCAGACTGGTGAGAATAGGTCAAGAGAGTTGACGAAGTGGTTCTGGTGACACTACAGGTGTTGCCAGGAGGAAGCATAGTTAGAATTTGAGCACAAGATCTCAATCTGATAGAAACCCAGACATCATGTGAACAAAATGCATGAAGTAAAGAGTTTTGAAATATAGATGATACAACTACTTTAAGTTTATCCATTGACATAAGTTATCTAATAGGAATCTACTTTATGTAAAACTAGAAGAATAGTGTTAACAGTTTTTGGCTAAATCTATGACAGGGGAAAAAGCCTGATGCACCCAGGGAATATACTTTATTACTCCAGACAACCTCTGAAAGTGAAGTGGCAACAAGTGTGTTCATTGCATTGTTAATTTGGAAATGACAGACTGAGAGTACTTTGCTTGTCACTTCAGTGGAGTCTCATAGGAAACTTAACACTTATTTTAAGTATGCTCTTAATTTTACTACATTTGTATTTACCTCAAGTTCCCAAGTATACAGTTCTCATGTTCTAGCTTACTTGAGTTCATTTGCATACAGCACAGTTAAGTCAATCTTCAGTGCCCATTCTGTTCCAACTCCAGTTCTATGTCAGCAGTATGTCAAGAACCCCCAAGCTATTAAAAGAAAAATTCCCATCCTTACTAATGGGACCACAGTGCTTGAATATTTAAACTTTAATGAAAGGCATTTAAGCAGTGCCACTTCTTCACATACTAAATTCCACAAAATTCATCTTGCCTCTCCACAGTCAACCTGAAGAGAGCTCAGCTTCCATTCTCTCCATGTAGCATTTAAATTTGCAGATTGAAGTGTACAACAGCATTTCTCTTAACAATGCTTCTCCTAATTCTAGTTACGAAGTGTTGACAAAAGTTTTGAGCTGGAGTCCTGTTACCCAGAGTCTAGTATAAAACATAGCTATGTTCAGTTGCAAGTCTACAAATACTTGAAGTAAATGAGAAATAAAAAGTATGCAGCAGGACTATATCAACTCAAAAGTTGTCATAGAAGAAATCTGAAGAAAGCATATTTGCTATCTTATTTCTGGCAAAGAAATATATTTGTTCTTCTGTCAAGCTTTTTTTTAACTGAGCAAGGGAATGAAACTAACTTCTTTAACTCCTAATCTTATGGTATAATGCAGATCTTCATTTTTACTACCAGTGTTTTACTGTAGAAAGCTATCTGCTAAATAAATCAGGGAGAATGCTACCAGAGTAAGATATGGCAGCACATAGTATCATTACATAAACATTAAAAACACTGTGGAACAGACTGTAGCAGATCTTTAAAGCACCACTTTTAACACTTGGAATCCTGACTTAAGTTTGCCGACATTATGCAGCTTCCATCACTTTATTTAAATGGGGGACAGTTGAAATTGTGTTTTCTCTAGAAATTTTCTAGTTAACTTCAAATCAAGTGCCGTTTTTATGTACACCAATGGTATTCCTGCCCCTTCCACTACGTGAATCAATGCACTTTGATTACTGGTGTTGCTTAAAGATCTGAAACCTAGCTATATAGCTACACAGCTGCTTCTCAGGTGCTATTCACTCAGGCTTATTCACACAGACTACAACTGTCTGCATGCTCTTGTTCCAGATTACCCACCTTCCACTCACCCCTTTACAAGGGACAAGTTCATCGAGCTATTATACCTGAAACAACTGCAGACGTCAGAACAAGTTTTAAAGATAAATTACAGTTCCCAGTCAGTGACTTGATTATAATGCAGTCTATCCTATAAATAAAGAGGATTCACTCTCTAAGGAAGGAAAAGCTCCAAGTTTGTATTCAGCATACAGCCTATTAACATGCACCTTTGGTTACTTTCTTCATTAGTTCTCTTTAAATGCACAACCACATCTCACCTGTGATCAGACGGTTCAGTTACATGGTACACACCTTCCAGGAAAGGACACTCTCTACACTGAATAAGCTAATTACATAAGGGATTCGACACTGGAAGACAGAGAGCACTATCAACATCGATAAGATGCCATCTTCTAGCCCTGATGTTAACCACATCTTACAATATTATCTTGTCCAAAAATAGGCATCTACCATAGATTCATATTCCACAAAGATACATGATGTAAGGACAGCTTCTCCTGACTAACTCTAGGAGCTGAAGTAAGGACCTGTTCATTATACCAGTATCAAGGACATTTAATGCAAGCCCCTTGATTGTCTGGGAGGGGGAGTGTGTGTATGCATATGTATGTGTTTTCCTTTTCCTTGGGGCAGGGGAGGGAGGCAGACATGGGGGGGGATGTTGAAATCCACCATCACTAGTGTTATTATGTAGTGTTTATATCTTTCATTTTCCAGTGCCTCAACTCATTTATATTGCTCCTAAAAAACAATGTTTTCAACTTCAAAAATACACTTTTATGTAGTATCTTCTATTTCCACATTTATTTACCTGTACTTCTACTTTTAGATCTAGGCAGTCTTGGACTGAGAGAGGATGTACAGAACAGACTTCAAGCTCATAAAAGCCCACAGTACAGAGGAAAGATCATTTCTCCTACCCAGAGTGGATAAGACAAACCATAACAAGCTCACAGCAAGGCAAGTAAGACAGAAGTTAGGGAGAAAGATGAGGGAGAACAAGACAGCACACATGCTTTCTAAAAGCAAAGACAGCATAAGACTAGACCTAGTTACCTTGGAGCATAAGTATGTACTAGATGGCCTATGAAGGTTTGTCCCAGGCCTATTTTTTCTAATGGTTTTACCTTTAGGAACCATCCCTAAAAATCAAAGTAAAAATGCTTCATTACAGTTACTGCCCTACATTTATAACAATTGATATTAACCATGCTTTAAAGACATAACAGTAGTCAGTCACAAATCTGAAGATGCACATTGCTGAAATTGAGTCTAATGCCCATCTCATAACTAAACAGCCTTCTAAAAGCTTAACACCTTTGTGCCCAAATAACACACGTACATCAGAAAACAAAACATGTTTGTATTCTTTTACTTCCACCTTCACAAAAGGCTAGCAAATAGTTGCCCTTCTTTACACCAAGGTTACTTATTTGGGTGTTATGCAATAAACAAGGTTTGTCGGTAACAACTTATTCTGAAAGCAGAATAAACATGAAATAAACCTTGCCTTTCAGATCTTTAAAAAGCCTGCTTGTTCAAATAGCACCAGGGACCTCAACTTCCATTTTGAATTACCAAATTGCTCCCTACAACTCATTGTTCACATTCCAAGAGATGACTCAGACCCTTTCATACCTCTTAAGAAGGCCAAATCTTTCCAGTTCAGCACGCGCACTTTATTGCGGACACCACCACAAAGCAGACCAATCCGTTCAAAAAATACTGAGACACTGGTTTCTTTCCCCCGGCTCCATAAGACAGCGTTGTACTGCTACACATTACAGAATGCTTCCAGTTTCCTCTCCACACATACCTTTGTAGGTTGGTTGGCATTTTTTTCATTTCTTAAGAAGATGGTGCTATTTTATCAGCACAGAAATCAGTTAAAAACTATTTATTCAAGATTTGAGTGGTGAGCAGTGCCAAGTGATCCCTACAGGTCCTTTCCAAACTGGCTTACTCAATGAATCATGACAAGGGAGGCTTTTTTGGAGCAACTGAAGGCAACTATGGCTTGAGCATCATTCCTAATTCTTCTCACACATAGCAAAGTCCAGTATATACATCACTGTGATCAACTTTGTTGATATATACCTAACTTTTCCAGTTTTTCTATATAAAAGTCTTCACTTAAAAACTTGACTATCTATTGCACTTATACACAGCAGTTTCCTGCCATATTTGTACTGAGTATGTTCAGGAGTCAAGACTGGCAACAGTCAATACATTGCGAGGCAAACCTTATTATAGACAGTGCGAGTAAACAGATTGGTTATGTGTGCTCGAACCCTGGCTGCCAGACAGAATTAAAGGAGAATATGACTGCATATTTACAGTTAGATTCTACCAATGTGATGAGCAAAATTTTATCACATGGCAGGATTAGGAGAACAATTGCTTTTCAAAACTAACCTTCACACTGAAGTAACCACCACTGGTATCTGCAAGCATGCAGTGGGGAAGCCAGCTGTCTTAGTGCTGTCTTTCACACGGACTGTGAGCTTGATATGTAGCTAGAAATCTATTTACTGAAGATTGACAAAATGTTTTAAAGTTAATCATTTTGTTAAAAAAAGACATCCTGAAACAAGCAGCTACATACAATCATTTTGTCATACTTGATCACCAGTGAGAAATCCGAAAACAGTTTTGCTCCTTGAGAAACATTATTTCATGTAAACTGAAAAAAATATCGGGGGGGGGGGGGAGGGGAAGAAGTTAATGTGACTTTGTTTTACAGTTACCGACCTCATGTCCCAAAATAAAACTTAGCTACGAAAATGCTCAGCAAGAAGCTGGTTGATATACTACCATAAATCTGCTATGATACTACGTGTAGTTTAAAATATTAAGAGCAAATTCAAAGCATAACTTCTTCAGAAAATAAACCCACTGACCCAAAGGTAATCTGTTACCCTACAGAAAAATTCAGATGTAGTACTGCCTTCAGAGTCATTACTGGATAGGGCACTGACAGCTTGATGAAAAGTTTCCACTATTAAGAATGTAATAGAGTCCAGAAAGCGTTTTATAGGAAGTGTTAGTAATGTAATGGGTGATGACACAGATCATCCAACAGGCCAATGGGAGATCCCAGAAACATTCCAGGTTAAGTTTTTGACAATGTGATAGTACACCATGTTGTACAACTTGCGGATTTGTTTATACTTTGTCACAATAATTTAGTATCAGTGTGTCAGAAGACAGAACCATGATCAGAAGTGCTCTACATGATGCTTACTAATTAGCTTGTGAAAAAAATATAGCATGGCCTATAAATATACGATTAACACAGATAGTTCTGAGATTCATTTACACTGCAAAATACAAACATGTAGGTTAGTCAAACAATAACTTCCCTACCCATGCTTCAGCTTCACTGCATAGAAATAGAAACAACTTAGTCAGATTACCTTCCTGGATTGCCTCAGAGTAAATAACTGTATTTATCAGTGATGTAAGGACCTACAAAAAATTTATAATGGCTTCATTCAACAACATTAAAGTAAACCGTATTACATTTTTGCTAAACTGCTGCAGAAGGACTACAGTCGTTTTGTTGCCGATAGCTTTGGGCCTCAAATTTAGGAAAGACTTTATAAGAACAAGTTTCCGTTACAAATTTTTTTTCTATAATATTTGGATTCTGGGCTTGAAGACAAAGTGCAATATTAAAAGTAAAATAAAAATAAATTTGGGCATGACTCCTGACTGAGAATGACAGTTCTGATTATTCATTTACTGGGAAGATACAGGATGTTTCCTTAATGGTTGCTTTGGCCTGAAGAACTTCTGTAAGACATCAAAAGACTCCATTTTCATAAGCCTCTTACTCAACAGGTCAACACTCTTACTGAAGTAGACCTGCTATATTAATAAGTAATAATGCCACACAGTGGATGACCTACAATTTTTCTACTAACAGCAAAGACTTGCTTAGGCTCCTACCTATGGAGCCATATGGATACTCAAGAACATTCAGACTTAAAGTTGCCCATTCAAGTTTACTACTCCCAATTTTTTCAGAGACAACATAGGAGAGGGGGGGGAAAAAAAAAAAAACAACACACCACACACACAAACGAAAACACACATACCCAAACAGATTACCTATATTTCTACCACAACAGCCGGATAGACCAAACAATAAACACTAAAGATACTCTTTCATTTTCAGATCAAAAATACTGACAAGCAGCTACATTTTACAAATATAGAAACTATTACAAGTTATAAACATGTAAGTTTCTGAAAACCAGAACTATTATTTACAGTATTTACTTAACTAAACACTGGTTTTAAACTTCTCAGTTCAAATATAACATTGTTAAAATACTAGCTGTAAAAACTGAATACTAATATTTTCATAAACACATTTAATTCCTATCATTATTTAATAAATAGGTTACCAAACAACAGAAAGGTATACAGTTATATTTTAAGTACTGCCTTCATGTTCATTATATTTATATATAAAAACGTATATTTTAAAACTTGTAGCATAACAAAAAACTCAAAAACATCACAAATCTGTTTGAGCAGAAATCAAACACCAAAGAAACAGCCCTGTACAATTAGAGGTCTAGTCTTGGGAGTGGGAGGGAAGAGAGAGCAAGAACTGGAGAGAAGAGGATACACCAGAGATAAACAGAAGTAATCACAGCCAATCCTTTTAGCTTTTAAAGGCTTACAAACAGTATATCCACAATGACAGTTTCCCTCAGAAAAACTTGTAAAACTCATTTAAGTAATTAGAATGCCTCTTCTTTCTCATTATGAAGGACGTACTTCATATTTTTCAGGTGGTAACTACTCAACAACTCTGTCAGCTTTTAAAGCACCAGGAAGCTCAATATTCATAACACACACAATACATAAACTGTGGAAGTTACCTTGTTTGATTAAACTTTTGTGCGATGGTGTTAGAACCTCTAGATCAATATTATTTCTGCTGAACAAGGTAGAAAAAAAAAGCACCACACACACTAAACAGTCTTTTGAAAAAAAAATACTTCAAATTAAAATTATTATTGGATTGCTACACATAATAAAACCACCCTCAAAACAAACTGCACACACTCTAAAAGCATTCCCAAGTTGTATGCCTGGCTTACAGAATAAATTTAGGCCAGTACCAAGCACTCATTTCTTCCCTGTGTGTAAATGCGACACAATCAGGCCTCACATGCAGGCCTCTCTCTCCAATACAGGCAGGACCTTTGTTCGATACGTCGATGTTTTTCCCCCAAAGCCCTTGACATAACTTTCCATTCTTTCCCCTATTATTTTCCGGTTCACAGTCTAGACTTTCGGACTCCCGTGCTGTGAAAACCCCTTGGCTGCCGAGAGAGCCAGTTGCGCTAAGAAGGGGGGGGAAGGGGAACAATAAAAAAGTTGAACAGCAGGAAGACAGGCCTACAGGTCTGGCGAAAGCCCCGGTATCGGCTGGTTTCCCAGCCCCACGTAACCGAAGCGGTGACCAGCAGGCCGGTGGCGTCAGCTCTACCGGCACCTCCAACTTCTCCCCCTCGCCAGCCCCCCCGGCGCCCCGGGAAGGAGGAAGAGCCGGGCAGGAAAGGCAGAACCCAGCGTTTGATCAGCCTCCAAGTGCGACGCATTATGCAAGCGAACGCGAGGACCAGGCAACTTGCTTCTTGACGGAAAGCAACAAAAACATCGGCTCTAAAACATTAACTGCGAAAATGACCCCTGTCGTGGGCAGCCAGCACTGTGACTCCGACCCCACAGGCGCCTCCATTCTCTCCCCACCTTCTTCCTCCCCCCCACCCTCCCCCAAAAGCTTGTGAAATATGGACGCCGGCCGATTATTTAGCATTTTTATCGAGCCGGGCAGAGGGGGAAGAAAGAGGAGTTGCTATTTTTTCCTTTAGGATATTCGATAGCTCCTTCAAGGAAAAAAAAATTAAAAATAAAAAGAAAGGGCCACTAGGGAAAAGGGGGCCAACCGGAGGGGAGGGAGGGAGACGACGGGGAAGGGCACACAAATCGGTACGGCAGTGTCAACACTGACACTGCCCTTTTGTATCAGCAGCCACCCAGGGCCCGGAGCGGGGAGGCCGCGCTCCCCCAGGCCGGGCAGCCCGGCGAGGCGGCGGGCAGCAGCCCTGCCCGGGGCCGGGGGAAACGGGCTGTCCCCGGAGCAGCCTCCGGTGACTGCCTGGCCATTTTGTCAGCTCCATTTCCACCCCTTCCCTGCTCACCGAGAGCCTCCCCTCCCCTCGCCCCACCACACACCTCTGGGCTTCCCCCCCCCACACACACTCTCACCAGCGCGGCGTCGTGTCGTTCCGTCCCCGTCACCCGCCCCCCCCCATCCGTAACAATGCTCCGGGATGGCGCTGCTCCCCTCCCCCTGCCCCGGGCCGCCGGGAAAGGCGGCTCGACTAATGCCGGGGATGACACAACAGGCTCGGCCGGAGGCTGCCGAGGGGCCCAGCGCCACGCCGCCCCGCGCCCGCCTCCCCGGCGCCCCCTGAAAGAGCGGAGGGGCCCTGGATACCTAGTTTGTCCCGATGCGGCCTCCGCAGACGCTCCGTGCCTCCCTCCTCCCAGCAGCAGCCGCCTCTCTTCCCTTCAATTATCAGCTGAAGCCGCAGCACCGAGCAGCGCCTCGTCCGCCACCTCCGCCGCCGAACCCCCTCCAGCGGCGCGAGGGGGAGGCTGGGGGACTACTTTCTCCCGGCGCCGGGGCCCCGCCGGGGCCCGCGCGCCCCCCGCGCCGACGGGCGGTCCCTGGCCCGGCTGCCGCCCCCCACGCAGCCCCCGCGGCGGCCGTGTACGCGCCCCGCTCCCTGCGCTCCGCGGGCTCGGCGTTCGGTGCTCAGTATCCCTCCGCCGGGGTCGTCACCCCTGGGTCCGCGCGAGTGCCTCCCCTCGGGTGCGGGCGGGGGGCGCGGGAGAGGGGCGGAGCCGGCGGGGAGCGGGGCTCTGCCGGCAGCGGGGGCAAGACCCTGCCCGGCCACCGCGTTACTACCGGGCCTGCTCCTTTAAGAGGGGGCTGGGCTCCCGGTGACCCCGCGTGATGTCCGCCTCTTCCTGGTTGCCATAGACACCGCCTTCCAGCGTCCCAAAATGGCGTCGCTGCTGCAGGAGGTGCTGTTCGAGACGCGCGGGCAGGCCCCGGCCCCCAGCAAGGACTTCTGCCAGCTGCTCGTCACCCGGCGCCAGGTGGGTGCTGGGCCGCCCGCGGGCGGGGAGCGGCGTCTGCCCCGCCGTTCCCTTCCCTTCCCTTCCCCTCACGATTGCCGCTTCGGCCTCCGCCCGGGAAGGAAGGCAGCTGGGCCTGCGCGCCCCCGGCTCCTGAGGCAGCCGGCGGCTTTGGTGAGGGCCCGTCCTTGGGGACGGGCTGGTGAGGGACGGAGGGTTGGCGGGGAAGGCCGGGGGTAGCCTGTTAACGCCGCCAGGTTGTGACGCGGGACGTCCTGCCAGTAAGCGCTGCTGGATTGGCCTCCTGAGGGCTGGGAGCGCCTCACTGCAGCCTCGGGATGGCCGTCGGTAAGCAGCTGGGGAGCAGGTAAGGGTTTACCACCAAAAAGGGGTTTTTTCCTAGTGTAGGTGGAAGTGTGTCCGGACGAGGAGCCTCCGTCTGTGGGAGATTCCTTCTGCGCAGAGCATCCCCAGCCTGTGGGAAGGGGCTGTGGGTGAGGGCCAGAGGAAGGGAGGGGAAAAAAAGATCCTTCAAAACAGTGAGTCAGTAGCCTTGGGAAAAAAAGTATATACACATCTGTGATTTTTTGTAACTTTAAATCTGCTTTAGTCTACTCTCAGAACTGCCTTACAAATAAATGCAAAGCTAACATTTAAAGTAAATAAATAAATCCTTAAATAACCTCACAGTGCTTCTAAGGAAAATCAAATTTAGCTGCATTCTCAAATTAACTAGGCTTAAGGGAGGGGGAACAATAGTTTAAAACCTCGTTCCAGGAAAATAAAATTAAACTGCCCATCTGGGAATGGGAAGGCTGTGTATGTTTTCCATATGGTACCTGAAGATGTTTAGGTGTCCTGCCTTATGGCCGCGTACATAACTGGTTTTTCAGTCAGGGAAACAAGCAATGCTAAAAATCACAAAAGATTTTTTTAAAACTTTTTTTGAAATATGCTACAAAATGTGCTAAAATAACATTTTTTAGAATAATCCAATAGTAATCATTGATGAAGAATATTTGACAGTAAACGAATGAGATTTAAAAAATCTGATCATAAGTTTGTATGGTTATGAAATAAAAATGTAAATCTTCTATAATTTTTGTTTCAGTTTGGCCTGGTTTTGACTGAGTTGACTGTGTATGTATAAGAGGTGAACATAGGTGCTTGTCTCAGGCTGGATGGACTGATTTAGAAGTTGTGAAGTTTCAAAAATTTTTCTGAGAAAGTTTTTAAAATGTCTCACTGGAACAAAACCCAATATATTTGGAAATTAGGAGGAAGTTTTTGGTTTGTTTTCCCAAAGTAAACCACAATAGTGATCATAATTTATTTCAGAGATGACGGAATTATCAGGTATGCAACTGAGAAATTAGGGGGAAGGGGAGGTGACAAACTAAGGTTCAGCTACAATTCCAAATGATCTGTGTTCTGTATTTTATATGCTCCTTCTTTTGGTCTCTCTGATGCCAAGATTTTCCTTTTAAATCACTAGTGTGTTTAGCAGTTTCAGATGGGCTTTTGGTTTTTTTCTCTTCAAAAAATATAGAGATAAAACTGACATGGCAACCTTAGGGAGCTTTGAGTTCCACCAAAACTGAGAGCAATTACGGTGCAGCACGATAGCTGGGAAATACTTGCGTTCCTGTAGCTGAAGTCTTGTGATGGGCTTGGTCCCATTGACCTCACGGGAATCATATCAGTGCTGTGCTTGTTCATGGAATATGTAATTGAGTGTTACGGGGGGTTTAGCATTCATTTTTGTACTCGGATAATAAAAATAAGATGATCCGTATTGTTATTTTCAGTATTTTGCTTCTCATATCAGTTTCCTGTCAAACACTTCAGATATGCATTTTTGGTTTTGTTTTCAGCTGCCTAAATATATTCTTAAAATAAACCAAAGTCAGTGAACATAAACTGTGCAAAAAGCTTTGTAACTGTCAGTGGAAGCAAGTTATACATTATGTAAATGTTTATTGTACAAAAGTATTACTAGGAAGTTAGTGTCATTGAAAAAGAACCAGTTTGTATTATTCTAAGAACTTTGTTATGATTTTATGCCAGTAAGATCATTTGAGTATGATACAGTGAACATACGTATTTGAATATACCACTGTATCCTCTGAAGCTGATGTATCTGATTCCAGCAAAACTTCCCAATTCAGTCACTTGCTGAAAACAGCTGACTTCACACAAGTAATCTCTGCAGTTTTAACTGCTGTACACGTAAAACTTCTAGATGCTAGTTGGCCTTTCTGCAGGCTATGGAGTCTCCTGAGAAGAGATCTGTGTCAAAAATAGTAATCGAAGGTATAGGCATCACTGATGTGCCAGGTTATGTATAATATCATGTAAAACATATTCAGCCATACTGTGTTAGCATCCAGGAGGCCTTGTTGTTGGTTCACGTTCCCAGTATGCTATTTTGCAGTCTCCTAATAAATTTTAGTAATTTCCTGAAAGATCTTACAGTCTAAACCTCCAACCTTGCAGTTACATGAATGCTGAAATTTGCTACTTTGAATAGTCCCATTCTTTGAAGTCAGTGGTTTCAAATCAGTCCATTGTTTTTCTTTAAAAACAAAAAGGGAGTTAGTGGCTGCATGGTGGATTTGGATGAAGGCTCCCATATTTCTGTGTTGTCCTACTTTGAATGGTTTACTTGGGCTTTGCCTGTGCAGTAAATTCAACTCCTTCAGGATTATGTTATTAATTTGCCCAGCATGTCTTGTACAGCTCCAGAGCGTGTGTACCTGTGGTCATGGCCAGAATTTTCAGGTATCAGCTGACTATCAAGTCAAACTGCTACAGAACCAGAAGTACTGTACAAGTTCAGATAATCTTAGGAATGTGTTAGGGCAAAAAAATTTAGCTGGACAAGGAGGCCATATCTGGGGGGAAAAGCGAGGCCGTATCTGGGGGGAAAAGCAAGCCCATGGCAGCAGGCTTTGTGTTCAGACAAGTCATGTGAAATGTCTGTGGCTTTTGTTTAGCTTTTTCCCCTCATTCTAGGGAACTGACATCTTTCTTCCATCATACAACCTGATATGTCAAGGATGCTCTCCAGAAGGCATTTTTGAAGTCTGCTCCTGCCTCAAGATCAGGACAGTAGGCCCAAACTATTGTGTACTGTAGAACTAAAACTAAATGAACTGTAATTGCTGTAAATTAAAAGAAAGGACATCTCTGAGAGCAAAGTTAATAGGCATTAAAAAGAACAAGACAGACAAAAAGAGTACTTAGGGTGTGATAGCACAGGAGCACACATCCTCAGCTGTAAGCATGTGAATTATTTTATTACTGCAAAAATAAATGAGAAAACATTTATTTATTACTTTCAATATTGTCAATTGTAATAATAGCAAGCTGTACTTCAATATGCATGTTTGTGTTTAACTCAAATCCAGAGAAACTAGGACACCTGGAAAAAGGAAAGCAAGGCCTGCTATGGGCAAATGGTATTGGAACTAGAAAAATGCGGAGGCTGCTTTGAACTCTTCTAACCAATAATGCAACCATAGTTGGAAAAAGAAAAAAAGGCTAGAAATGCATCCACTTGTCTGTATGGGTGTATTTGTGTCTGAAATGTGATGAGGAGACCCTGACGGTAACTTTTCATTTTGCAGTAGGAGACAGCTTCCAACCCAGATACAAATTCAATTACAATTACATTTCAAAATCAGAGCCATTAATCAGGACTTCATAAACAAAGGTATTGACTGCTGGGCAGCAAGTATGCATTTGCATTGAGAAGTTAGGAAGGGAAGATTCCCAACTAGTTTCTGCATAAGCTACTCCAAGGAGGAACCGTAATGAGACGGGGAGAGCCTTGTAACACATCACAAATAACTCTTCTAAAAGTAGACTGTATAGAGGTACAGATGCATAAGTGAGTACTCACGGAATACAGTTCAACCAGTTGGATTGTGTAGAAGGAGAGATCTTTTGAACCACTGGTGAAAAGATTTATTTTTTCAAGTATCTGTTTTAAGGCTGCAATCGTAAATTTACAAATGTAAATGCCCCTGTGTGGGCATATACCAGTCCCACTGCAGAAATACGACTGAAAGAGATGACTTCAGGTCATCAAGTCCCAGTCCCTGCTGTTTCCTCCAGCCACGTAATGGATCCTCAGAGCATAAATGGGACTTGATGTGCTTCAAACATAGTGAGGATTTTATTTCCTTGCTACTTCACACAGAACTGCTCCATATCATCACTTTTCTGATGGTTAGAAATGCAGTTATACAGAATAATTTACAGCTTATTTTACATGTGAATATCTTTTAGCTTGAATACTGCTCTTCTGTGTAGGTAACAGTGTTATATACATGTGCATATATGTGTGTATGTATACATATAAAATATCATATATATGACGCCATCTTGATAGGGTTTGTTTTGGTTTTTTCAGTCTCCATTTGTGAAACAGACTTCCTTGTCACTTTAGTATCTTTTTGCTGCATTTCTCCCCATTAGAACTTTTGTTCTTAAGTCTTACAAGTGCCATGTGCACAGCCATTGTTACTTCCCTGTGTCTTCTGGAAAATTCTGTGTGATTTAAATTTTAGGATTGTATTTAACTTTACCAAAATCACATTAGTGACTCTTGTCCTTTGATCAGTTATTATTCCAATGTCTTTCTCCTCTGTCAACTTTCAATTTATAACCTTCTGGTTTATGGCAGAAATTATTTCTAAATGAATGACTTTGCCATTTGTACTTTGTTTTTTTCCCCCCCCTCCAGGAGTGCTTTGAGTTGTTATGAGAGAGAAGCTGGTATAGATTTCAGGATAAACATGCTAAATAGAAAAACATGCTTGGCTATCAAATGTGTGCTAGGAATCCTGCTAGAAATCACGGGAACAGTGGATAGTTGTGGTTTTGTGTGAGTGCATATAATATTACATCAAATGGGAATATTTTTTTATCTCAAGACTGACATCAAGGATGCCACCTTGTTTAACATATGCCTTTCCACATCCACCTTTCACTGTACATGTTTTTCAGTCACTCTTGAAATGCCAAATTAATAATGCCAGTTATAATTTGGCAAGGTTTTTCACAAACAACAGTAGACATGATCTGTTTGTACAAAGCAAACAATAGATCATATGGCTTCCAACGTTAAGCATCAGATGACTTGAGATAGCCATGCAAATAACCTTTCAAAATAAAATTTCTTATAAGCTGTCTAACAGATGATAAGTACAGGTTTTGAAAAGTGCAAGAGAGGAATCCAAGTGGTGCAGTAGTGTGGAAAAGGTCCATCACTCATTTTGGTCAAACAAGGAATACATACACATGCCCTCCCCCCAACAAAAAAAAGAGTCTGGTCATTAATCTGCTTGTAGGACTGGCTGATAACTAGAAAGATGAGGCTGGTAACAAAAGAAATGTAACGGGAAAATGATCCACTCAACATGTAATTAATACTAGCATCTGTCACTATTTAATGAATGCTGCACTAATCAGAGGATTTTGTCATGTTAGTAAAATGTTTAGCTACTTACTCATAAAAGGCAGGGTCATATGTACACAAAATTAACGTCGTTCTGTGCAATATTCCATTCTGTGCAATATTCTGCTCATATAACAGGATAACTGAATTTTATCAAATATGTGGCTTCAGAATTGTATGTTTGGTCAGAGACCAGCAACTAGGTTCTCTAACAAATATATACGGGACATCTAGGTAAGCAAATAATACAAGTAACTAGGCAAACAGTTCTTGTTCTTTACCCATCATTGCTCCTATTGTTTAGTGTTCACTTCTACATCTTTCTGATTAAATCAATATATTCTGAGCACAGCGTATTGTTTTGGATACTGAGAACTACGATTTTTTTTTTTAAAGATCCTATAGTTGTTTTCATTTCAAAAATAGATTTTTTTTTCCTGGCTTTTTTAGTTGTAAGTAAAAATTCTGAACCTACAGCACTTATACATTAAATTACTTTTTTTTAAATCCCTTTTCAATAAACAACCCGATCACATATCAGATCTCTATAAACCCTAAATTAAGAAAAAAATCTTAGAATATTTTTTTAATCAGTTTTAGGATACATTAATAAGTAATTGTTCTAGTGGTTGTGGGCTGGTTGGTTTTCAGTCGTGGGTACCTTCAGGCTCCATTGAAACCTGCAAGGATAGTTCCTCCATTTTGAAAAATAGTACTATGAAAGTAACTAAGTGTTGCCTTTGTATCTTGGGCTTCTTTTTATGTCCTAATGATGACATTTGATATTTAACCTATTTGATTGACAGAAGATGCCATTTGAAGTGCTTAAGCCAGATGGATTGGGGAAATAAACCTAACAGGTGTTATTACAGTAATTAAGCTGAAATGAATTTCATGTTACAAGAAACACTTTTTTGCAAGATAAGTCTGATTTTAAGTAAAGATCTGAGGGAGATTAACCTTTTTCAAAGTCATACTATTTTATTTGCATTTGAAACCTGAAGGATGCCATACCAGTTATTGCCTAGCTGGACCAATTCTATTTGAGTCTTTTATTTGACATTTCAAACAGAGAATTTGAGTTCTTAACAAGTAAAAAGAGCACAGAAATTTAATTGCATAGAACTAGCAACTTCTTGTTGTCTTAAATTAGGATCATTTCAAGCATAGTTTGATGACTTCAGGAGAAGGAAGCCATTTCGTTCCAGCTCAGGAAATGCTCTGTTATGCTGAAAAAGTGCATTTCCAAAATAATTGAACACTGTCATGGTCATGGTATCACACCGTATTAAGCAGTTATTGTCAGGAAAATGTTTGCTAAGTCCAAAATATAGGGAAATCTCCTTCGCTGTCTCCAATTCAGATATCCAAGTAAACAGTAGAGCTGCTTGGAAAATGGAAACTGTTTCCCTGGGGAAATAATGCTGTATTGGAAAAACATGGATATTGCTGTAGGCTGTTTCTCTCCAAAGCTAAAATATGTTTGTTTAGCAATGTTGTGATGTTGTGTTAGAGTTTGGATGCCTGATAGTATATCTCACTTCTTCCATAACTGCCACCACTGAATGTATGCAGTTGCTAGATCTTATCCATAAAGTTTTGGAGAAGATTTGGGAATTCTTTGGTCATGTTGAAATACTGAAGATGTAATCCAGCACAAGAATCCAAATGACACAGGAAAATTGGGACTGAAATGCAGTTTGTGATGTGCTGAAGTAGCAATGTTGGCATTTCAGGGCTTTTCCTCTTGGTAGATCAAGGTTTCTCTGCAGTAGTCATTATGTACAGAAATATAAGTGGTGGTTTTTTTCCTTTCCAAAAGACTCAATTCTCTCATTTTGGGAGGTTGTTTTGTTTTTGTTTGTTTTCTCCCACAAACATTATTAAATGCTTAACCTTGTGAAACATTCATTTATAAATTTGAAATTAGAGGTATAACCGATATTGAGTCCTTAAATGGTTATTACTTGTGAAGTTTGGTTGTTTGTGAGCCTACGATTTTTCAGCACTGCCATCTGAGGTTATAAAATTCCTTTTTCAATAGTGGTTGAGCTGTTATTTGAAGATGCTTTGGGATATTCTCATATCAATTTCAATTAAGGTATTTTAAAGATAATGAAGTAATTTTAGTTAATTCTGTGTTACTTGCTATTAATCTGTTTTTCTGTATCACTGGTAGCGCAAAGATGATTTTTTTCTTTTGGCTAGACTGGTTTTTGTCCACTTGTAACTAGTCTTTGGTATACAGACAGCAGTATCACACTGAATTGCAATGTTTAAGCTCCCATTTTATTTTAAGTTTTATGCATGGCTTTAATATTTGTGGCTTTCTTCAAAGGTATCATGCTCGATCTAGTTGTACCTGCCAAGACTGATTTTCAGGTCATGAAGCTGTAATAGTTTCTCAAGGTAAGCAATCACCACTATCTTCCGCCTAATTAAGTGAATGTTTCATACTGTACTTGAGTGTCTGTTGTTTATGTGTTCATTATTTTCAGAGCTTGTTCTTCCAGAGAAAGATTTAGTTATATTCTTCACTTGCCTTACTTTAGGTAGTACATCTCTTATCCCTGTTGCTCTCTGTCTTGGGAAAACTCAGGAGTAATTCTACTTTTGTGTTACCAAGGGTAAGTTTGTGTTCCTCTCCGTTGTCTTATTTCCTGTTTTCCTTCTTCAAGTTATGAAAATAATTATTTCTTCTTTTCTGTTTCCTTTATTAACCAAGAGCAATTTTCCTTATTTCATTTTCCACATACATGGCAGCATTCATCGTGAAGAGCCATCAGATATGTGTACTTGACTAGCAGTACCATATATTTTTACTTTGTTCATTTATCAAAAAATTAATTAAATGTGCTCAGTAATGTGTTCAAGGGAAGGAAGAAGGAAAGAAGAGGATCAGTATTTTTATCTCAAGGTGTGCTAGGCTATGAAAGGTCTTATCAAAAGATGCACCAGCATAATTTAAAATTTGTGTTTAAGCAAACTTACAAAAGCTGGCCTAAACTGCTCTGTGGATGTTTACTGTAGATTTTGATTTGGTATAAACTAAATCAATTTGTGTTAAACTGAAATAAGCCTAAATTAAACCAAAGTAAAAGTGGCTGCAGCTTCTGGGTGGACTTCACTAAATTAGATTCAAACTGTACACTGGGTGCAACCAGTGTCAATGTCATTTGTTGGATAAAGCCTGAATTAGACAAATTATATGTAGGAGGGTAGTAACTAGAAGAAAGAATGCTGGTGTACAACAAAATGATCAAAATCACTTGTCGAAAAGGCAAAATGACATTGTACAAGCAGAAACCTAGGAGAGTGTATGAAGCTAGTCCTAAATAACATAGTAGGATGATAGTGAACAATAGAGTGGAAGGAATGACAACAGATGGGGATTGCAGGCAAGAGAGGCTGTGGAACTGGAAAGCATCAAAAGAGCAAACAGATACTTGTGACAGAAAATGCGATGTATGTTTTTAATATACGTGCACATAAATTATCATGACGATAATGAAAGGATAGGTTTCAGCATTTGCTAAGTTGGTGCTACAGCTGAATTGCGTGGTTGTTCCCTCCTATGCAGTTTACAATGAGACTGAAACTTACAGGTAACAAGTGTTAAGTTTCATGTAAAATAAGTTATTAAATTTTGGACTAGACAAAACTGGTGTTTGAAGACACAGAGAGAAAAAAAACCACAAGACAAAACAAACAAACAGAAACAATAACAACAAAACAAAAACCAACCAAACAACAACAACAAAAAACCACACCAACTTTTAAGAGAGCATGCTACCTGTAGTACTGGTAGATAACAAGGGTGTACTTGTCACCACAGCTTTTTCTGAAAACTGGAGACATAGATAGGAATCAACTATATCAGAATGCCTGCACAATGTTATGGATTCTTTAGTGTTCCTGTCATTTGATCAGGTGGAATTAAAGCTGTAAATAGACAGCAAGGGAACTTCGAAAAACACATTGGGAGTGTTCGTCTGTTCTTAAAAAGTGTGATGAGATTTTTATGGGCCAGCACAATAGGTGTTTCTCAAAATTTAGAATAAGAGATGTCAGTGCTAAAAGTAGAGCCGACCATGTAAGAATACAGCAAAACACTTTTCAGCAGATATTAGATTAGCCTGGTTGCAGATGTGTACAAATCATGATGATAATACTTACGCAAGAAGGAAGCAGTGGGATGATTGCACTAAGACTTCATCTGTAATAAAAAGGATTGCATGTACCCCACTAAAGGAGATGCAGATTCCCTAGAAAAGGACTTCCCATTGTAACATTGCTGTACTTTAGGACTTTTTACACACATAACAGGGAGTCTGGCTGTTCTGTTGATTGGGTTTTTTTACTCTAATGAAGAAGAAAAAAAAAATTAACACATAGACGAGACCTGAAATTGTAACAAGGAGACCTTGAAACCGAACTAAGAGGATGAAACTTAAAATAAATGGTTTCAAATGAAACCTGTCAATGTCTTATCCATCTAGAAAGGAATGTTATGTCTTGCACTTAGCAATCTAGCATCCTTTGTTCTGTTAAACAGCGGGGTAATCTCATTGTGGCAGTTTTATCTAGGTCTGCCTGTTTAATCGCGTTAATAAATGGTAAGTATCATGCTCATAATTGAAGACTCTAATCCTCAAGAGTAATTTTTTATTCCCTCTGATAGTGTTGCTTTCCCCTCAGCACATACCTGCCTCCCTTCTGCATTGTCTCTCACTCTTCTGCTGTTGTATTGTTTTCTCTGATCTGTGTACACTAGTCTATATAAAGGTAGAAGTTAGCCTCCAAAGCGCCTGTGCTGTAAGCATCTGTGATAAAGATCTTTAGGGGGTTTTGTCTTATTTTCTTTCTTCTTTACCCCCCCGCCTTGAAAGCTCTGGGAAAACCAATGAGGAAAGATACTAATATAGGAGTAAACCAATTATGTAACTGAGAGGAATGGAAGAGACCATGGTGAGGCAGCATATTTCTTGCTCAAACATAACTACTGCATTCCCCCAAAGGAAAAGGCAATAACTTTATTCCATCTTCCTCCTGTGTTTTCCTAAATTGTTTTTTAGATACCTTAAGTTGGAAGCATTTGGTAGCTATGCACGCACCCACATGCAGAGCTTAGCTGAAGTGGATTGATGTTTCTGAGTACAAGTGAAGTGGGGGTAAAAGGAACAGCTTCATAGTTGCTACATATGAAATTTTGGAATTGTGACTTTTATTTTCTGTTCTTCTCAATGCACTTGAAATATTTGTTAATAGCAGCTCATGAAACAGTTTGCATCAACACTAGGAAATTATCTTTCTTTCCACATGCCATTGTCTTTACAGTTGTATTCTACTGCAGTCATTGTTTTATTTTTGTTGCTAACAAAATTTTTTATTTTTTCTTGCTGTTAATAGTATTTTTTTTCTCCAAAGCAGATGTAGGTGAGGGGAGTACGTAGGCTTGCATAATGAGTATTGTGATCATGAGAAGAATCTGTAGAAACTTTTGAGTACACACTGTTGTCCAAAATTTCAACCCGATGGACCTGATGGTCTGAGAGAACTTCTTTTTTTCTTATAAAACAGTTTCTTTAGCACATTAGGTTTTGCACTTCAGACTCGTTGGTATATCCGAACTGGGCATCCCATAGAAAGATTGAAAAATTGACTATGTCTTAGAAATGCCAGAGACTTTTTTTTTCTCATGAGCACACATGAGAAGGAAACTACTGTACAGATGTGATCCTATCAGTGTAGACAAAATAGTAATTTGTATTACTTCCTCTACGATAGCAAATGCAAATATAGAATTTTGTAGCAATTGTCAAATGAAGTATGGGTGTTGTAAGCTGTACTTCAAATTTGAAAAAAGGGTAATAATTTGCCAGAAGAAGAGCAAAAATCATCCAATTTCACAGACAGGCAACAACTAGTACTTGTTTTATTTCATATTGCACGTGCCTGAACTGTGGAATGGCATCAGTGCAGGGGTTTGGTTTAATTTCAGTTTGGTGAACTCTTGCACTGTTCATGGTTCATTTTTTGTTCTTACTCCTAGAAAGTTATCCTTCAAAGACTTCTGGAAACCCTACATAAATGAAGGCTTCATTAACTGCAACCTGTTGATAGTCTGTTTTACCTTCTTATCCAGTGGAGCAGGTCAAAACCTGCCAGCAATTTTGAAGTACATAAGTATTATTTCACACGCACACCCCGAAACCACTGTAGTTCATTCTGCCAGGCTGCATTTGCTGGTGAAAGCTGTTCACATTCTTGCATGTTAACCAAATCAAGACTCTCAGTGTAATCTCCTTTGGTCAGTCATAGCAAAGTAAAAGCTTTAATTGCAAATGTTCAAAATCAAGCAGAAAAATAAAGTTTGTTTAAAAAAAAAAAAGTCAAAGCAATCATAAGTCAACTCTGTTTTCTTCTGTGCTTCCATCTTTCTGTATGATTAAAAACTTCAAATCTCACAACCCTTCCTGAATCCGTATTTCGCCAATACTGTAGGAAATGTGCTATATATTGTAGTAGTTATGAAATAATTTGTGGAGTATGCAACTAAGACCACAAGATGTTTGTTAAACAGTTGCAGTGGAAGCAGTACAGTTGGTTTGTTATGTTCTGCAAGCTGTGAAGGCTAGAAAGGCATTATTACTTTCTAGATCTTTCCAAAGAAACATGCAAGTCTGCAGTTCATATGTGTTGTACCTTAACAGCATTGTACAACTATTCCTCACTGCCTCGAGATCTACTCTAAAAGTAATTTAAGTAGGTCTTAAGTTTTAAGTTCATTATAAATGTTATAATTTTAACTCAAAACCAACCTTAACTGTTTCACAACATCTAATGAGATACCTATATGTTGCCTGTTATGCTGTATGAAGGCACAGTGGGAATATTTCTTTAAACAAAGGACATATTTTCATTGCCAAGAATCTAGCTGGTTTTGGAGGCAGGAGGAAAATAGGAGACTTAACATATTCTTCAGTTCCACAAGATCTGCATTCTTGCTTTTAAGTTAATCACAATATGCCATTAGTAGCCTTGCGTGAAACAATTGCCAATGTGTGTTCCTGTTCTTCAACAGCTTATCCCACAGGGATCAAAACAGCATTTGCTTTAGCTGCGTCAGTGTCAATGCAGAAGGTTGGCCTTGCTATAGCTCTTCATAAAGTTATTGAACATTTTGTTTTAGTTCATTTGCAAATAGCTGTGCATTGTTGGTGCTACTTGGTTCCATAGTTTAGATATAACACATTCGCCTCTTCTTGGTGAAAAGTGAGTAAATCTTCAAGGTACCTATTTTGCATTTTTTTTAAAGTGACCTAGAAGCCTAACTTCATTCAGTTGCAAAATGAACATAGCTCTGTCCAAGCATAAAGATTTCCATTGTCCTATTCAAATTTTCCTTTATTACTTATGCAAAGGTATAGTGTGGATGTAGCTGCAACTGTGTGAAAAACCTTAGTATCAGCATCTCAATTAGATGCAGCTATTTTAGAATAAGAGTAGAAAAAACTATGACAGGAGTGCTTTTTCAAAAGTAAAATTGCATCTATGCTAACAGGGACTGGAAAGATAAAGGAAGCAGGTAAGATGGTAGTTTTTACTGTGCTAATTAATTTCAGAATTTAAAAAAAAGGTTATATAATCTAATAAAGGTGTTTGACGACTTCATGGCTTGGAAATTCAGCTTAGGTTTATATAATTTTAGGTAACAGGTTAGCTGATACTGGCTTCAAGCAATTAACTGAAATGTATTTAGGTATACAGATCATAACTTTAGAAATGTCTATCTTATAGTTATCTCCTTGAAGATGATTCAATAATGCTGATATTTATTCCACTTTTATTTTGTAAAGATTTATGTGAGGGTGAAATGGGTGATTTCTATACTGAGGTGCATGAAAATTGAATGCTTTAAAAATAATAGATTTATTTGAAAATGTGGCAAAACCGCAACAATATTCTGCAAGAGAAAATGAGATAAAATGAGGGCCAGAAACATTTAAATACATTTGAAATCAAAGAATAAGGCAATATAATATTTTATGGTCTCCTCCACTCCACAAAACCCAGCAAAAAACAGAGGGTTGGGGTTTTTTTAAATCTATGGAAAAGTAATAGAATATGGGATAAAATAGCCTGGGAGAAGGGATTTAGTAGAGGTAAAGTCTCTAAGACTGAGACTGTAACTGCTTTTTTTGGTAGAAGACACAACGGCTCCTTGACTGCACAGGGGAATGAGAGCTTGGACTGCAGTGACTAATCCAAGGCCAAAAAGAAAGACTGGGGGTTTAGGCCATTCACCTGGAACAGAGGAAAATATTAGAATCTGTTGTGCAACATAGTTGTGCTTTTCTTAATAATTAGACTTCTAAATTTGTATATAGTTAGATCTATAAGATTATACAGAAAATTAATCTGAAGAATGTTGTTAGGTATTAAAGTTCAGAAGTTGAAAACAATAGTAATCGTTAATCATTTTTGGTAATTGTTTTTAGGGGCAAATGGCTATTTTCTTTTTCAGTTACTCTTGGCATTTCCATGCTGAGAAATGTTGGGTTTGTTGTTTGTTTTGTTTTAAGAAATGTCACTTCCAACAGTAACATGAGAAAAGAACCACAGAAAGCATATTAAGTGGATTTCTTTTCTCCTTTAACAAAGATGGGTTTTTTTCCCCAATAGTATACTGTATTCTTGCATACCATTTCGAAGGGTATGCAAGCTGAGGATCATGTAGAAAGAAGTCTCTTGTTTCTCCATTTGCATATCAGTTTTGTTCTGACCTTATTCTCACCTCATGTTTTCCACAAATAAGAATGGAAGTAGCCTTTTGCGCTGATTCTCCCTACACTGCTAGAGATAAAAAGAGCTTTTGGAAGTACAGTATGGCATTTGCTGTCCTGTTATCCTCGCGGTGAGCCACAGACATAATAGTTCTAAAGCCTTCCCAGGTAGTAAGATCATGACTGGAACAGAATGACGAGTGGTTTATAATCTCTTTTGCATTGAATCTTCATATTACCACTAGTATATTAAGTGGTGTTATTGTAGCAACAAAGAACTCTGCTGATAGAAAATGTTTCAGTAGTGTAATTAGTTTTTCAGAAATTAAATTCTAGAATACAGATTGGATGAATGGGATTTTTTTCCTTCAGAGAGGCAACTGTTTCACAGCAAAGGAATAAAGATTGTCTGTGTTGTAAAATAGAATAAACCTATGCAACTGAGTAGGATGTTTTTTCTTTTATTCACATAATATGGGTTATTTTACAGAGTATTGCAGGTATGTCTGGGCGTTAACCAAAGCTATTTTATATGTATGCTATCAGAATACGATTTAGTAATTCTGATTACCCCTATAATGATGTATTAGCCACAGTAAACATCAAAATAATAAATTTTAGCTGGCTGTATTTGACATTCAAATGTAGATGGTAAGCCTTCATTCAAACTTATTTACTGTTACTGTATATGAGCTATCAACACAATACAAGCAAGACTTGAAGAATACTGAAATGGTTGGTGTGGGCCTGCCTTAGCAGATTGTCTGGAATCTGAGCTTTAATTTGAAAATTAATGATGAGAATGAATGCAACTCATTAGGAGTTACAGATACTTAATGCTTCTCAACTTTAAAATCCACATTTTGACACTGAAATACAAGAGAGATCTAAAGTTAAATTTCATGTTGAGCGATGTAAACCACTGTTGTCAGATCTAAGATTCGTAACAGTTAATTTAACTGTGTTCTTTGGTCAGTACACATGAGTAGTCTTCTGGGGCTTATTGACAGTTAACTCAAGGCTTGCTTTTAATTTTCCTTTTCTATGTGCCAGTAGAAAAAATAAGACTCTAAGGAGTGTATTTTTATATGCATGTGTGTGTTTAGAAATGTACACCTCAGTAATATTCTCAGTTGCCAGTTTTATTGCTGAGTGTGTCAGGAATCCACCTATATATAACACGACGTAAAATCCTCGCTTTTCTCAGTAAAATGGAAGGAAATAAACTAGATTAATATTAGTAAGATTCCTTCTTTTTAAACCTTGCCTACAACAGCAACTGAATTCTGCTTTTTGCTTGGAACATAATTTTTGCTAACAACTTGTGTGAGGGAGGGACACGATTACACCTTTCTTGTCACAGCAGCAAAACAAAAGTCGATATTAAAAGCTGACACACTGTTCAAGCAAATATGTAAAGTTTTAAGAGAACTCTGGGAAAATTACTGATAGCCAGGGCTGCTTGCGCCCCATCATTTCATAGCTACATGATTTACTATTCATATTAATCTTTTGTCTCAGTTGCATGCCTTGTAATGCAGGCTTTCTTTTCTTTTTCTGACCATGAAAATGAGAGCTGATTGTGTACTTCTGGAGTGTTTTTTCTGGAGTTTTCGGACAATCTAAGTGCTGAGCTTTGAACTGTCCTATTAGTTTTGATTTTAAGAAAATGTTTGAGTGACAGTTTACTTTAATACTGCCACTTTTGAATGCCCAAGCACTTGAATGGATATTTCTACTTAACCACATCATTTAATACCTGATGAATTGTGTTTCTGCAACTCAATGAAAAACAAAAAGAGAATGTTTATAGGTTTGCAAATCGAGATGTCATTAAATGTGTTTTAATTTCTACAAACAATTTGCATGCAGGGGTTGGGAACATTTTTATTTGGTACGTAAAAACATTTCACACTTGTCTAGGTACATTTTGGGATGTTTATTGTCCTTTGAAGCATGTCGTAGGGCCACTGGTAATGTAACTGTGGTCTGATCTCTTATGATAACATTGTTTTGAGAATGCAGTAATATTTACACAACTGGAGTCCTGCATCTTAGCAATGTATTTATCCCATGGTACTTGATAATCATGTCGTCTTCCTTTTTTTTTCTCCCCCCTTTCCCCGCCCCCCCCCTCCACAATTGTAGGTAATTTTCAGGTGGTGGAAAATCTCACTTAGGAATGAAAGTCGTGAATCAAGACCTGGAGCAACATACGCATCCCATGAGGATTTTTTGCAAAATTCATCTCTTCAGAGTAAGATGACAATAATAATTACAAACTTGCTGTGACATATAATGGAATAATCTAGCAATAGTTATCTACAGTAACTTTCATGAAAGATGTGATTGCTTTGGCTAACAGGCTTTTTTGCATGAATTGGTAGTTTCATTATAAGACAATGAGAGAGGTATTAGCCACAAAAATAGTCCAGAGAACAAAATTTTTATTGCTAATAACTCAGTCCTTACAATACTCTGTGCCAGCACATTTGTTTTTGTGGCTATGTCATGAACCATCCGGATTCTTAATCTGATTTGACATGAGTAACACCAAGTGCAACAGGTACTTGGGAGTATACAAATTCAACATGACATTAGGAGCATACAGCCCGAAAAACCAAGTCAGTGGGGACACCACTAAATAAACCTCAAAATGCAGATTTATAGAGCTGTTTTCCAACCTACTCCTGATAGACTGGCCACTGAGAGCATCTGAAATAAGTATGCTTTTCCCAGGGTGCTGTGGGACTACGTATCCCACGTAGTGATTGCTCTACATCTTTTTTTAATCTTGGTTGTCGGTAATGCATTAGTTTTAAGAGATGTCACGTCACAAGATACAGTTGGTCATGGCTCACAGAGGAAATGGTCTCCTGAAAATACTAAGCCAAAGACTTTAATTCAGCAACTGCAGTGAACAGCTGAGGTCTGAGCTATGACCTAGCTTGAAAATGGAGAGCTTCATCACCGGGCCTGCAGGGACTGGATTGAGATCTGAGGCTTTGTAGCCCAAGAGACCAGATAGCACTCAAACACCTTGCATTGGTGAGGGTTTGTGGTTTCTCTTTGTTTTGGTTTGTTTGTTTGTTGCTTTTAATAAGCTGTTCTTGTATTCTGATTATGTACAGACATATGTTTAGTTACAGATGTGACTTCGTATGTATCCTGTTTTTATTATGAACTTGAAAGATGTCATTTCCAAATGAAGTACCATTTTCCTTTTCAACAACTTTGGTAGACATCATCTTATTTACATGTAGGCAGAGGAGGTCCGCTTTCCTGAGAAGTATATGAATCTCAGGTGGTAGGGGAGAGGGTGAAACTTTCTGCAAGAGAATATACCTGTTTTCAAGAGTAAACAGGAGTGTATCTTCATTTAGGTTCTGAAATAAGACCAACACATTTCCTATGCTTTGCTTATTAAAATTCAACACTTCCTACAGCACAATCAAGAGATTTTTAGCCCTGGTAAATTAATGTGGTCTGCATTTCTGTGTTTACGTTTGTGTTTCTGATGCCCGTTCTAACTTCTGCAGCTGGCCCATTTCAAGTGAGCAGTAAAGGTTAGGGAGGCTGCACGCGCCTGCTGTCCATGCTCTGTTGATGGGGAGTCTGCACATTCTGAGCTCAAGTGACTGGGTAGATGCACAAACCATGGAAAAAGTTTCCATCAGCACTCACAGTCCATAACAAAACAAATCTTTAACTCCAGTTATTACCACTTGTTTTTGCTAGGAGAGGAATTAATGCATCATGAACCGATAGAAAATGGATGGCCTGTTGAATTTGGCCCAGGGAGTCTTTAAATATGCAATGCTTTTTTTGCAGTAGGTGTTTATAATCATCCCACTAGCTGAGGCAAAGAGTTGCCCCATGTTTTAATTTGACTTGATTATCAGTTTTTATAAAATTGAGCTTTCAAAGTAGTCTTCTCTGCTTTTTGCAAGAAGACTTTATAGCTGAATTTTAGCAATAGGTTTTAGTGGGTTTATTTTCAAAATTTAATATTTTTAAAATTTATCTCATAAAAGTAGACTTGATATGTGAATGTATATTGGCGAAGATTTTAGCTTGTGTTTTTTTTACTCGTTGCTTACACTGTAAGATTTTCCTATGGGATTTGATATTAATATAATGTCACAATAAAACCTCTGCTTTACATTGCCTGGGTACAATGATTCAAATAGTTAAATTATTATTAACATGCATTTTTTTATTGATATCCTATGTGTTTTCAATAGGTTACAAATAAGATCTGCCTGCTTTTTCTTGTTATTGGTGGTTAGGAGGTTTCATATCCCATAGGAAGAATTGAAAGCCACAGTTGCCATTCTTTCCTAACGTTTAGTCACTTCTTCCTCCTTCTAAAATTGTCTTTAAAATCATACATGGGGTTTTCCCTCTTATTTTTAGTATAATTTTAATATAAAATACAAATATTTTGTTTTCAGAAAAATGTTAATATAAATAGAAGTATTATGAATATAAATTATTATTTGTGAGAAGTTGTACTGTTATATTGATATTATGTCTGTTCGTAGCTCTTGTTGTTCCACATAATCAGATGGTTTTGCACCTCCTTCTCACTTCCTGTTAAGAGGAGCTTTGCTGCTGTGTTCTCCTAAGTATTCATAGATTATTTTTTTTTCTGTAGCTTTCCACAAATACATATATTGGAATAATACTTAAGTTATCCTTACCGATTTAAAAAAAACCAAACCAAAACAAAACAAACAACACCAAAACCAACAAACCCTGAAGTGCAGTATACTTTCACAGTTAATTCATCATTAGCTGCAGATACGTTTGTAAAGCAAGATGAATACAGCTAAATATAGTATAAAACAGCCAAAATAGGTCACATTATTATTTCTAGAAATAAATAATTTTCAGGAAAAACTCAATGAGCAGCAAATACTCGTGTGGTAGCCTGCTTAATCATTCAACATGAAATAGATGCACACTAAAACTTTATCAGTGTCATTCCTAGTATGCAAAGATTTGGATCATTCTTATATATCGGCTTGAATTAGATCAGCCAGACAATTTTTAGTTGACTGTGTATATCATTTTTGTACTTGCATAAGGAATTTGAGGAAAATTACCAACAATATAGAACAGAGATGCTTGGAAAGCAAAAAAGCAAATGAGAACCAATAGTGAACTGTTCGTGTTTACAGTACGATACAGCAACAGAAAAGAGAGCTTGAACAGTATTGGGCCATCTACCCAAAGACATGAAGGAAGATAAGGCGGTAGCTTCCTTCTACATCGTTAAGAATATTTGGAACAAAAAGAGAAGAAAAAAGTCTTAACATCTTAACAGTGAAATGTTGTAATTTGGAAAGCTCTTTTAAATGTATTCACGTAAGCTTCAGTTTTGTAGGTAATCTTAGCAAAATATTTTCAAAGAAAAACTGCTGCATCAAAATTAGGTGCACTTGCTGCCTATAATCAGTATAGTTTCAACTTCTATGACTCTGTTTCTCTCTCCTTTTATGACTTTCACCTACGTGAGAAGATAGAACCTAGTTGGTTAAAAAAAAAAAAAAGAGACAAATCCCCAAAACAACAAAACCAGCTTTGGGTGTATTAGAATAATTTCATAATACAAAAAACGTTAATTTTGCTTTAAACTTAAATTTTGACCCCTGCATCCCTGTATGAAAAGGAGAGAAGGAGGAGGAAAGCAAAACACAAAACAAACAAACAAACAAAGCCCACCACATTCTTTACAAATCACGATGACTGCATTCGTGTCATCAGATCTTAGGAAACAACATGCAGCTCCAAAATTTACCACCGATCATTTATTAGAAGTGTAACAAATCAAATTCAGGATCATATTTTATAATGAGCTAGTATTTTTATTAAAGCAATTTGATAAAATAGATAAATGATCTGAAGAAACAGTGTTGAATTCAAAAGGCCAAGTTCCAAGTTGGACACTGAAACAGAAATAATCAACTGCATAAATGCAGGATGGGGAGTAGCTCACTAAGCAGCAGATCTACAGAAAAAGAAGCTGGTGTTGTACTGGATCACAGAGTGAATGAGTCAAAAAGTCATGTCAGTGTAGAAGATAACTGTCGTCAGTGTCGTTTTAGTGGTTTAACTGTACCTACATGAGATAAGAAGCAGAACTGCAGGGACTTTTCACGTCAGAGCCATCATTTCCCCCAAAGCATACAACTAAAGTACTTTTTTTCAGTTATTTTACTAACCTCCTCCTGAGTAAACAGCACAGTCTTTATGTAAGTAAATATACATGTTTATGGAAAAGTGGACAAAATGGGTCTGGACAAGTTTCAGTTTAGCTTTGCTGCTGTTGTTAATGTTCCTCAGCTGAGACAAGAGTGTGCTGTATGCTGGACAACGTACAGGTGTTTTAATTAGAGCCTTGCTTTACTGCTTAGTTTTCCTGGATGTCACTAGCAGCTCTTAAGATTAATTGAAATACTGTAAATTACTAATATTCAATGTAAGATACATTCTTTTCTCTAGAAAACATTTTAAAAATGAGCTGACTTTTCTGATTTTTTTTTTAAGGTGTATCTGAATAATGTGGGTTTATTGGGAAGAAATTTCAGGCTTGTACAAATCTGTTGTCGCTTAAGTTTGTGATTTTTTTTTTTTAATTATTATTTTTTGTTTGTTTGTTTTTATTTTTTTTAAATCACAGTTCAGATTGCTATAGTGTTTGGTGCCAACATTCTGGAACATGTTTTCAATCTGTGCCAAGGTAAATATGACCTCCTGGAACGGCTTCCTGTTGCTTTGCTCGTGTACATCATTTCCTTTCTGGACCTTGAAGATATTGCCAGGCTTTCTCAAGTTTCACGCAAACTTAAAATGGTAAAATATGTGTATATGTATATATAAATTATTTTGAAATTGTTAGCTTTGCTGTGCAGTGTGTTGGTTTTGATTCATCTCACATTTAATATAATCCTCAGTCTGCTTTTCTTAAAGTTTGAGACAATAAATTAATCATCTGTATACAAACAACTGAATGGGTGCAATAAAAACTAGACCTTAGGCTGCTAGAGAGACTGTGCTTATCCTGCAGACTTTTGCCACATGTAATAAACACAATGATCCAGATAATTCCATTGTAAGCCATGGTTGGGTGTTATGCGCTACTTCCAGGATTAAGTATTTGAAATGTAAAATGCATGCTATGCATTATGATTTGTATTATTGTAATGTCTAGAAACTTCAACCACAGACCAGGATCTCCTTATGCTAGACTCATTAACAAACAAGAAATCATTGCCATTGCTGGGGAGCCTACATTTTAAGTGTTTGACAAAAGACAGGACCACAAGGAAACAGGTTTTTTTTTTTTCCAAGATTTTTGTAGACCTTGCAGCAAGGAACTGCAAGAAACACAGGAGAAAGAGATGGCATTATGCTTGCTTGCTAGGAAGCTCTTTCCAATGGTCAGGGAAGTATGGAAAATAGCGTAAATGTACTGGATTGAAACTTTACAGAGTAACAGAAGTTGCCACTATTGGCTGATTGGAGCTAAGGGTAACCCCTCTGTGCCTGAAGTCCCAGGAGAAGGAGGGCAAATCTGTTGGTGCGGAAAAAGAAAAGTCATAGGATATCTTAGGCTGTGTTGGAACAGCTTCTGAGATGTCATCTATTCCAACTGTCTGGTCTGTGCGGGGTCAGGTAATTGGAGGGATGGAAAGATAATATGTTCAGAGCTGTGATGTAGGAAGCTTATTTTTGCAGGTCTGAACACCTCAAAATTGCATTTTCTGTCCCAGTCAGAGCCTGAGAAAAGGCTGCTGCAGCAATTCAGGTGAGGGGAAAGGGTTCTAGCTTATGAAAAATAGGAAGAAGAGCATATTAAAGAGAAAAATAACTTGATTTTTATCCCCAGGGATGCCATAGGAGCCTAGAATGAAGCCTGACAAGTTATGGGTTATATGGTTACTGAAAACATAAGTAATGGTGAGACATTAGGAGGAAGATAAAAACAAGTTTAGTCATCTTGAGTCTGATGTGACAGCTAGATACTCTCTGAAAGACTTCAGAGAGACAGATTAACCTTTTAGTTTGGAAAACAGGACATGCATCTGGTACAGAGTACATCTCTAAATTGTATCAGATTACTCACAGGGTTTATATTATTTTGAGGTCATGTAGCCCAAAATTTCAAGAGAAGTTCTGTGTAAGACTGCTGACAGTTCAAGAGGACATGGCTGTACTGCTGTTCCTATGATGTTGCTACAAAGACATTACACATGCTTTAGCGAGAATGAGTTCAGGTGAGCACAAGAAATAGGAGACAGCGTAAAGAAAGCACAGGAGAAAATGGTGAGGTAAGAAAATAGAGAATGTCATGAATTTAGAGATGAAGGGCAGGTGGAAGTAGATAAGCTTGCTGAGTTCTGGGCTTTATTTCAGTTTGAAGATGAAACAGTTGCTACTGCAACTGGGAAACAATCAGCAGAGGATAAGAGAATTAAAAACGACTAAAGGAGAGGAAGAGAATGGCTGGAAGGGAGGTCAGCAAATTATTTATTAGTATATTTGGAATCGATCCGTCATTTGCGGAGCGTGAGTGGAGTAAGACGAACTGTGGAGGGCAGTAAAGTTTTCATTAGTTTAACACAAAGCCTTGGATATTCTGGAATTTAAGGAAATCCTAGAAAAATAACTTTCGTAATACTAAAGATATTGGCACAATTAAATAACCTATTAGAACTAGTAATGCCATGCCCTCTTTCTCTGATTTCAGCAGTATTTTTAAGGATTTTGCCCCAATACTGTGAATTTTCATTTCCAGACTAATTTATGTGTAGACTGGAATGCTGCTCTATGTGGAATTATAAAACAGCATATTCATATTTTAAAATAGGGAAAAATAGAACAGTCTGTGCACTCAGGACTGAAAATTGGACTGTGAAGGGCTCTGTACATCCATCCTGTGCAATGCAGCCTCATAGGCTGAACTAGAAGGTATCTTAATTTGTTACCCAATGCACAGCATTTGTGTGTGGTTCTGAGTATAAATCTTACTCTCCAGATTATTCAGACACTTTCAATATGCTTTTCAAAGTATTTTAGATTTTCACTAAGTACTATTTTTAAGTATTATAAAAGAAGCTCCATCTCAAAAGGAACGAGGTACAGAAGTCCTAACATGGACACCACTGCTGGAGCATTCTGTGGGTCTTCCAAAGACTTTTTCAGCAAACTTTGGTATTGTGATGTCTCCCAGCGCAGGCGCAGGATAGGATTCATTTAGTTTATTTTGTATGAGGTCTTTGGACAGGCAAAATTAAACTACAGAAAGGAAAATCCCGCTTCTGTGCGCTCCCGGGAGCTGCTCCCGGCAGAGGGAGCCCGGTTCCCAGCCCAAGGGCCAGGACGAGCTCCCTGCGCTGCCCCGGCACAGGGTTGTTCTCTTTTAGAGCGGGGAAGATCTCACTGTTATTACGTAGTTCAGAAGCCATCGGCACGGAAAGAAGACCACAATAATGGCAGTGATTATCTTTTCTTCTTACTGTATTTTTTAATAGAACACTGTATTTGGAAATACAATTATATTATACTAAAAATCAGTCTCTATTTTTAACTTGTGTCCATTTTTAATAGGAACAACAGAATGGTTAGCGACCAAGCAGAAATTTAAAGAAAACTTTAAAACTGCATGTATTTTCATATCAGGACTTCTGCAGCGATTTCCCCCCAATAATCCTTGCTTCTCCTTTGCTAAAATCTGATAGCATGGTGTGTGTGCCTGCAGTGTTATCACTCTCACAATTCCATACAACAGAAACAGGATCACACATACTCTGATACAGCTTTGCTGTAGTCCACGAATTAAATAGTTCAAGGTGTCCAGCTACATCAGCAGCATGTAACAGAAGTTATACCAGAACTTTTGCTTTTCTATTTCTGTTACTACTTGTGACAGACATTCCAGCTACTCACATTGGCAGTGATCTAGTGCAACTCCACTAAGGTCTCTGCAGTTACACATTTAGAAAAGTGGAACATTTGGGAGAAGAATCAATGTTACTATGCTCTGGTATAACTTAAAATGGGCAGATAATATAGTCAGAGTATCTTCCTAATTCTTTTTTTTTTGTGACGGTTCTGTCATCTAACAAATTACATCATTTTTTTCTTCCTGTTTATAATGCAATATTTCCACCTGATTCTGTTTATGGGGTCATTCTGAATGAAGGAAGCAGCTCCGGAGAAACAGGCTTAATCGCTACAGTGCTTCTAAAAGGCTCCTAAAATTGCATTTCTCTTGTAAGAAGTCCAAAGGCAATTTGCTGCTTTTCCTTACCTTGAAAACCAATTTGTGATGCGATTGATACGTCCCAACAAGTTCTTTGGCATAATCTTGCACAGCTTCATTGATTTTAGTGAGGCTGTATGAACATTGTGGTTTAACCCGGCAGGCAGCTGAACACCACGCAGCCATTCACGCAACCCCCCGCAGTGGGATGGGGACAGAATTGGAAAAAGGTAAAACTCATGGATTGAGATAAACACAGTTTAATAAGACAGAAATGAATATACAAAACAAGTCATGCAATTGCCTACCACCCGCTAACCGTTGCCCAGCCAGTCTCCGAGCAGCAGCCCCCGGCCAACTTTCTCCCAGCTTATATACTGAGCATGATGTCGTAAGGTATGGAATATCCCTTGGGTCAGTGTCCCCGCCATGTCCCCTCCCCAGCCCACTCAGTGGAGCGGTGTGAGAAGCGGAAAAGGCCTTGACTCTGTGTAAGCACTGCTCAGCAATAACGAAAACACCCCTGCGTTATCAACATTCTTCTCATACTAAATCCAAAATACAGCATGGGACCAGCTACTAGGAAGAAAATTAACTCTCCCAGCTGAATCCAGGACAATGAAGTACACGCCAGGAAAGTATGTGGCATTACAGCTGCTTTTAGTGCAGCAGAAAGGCCTTTGATATACCAGAAGAAACTTCTCAAATTTTTCACAGAAGAACATGCAGTATCTTGTATTAGCAACACTGGGCAAAACTTCCCCTGATGTCATTGTGAGTTTTAACTAATATTGCGTCTTTCCAGATAGGTGGGCAGCTTGTGCTGCAAGTGACCTTCATACAAGGTGTCTGTGTTATCCAAACACGTTTTGTGTAGTAAAATAATCAGCAATTAATAAGACAAATTATGTTTTTATGCCTCTACTTTCTCTTACAACTAGGTATGTAACAGTAATGCACTATGGGAAAATATTGTGAAGAACTTGTGTGACACAATTACACCAGAAATGAAAGAACTTGCGCAGGAAATAGGCTGGAAACAATTCTTCTTCACAAACAAGCTTCAGCTACAGGTGCAGCTCCGAAGGAGGAGGCAAAACCAAGATGCTCAGAACAAAAATCTAACTGAATAAAGATGCATTTTTTTAATTGAAACAATTGTTATAAGGTGTGGATTTGCTGTTTATCAGGTCAGACATACTGACTTTTCTGCTTTACTAGGGAAAGCAGATTATTTTAAGGATTGAAAGAGGAAAAACAAAACTTGTCTTACTCTGAGCAACATGTAAATAATACAATGTTTAATATGTTGGGCATCCTGAAATTGTAGTATGGTCAGTATTGTGACAGTTACTAGCAATAGAAGAGGTTGTACCTTCTTCGCACTTCTTCATTCTGACTTCTCTACCTTGTATCTACGCTATACATGCCTCATGTCTTCCACCAGATGCTATGGCATTGTCATCATTACCTTTACAGAAAACTGTATATCACTTCTTACTACAAAAATTGCTAATGACTGCTGAGGTTTTTACTATCCACCATGGTGAATTTGCAGTGTTTATAGGCAAGTCACACGTAGCTGGTTCCAGAGTTTGATGTGTGTTTAAATATTTTTTAAATTAATTATCTAAACTTCACGCAAATAATAATTTTGTCACCAAGAAGAAACTTCTTTGGTGACTGAGATTGTGGATCAAATTATTGTCCTCATCTTGGACAATCCATCAGCATCATATTTGAGACACTCCAGCAGAATGGTATACAGGCAACATTTTTCTTTGATGTTGCTGATGCAGGAACTTTTGAAACTAATTGACTTCCACTGTTCGAGTTGCATATTTGACAGGAGACATTTGCTATATTACTTAAGAGTGTTAAGATTAAGGCCGTTCTTACTCACATGACTGACTTGCTCCAACAATCAACTTCAGTAATTCAGAGGCCAAATATTATTACTCTGAAAGTACCAGTTAATTAATATATCATTTCCATTGACCAGACTTAAGGCTTGAGTATTAAAAACAGTGATTGCAATATTTGGATATAATAGTGTCATATTTGAAGAGTGTAGTAGGTTTACAATTTTTTAACGTGTTAAGTGTTAAACTTGAATTTTATAAATTGATTAAAACCATGCATACAGAGTTCTTATTCTGTTTCTTTATAAAGCAGTATTTTAATTCATAAAATATATTTGCTAATTTAGATCAAGAATACTTTGTTCTACAACTATACACTAATGTTCTTGAAGCATTTGGCGATTGTAGATACCCAGAAAAAAAACTTAAGTATGTTCTTTTCTCTTTGTGACTATTTCCTTTTAGGACAATGACATACAAATTTCATTATGTGCACAAAATACTATATTCATAGAATTTCTGTTCTGTGTAATAAAAAACCTATAAAATGTAATTTTCTTTAAAGATATGATTTTAAGAACTAAAGTATGTGAGCAGGGCTACTAAACAACAGACCCTCTTTTTTCTTAGCTGGTGGTCTCATGACAGATTTAGGCAGTTTCAGGTTAGGAAACCAGAAGCCATGCTAGCCTATATGGACTGAGCGAATATGTATTTAAAATCCTAATGTAACTCAATTTTGTCAGCCCACCTTCCCTTCTCCTTAATCAACCATGTACCTGTCCCATCTGTTACAAGAAACAAGAACAATCATTTCGCAGGATAATCTTCATTTTTAAGCTTAAAGAATGAACTTAATTAGTAAATGAAGAGAAAGTGAAATTTTGGGTAATGTAAGTTCATTCCCGTCATATGGCCCAGTAAGGACTTCTGTAGAAAGATATATTGCAGATATCATAAGTGAACAACATATTATTCATTACAGTAATATGCAAATAAAGTTGATTTTCACAAAAGACAAAGTGAAGATCTAAGTACAAAGGGTACATATCTTTCAAAACAAAAAAAAAAGGAAATTGAGGGAAATCATCACTTCAATATATATATGTATTTCACCAATAAAAGATAGCTCAGTTAACATAAGCTAGCAGCAGCACTAAACCTGTAACAATAAAGAACTGGTGTGAAAGTGTGGTGAATGAACATTTTCTCCAACAAAAAAGCTGATTTTAAGGAATTATTAATACCGACTGCATGTTGACACCATGCGTTGCAGTTCACTGCCACCTCAGTTGTTTAACATCAGTTTTAAAGGCCATACATAACTATCCTATATGAATGGACTGATCTAAATCTTAAAGTAGTATGGAGTTTTCTTAAGGTTTTCTTTTTAAACTTGGCTCATTTCAGTGATCTGTTTTCAAGTATGTCCCTGCCAACAGTTGTAGAAGTGCAAAACTAAGAAGCTGGTGAATTGCAATATAGAGCAATACGACTTGTGGTTCAGAACTCTTTTTTAACCAACCTTGCAGCTATAAAAAAGATCTGTATAATGACATTGTTGCATACTGAATATTTGTCCAATAAAATTTAATAGTATCAATTGCTTTTAAAGTATTCCAGCAGTTTGTGTCAGTATTAAACTAAGAACCTGATTTGTCACAGAAAAACTTTCATAGAACTAGCAGGGAAAAAATCCTACAGTTACTACTATTTGATAGGAAAAGTAACATCTGACTCGCATGCCAAAGCTGAAAAACGTTTGTCTTGCACCACCATACAAAACATTCTGCGTTGATTACCATGCATTTAATGTTGTTTACGAAATCTTATTTGAATATTTTAAACGGTCTTTAGCTCTCTAATGCTCTGCATTTCTGATTTTCTAGTGAATAAACATCTCAAATGTGACCAGTCTTAGTTCATAGTGTACATGATAAGCAGCAACACAACTGCTAATAATGTAACAGTTTTTGTTATTAAATTAATTGTAACAAAATTTATAATGCTGTGGTCCAGTTTTTTCTAAAACTATATTTTGCCAATTTTGCCCAACTCTTTAGTATTGTTTACTTGACAAACAAGTCCCATGGAAGGAGTCAATGGCAATGTTACCAAGTTCTGCAGTACCTCTAATTTGGTAAAGCAACCAGAAACTACAAACTGTTTCTGGAAACATTTTCCGCTCTGTGAATAACAATAATATTTTCAATATGTTGCCTGTTTCTGCTTTTATGTTTGTTTTACCTCAGGTGCATTAAGCGTCACAGCATTTATAATGCAGCCTGTGTCTTGAGAATTCCTACTTTATTATGCAGTTGATACTTTAAAAAAACTAAAATAAAAAATCCTTGAAGTATAGAGTCATTTCAGAAAAATGTAAGAACTTTTCTTCAGTTTTGCATCACAGAAACAGTAATTTTAATACACTGAATTAATTGGATTATTGTACTCACATTTCAACCATACTTGACTAACCAGGTAAGAAATACAAACATTTTCTCATACTCAGTAACTAATCTTTTATCAGACAGAATATATAGTAGGAAGGACTTCTATAAATTGTTCATATCCTGATTAAATTCTCTTGCAGGACTAGTGTAAATCAGGAGTAACTGCACTGCAGTCAATGGAGTTTCACCAATGGTTAGTAGTGAAAAGTTAAAAAAGAAGCAAGAGTAAAGGCTCCTAGCATTGTTCCAATTTTGAAGACTGGCAAAGCGCTTTTAATCTCTGTATTTGTTAGTTCTAAAGTAAAAGATCTTAACTCATTTTAAAAGCATATTTCTCATAATTTATTACCATTTTGGTGCACATTTTCTTTTCACTTAAGTACAGCTCAATGTGGTTGGTTCCATAAGAAAAACAGCTTCATACTGTCACACAACAGAAACATGAAAACAAAAAAATTCTGTAAAAAAACTTCTGGAATTTGTTCTATACTTGTGCCTCTTCTGTAGATTTTTCTTTTGGTTGTTTCTTTTGAATACAAGGTTGTATAAATAAAAATAATATTCCCACCATGTATAGCAAGCCAGATATGTAAAAAGAAAAGTCGTATTTGTGTGTGATGTCATAGATCCAACCTGCAAAATAAGGACAAAACATGTTTGTTACAAAGCTTGACAACAAGGTACATTGAATGGGAAAAGAGGAAAAATACTGCACATTTATTTCATGTCATTTCAGTCAAATCTGTAGATTTTTGTGGAAAAAAGAGGTGGTGATTGTCTCTTCCTCTAGATGCTACAAATGGAAATGTATTAACAAAATCTCATGTTCATTCACCAAAACCCAAAACTAGTGCAAAATCTGTCCCTTGTTTAACATCATGGAAGTCTTAAAACGGGACTCTAGCTATGTATCACCTTAAGCCAAACTATCTTCTCTCTAAAACTGTACATTTTTCAAACAAGTTATTATCACAGGCTGACTTTAAAATAGACATTTTGGAATTTCAAACCAATTAGTTCGCCCACCCTACTATTTTCTTTGTGCAATGCCCGACAGTGCAGGCCAGTTCCACTGCCATGCCTTGTGCAAGCGAACACATTCCCAACAGCCCTCCCAAAGACTTGCGTACCGATAAAAGACTTTTCAAGAGATATCATCTCAGTACTGCAATCGCTCTCATTCCAACCATAATTCCTTTGCAAAAATACATTACAGTTACTCCAGAAAGGTTTGAGAAGCCAAAATAGCAACATGCCCTCATGTCACACTGGTTGCACTGCGGTGTATCCTAAGAGCAGCTTTTTTTACCTCAACTACTTGCATCCCATTGGCTTCATTACTAATGACCAAATACAAAAGCGTGTTCAGCACAGCCTCAGAGGTGCTGGAAGAATATATGATAGAGTAAAACACTGCTGCTTTTCAAGGGCACTACATGAGCTTTCTTCTAAAGCGTGCCGGCTCACCCAGCGGAGGGGAGAGAAGGTGAGGGCGCCCTCGCTTTCCTGGGCTGCTGGTGCTGCTCAAGGCTGCAGTTCAGCCGGGTGCCAGCCCTGGCTGACCGCGCCATTACTCACAAGGTTTCCTACTGCTTTCTTACGATTCACATCTCTGTAAAAGCCCAAGTCTGGCTATAGTATTGACAATCAGTACCTGTACCCCTTCGGTGCTTCCCCATCTCTTTCTATGAGAAAATCTATAATGAATGTTTGTTTAAACCCAAGTAATTTCAGGGATAACATATATACTCGTCTGCCTTCTGCTGAGGATGGCAGTAAAGAGATGATGAGCAGTCCCCAAAGTAGGCATCTCCGGCTGCAGGAAGGCAAAACTCGGTTAGTTAAATCAACACATCCATTGGCAGCTTGGAGCAGTGACACCCAAACGCACTTAGTAGTTCTTGCGGGCAATACCATGGTACAAACACCTGCACGCCCTGAAAACTGCTCATCATTTTTTCATCTAGATAGAGGCATGAGTATGTATAGTATAAATACTACGCAAAACACATAAAAATAGGTTAAAACTTTCTCATTTTAAAGAAACATACCACTGAAATGATAGACTGTAATAGATTTGAGGTTATTTGCAAGGCTGGTAATTCATAGTGTGAATAGTGAGCAGGTACCCAGCAGATGTGATCTGTGAATTTGTACAATGTAAAGCTGGATGTTACAGTCCATTCTGAAGCAGCTGCAATTTTGTTAACTACACATGCTCATAACATAAGAAAGCTTAATAATATAACAAGTCACACGGTTATAATAAAAACATCTGTTGGTTAGAAATTTGAACTTTTTACCTGCAAAGGGTGGCCCAAGCAATGCAGATACTCCATTGGCACAAATGATGATGCCATAGGCATTTGCAAGGTGTTTAGTTCCAACTAAATCTTCAGTCACAACAGGCATTAGAGAAAAATAGCCACTAGAAAATCCTATTAGAGCACAAACCACAGCCAGGCTAACGTATGTGTGCATTAGTGGCAAAGTAAGAATGCAGGTGACCAAGGTAAAGTTAGCCATGAGGAAGACATTCCACGTGCTGATGCATGGGAGGTCAGAGATGATTCCAAGGATTACTTTACCAAAAATATGAACAATGGCTATAATGGATGTCAAAGGAAATATATTGTTCTGAATAGATAAGTTGTACTGCTTGACTATTTCTGGAAGATGAATAAAGGGAATGACAAAGCTGCTATAGGCAAATAAAGCCCAAATTATAAAGGCCACAAATACTCTATTGGTAAACAGTGATGCAGCTCCAAAGTAGCTGGAGTACCATATTGCAAAGCCCTTCCTGACCGTGACTGTCAGCTGGCTCACTGTCTTAAGAATGCGCAGTCCGTACATATTCCTTCCACCTCTAGATTTATCTCCAATGTCTATGTGCTGGACACTGTGAAGCACTTCTTCATTTGTTGCCTCTTCTTTTTTTTCCAGTTCGTCACCGAGGGGTCCACTAGATTTTATAGTCTCTGCCGAATGGGACAGAGCTTTTGCCTTATTATCTTCGCTATTACTTCTCACAACATATTTTTCACTAACATCTTTGGGAGAGAGTGGTCTCATAAGTGCCCCGCAGACACAAAGGTTCAGGGAGATGGCACCCTGGAGGAACATGGTGCTCCTCCACCCATATTCGGTGCAGAGGTACTTGAGCAAGGCAGTCATTAGGAAAGCTCCAAACCCTGTTCCTGTGGTGCTGAGTCCTTGTGCAAGCGCTCTTCTCTTCTGAAAATACTGCCCCACCATGACCACTGCAGGCAGATAAACCATGCCACTTCCAACACCTATGAAAATAAAAACTCAAGTCAATCTGAACTTTTTGCCAACAAGATAAAAAGCAGTGAAAATTAATCAGTTTTATTGCTAACTTTTGCACAAGCATAGTAGTAAAACCGAGAATAAATATTCAATTGCCATGTTAACTTTCATTTCTGTCTTGTAGTACGTTCCAAAATTTGCAACAGTCATTCCAGTGAGAACACAATACTGCTATTTAACTGCTGGAAAAAAACTGAAACACATGGAAGAAAAAACCTTTACCTCAGTTCAGCATAACACCACTGGAAATCCCCAAACATCCCACAATAAATCAGTGATGGTTAATATGGCGACAACATAAACAAACACTATTTTGAAACATCTGTATATTTGTAATACTTGCATCTGATTGTATCAGCAACCAGAAATGGCTTAGTGGGCACATCTTTTTGCTTTTGCCAAAGTTCACCAGCAATGAAAACCCAGACTGAGTTTTGTCCGTGTTTTGTAGCTGTGCAGCCACAGTGACCGTGAGATACATTTCAGGAGTCAGTACGGGGCGTCAGCCTGGTGGCAGGACCTTGGTTTCTCTTTGGGCACTCCAGGAGAGTCCAGGGAGGGCCACACAACACCTGCACAAGCACATTCTTGAAAGGCAGATCTCTAATTTTGTAGAAATTCCCCCACTTGCCGTTAAAAACCAGTGTATTAAGGTTACCTAATTTAAGTAGAAAGTGTTGAGAGTTGTGCGCACACCATTAAAGGGAACAGTTGCCCAACATGCTGAGGCTCGCGCTTAAATTAGCGTTTACTACACCTACGTGTTTTCCCGAGAAATAACAAATTTTAAAAATTGTTTTCTCTTATCTTTTCATTCTGTGGGCTACATAGCAAAACATAGTCTAACCACATGCAAAGGCATGCCACCCTCACAGGTAAGCACAGAGCCACAGGCCTCTCCACTCATTTTCCTCACAGATTTGTCACCCTGCACCCACAGCAGCAGCAGGGCCGGCTCTGCTCCCCGCCGCAGGGCCTCGGGGGACATTTTGTCCCCCAGCCCACGGGGGCTCGGGGCTGCCAGCGGCTCCAGACACCAGCCCCAGGGCTCCCCAGACAGGTGGGAGAGCAGAAGGCTCCTCTGCCCCCCATACTGCCGCTGTGGGCAGGGGAGCCCACAGGACTGAGATGAAGCTGGCGGGCAGAAGGTGAGGGGGGAACGCTGTGAGGATCTGGGGGGAGAACCAAGGTGAGGTGAGGGTTGTTTGGGAGAACCAAGCTGAGGTGACGGTGGTTTGGGAGAACCAAGCTGAGGTGACGGTGGTTTGGGAGAACCGAGCTGAGGTGAGGGCGGTTTGGGAGAACCGAGCTGAGGTGAGGGCAGTTTGGGAGAACCAAGCTGAGGTGAGGGCGGTTTGGGAGAACCAAGCTGAGGTGAGGGCGGTTTGGGAACAGAAGCTGAGGCAGCAGGTAGCTGCAGCCAGGGGGTAGAAAGCTGGGATCACGGGGATGTACTGTGTGAGGACATCTGGCACAGTGGGTCACCAACGCGAGAACAGGAGCCACGAGCAAGCCCACAAGCACTGCATGGAGGCCCAGAAGTGATCGCTGCAGAAGATGGCCACCGAACAGCAGTCTGAGATCTGACAGGCCATGCGAACATGACGGAAACTTCCCTGAGGTGGCGGTGAGCGAGGTGAACACGAGCCAGGGGAGGGCAGTGAAGGGACGGGCCTGAGGCGATGGGCGAGGGAGGAGATGGTGAGTGAGGGCAAGGTAAGTGAGGAGATGGCAAGTGAGGCGATGGCGAATGGAGGTTTCGTGGAGCTGGAGGAAACATCTCAGGCATCTCTACACTGGTTTTCTGGTTGGACTTACTCCTGCAACAGCATCTCACTTCTCCACCTCATGTAAAAATTTGCCTTGGATTTTTTCTAAAAATACGGGTTTCAGCCCTCTTTAAATTCTCTGTATAATCTCTGCCTTTTTGTCTGGTATTTTGGTTTCTTTCTGAAAAGCAGCAATGGCTGAGAGGAGTGTGTAGATTCCCGTCTGCTTGACTATATCCAATATATATGGAAACAGAAATTTCGAAAGGGCACAACCCTGACTGTAATTATTGTTCTTTGTTCATGAATTTGCAACATTACTGAAATCTATGGTATGGTGGTATAAAGAGTCATCCCAGTAATACTTGCTAGTTTCAATTTTTTCCATCCAGAGAGCTCGATAAAAAACTATATACAGAAATTCTGCAGATTCCTGCAAAATTCTGTGAAAGGGTAGTTTGAGGGAATGGAGGGTACTCAAGCTATTATTAGAATTACAAACAATTTTTTTCATAATGCTTCTGTCTGTTGTGTATAACATAGATACTATGCTTTATTTGCAAACATAAGTGGCCTTGTCATCCTTGGAGTGAAGAGTATTTCAAAGCCCCTTGAACTGCCCAGTGTTGCTCAGATAATTAAAGGATCACTTTAACATTTTCGTTTCATATCCATTAACAGTTTCTGTTTCCAGAAATGAATAGTGAATAAAATTAAGTAATGCTTTAAGTAGATAATACTGGGTTCTTCTACATAACTTTCTTGAAGTTACTAATTTTTTTCACAAGAAGCCACATTTTGCTAGAAACAGAGCATTCAGGCACTAAGGATCTATTGGTTTTCAAGAAAGATGCCTAAACACACGTGCCTTTTCATATTTTGATTGGGCTTTTCCATGTCAAAAGGTTTTCTAGAGATCAAATTCCAATAAAAATTACAAAATATTACTTCTTTCAGTGATTTTGACTGTACAAAATGTAGCAAAATTAATTGCTATGTATTAGAGGTTGTTGATGTAATCTAAATATCTACTATTAGAAACTACGTATGAAATACAGCCACATGCATTGTCCTAATTCAGGCTGGGATAGAGCCCATTTTCTTTACAGTAGCTCATATGGTTCCAAGTTTGGGATTTGTGACCAAAACGGCATTGATAACACGGGCACTTTAGCTGTTGCTGGTCGGCACTTATACAGCATCGAGGCCTTTTCTGTTTCTCACGCAGCCCTGCCAGGGAGTGGGCTGGGGGTGCGCAAGAAGCTGGGAGGGGACCCAGTGGGACAGCTGACCCCACCTGACCAAAGGGACATCCCACACCATGTGGTGTCACGCTCAGGAATCAAACTGGGGAAAAGGAGGAGGAAGGGGGAACACTCAGAGTGATGGTGTTTCTCTTCACAAGTAACCATTGCATGTGAGGAAGCCCTGCTTTATTCGAAATGCCTCAACATCTGCCTGCCCATGGGAAGCAGTGAATTAATTCCTTATTTTGCTTTGCTTGTGCACGCAGCTTTTGCTTACTTATTAAACTGTCTTTATCTCACTTTTACCCTTCTTATTCTCTCCCCCTTCCCGCTGTGGGTGAGTGAGCAGCTGTTTTGAGGCTTAGCTGTCTACCAGCAGTAACCCACAACACCCTTTAAAATAGGTTTTGAAGCAGTACATAGTTACCATAATCTGGTATTTTATCAATGGGGAGTAGCTCCTACAGAAAACATTGGCTGTTTCTTCCTCTGACAAAGAGATAAATTAGCTAGATATATAATTCAATAGTGTTTTAACATCTTTAAATTCCACTTGTTAGGGTTTGGGTTACATTAATTCTTCTAATTAAAAACACCCTCTAATATATTCACTTGGGAGAAACGGATAAAAATGCCATCTCCATATGGCAAATTTAAATGACACCAAAAGTCATTGGGCCCAATCTACTGAGTAAATAAATAAGAACGTAAAAGAAAAGTCGGAATAACTTTACAGTCAAACTTCCCTCTTTCCTCACCCAACCTTCAAAGGAATCAAAAATAACTGAAAGAACTTTCAAATGTTACTACAGCTCTTACCAGCCATCACTCCAAACGTAAGGAAGAGGTAGTGCACATTTGAGGCATACGCACTCAGTATCCAACCCAGGGCATTCAATACGCCTCCAATTATAGCTGTCTTGCGGCACCCACACATGCTGATGAATAAACCAATGAAAGGACCTGTTAAAAAACATGAAAAAATGTTAAATTACGTATTTAATTCTCTACACTTTTTAGTAGTTTTTCACATGAAGATTCTTAATGTTTTAAAGAAAATGTTAAACATGAGGCTACTTATGCAATTCAGATCATTTTCCCTATTACTGTTTGAAATCATGGAAAGAAAAATTCAACCAACCAACCAATACTTAGCAAATACCTGCAGAACCTAATATCAAAGTTGCCCCATGAAGAAGCCACATTTTAAACAGAGGAAAAAACGGAAACCATTGTTCCCAATACTAATGCTGTGTGAGTGCAGGCTTTTTTCACAAGTAACTGGAAAGTAAACATTTTATTTTGTTTTCACTGGTATATTTTAGGCAGACCTAAATACAACCTTTTCGATCTTAATTTAGGGAGATAGAGATGTGTATACACATATATACACAAACATACCCTTCCATACATTATTTTGGGTTGATCCAACCACGGCTTAAAAAATAACTTTTAGTTCAGCTGCCAAACTGAAATATAAACTGTCCAAACTCAACATCTTCTCCTCCCAGGTAGAGTACGGGGAGGACCACAAGCTTCACAGATCAGCTGTTTTCTTAATTCTAGTGAGACCTTGAAGTCACAGGCATCCTTTCCTGCTCATGCTGTCTCCTGGAGTAATTGTCTTCTCTATCGTCTTCCCTTTCTCCCTCTAATTTGTAAAATTTGTCCCGGTGACTTTAAAAAGGCAACTCAGGAGAACTTGGGCAGCTCTGCTAATAAAATGGAAAACTGTAAGAAAATACTTGAGGGATGAGTGGCAAACATATTCTAAAAATATTTGTAGTTTTGAAATAAATTATGCTGGAACATACCTACAATGAGTGTAATGCCCATGCTGAGGGAGCTAACCCACGCTGTTAAGCCACGACTTTGATTAAACTCTTCAAGCCATTCCATGTTGAGTATTCCAAGGGCCATTTGGGACCCCATGATAAGTATGTGCACAAGGAAAGAGGAAAGTACAATCATCCAAGCCCATCCTCCATCAATGTTGGGATTAGGCTTAACTGGCTTACTTCCAACTTTTGAGTCATCTCCAAAATCATATCCAACATCCTCTCGACTAGCATACATTTTTTCCACGGTATTCTGAAACAAACGCAGTAAATACCTTCAAAATACATACAAATGATCAGATTCTGTAGCTAGTTATAGGGAACAGCATAAATCACTACCATATTTCACCACCGTGGTTTAGCGCAGTTGTAAAGTGAATACTGGGTTTTCATTGTGCAAATGTAAAATGCTTAGAAAATTCTCTAATTAATGTGTTTCTTTGTGTACCTTGTTATCATGGCTGTCTATGCAGGAGTATTTACAGGTTGACAGTAGGCTGCACTATTTCCATTACTATATACTTTACTTACTTGTAGGTGGCTGAGCGCACTCACTCTTCATGGGTTGACTGCGGTCACCAAAAAAGACGGGTCTCTCTCTGTGTGTTCCTTCTCTGTACCACCTTCTGATGTCCCAGTAAGATTATGTACCTTGGTGTTCAAGTTGATAGAGCTTGGAATGAAAAACGGAAATCCTGAAGAGGCAGATAGATGAAGTTACCATATGTTTTCAGAGGAAACCAGTTTTGAGACGTATTTCTTTCTTAGTAGTGGAAGAGCAAGACTGAAAATAGAAAGATAAAGATTTAAGGTCCTTGATTTCAATATGCCTTGCTTACATAAACTACAACAAGGGCATTGTTACTGCCTCTCTGGCAAGCTTTTGATTAAAGTCAACTTGACAAAGAGTTTGCTATTATGCTTTCAGTTTCCACAGTATTAATCCATATAATCCTACTAAAACCAAAGAATTCTTCCAAATTAATGTAAATGCCTATCAGAATCAAACTGCGTGGCAGAGTTATGTGCATAGGTGTATGTAGGATCAAGCCATAGTACATTAATTGGATTGCTCTGGTTTCTCCCATTGTTACTCTAAGTGAAGACTGCAACACAACATGAAAATAATTTCAAAACCATTTTTAATTGATTAACAGGCAAGGTGGAGAACCCAGTCTTCCCTCCATCTGATTTCTGCTGCAACGTATTGAAATGTTACCCAACTGTGGGGCACCACATCGGTTTCCATGGAGACTAGAAATGTAATGATACAAATTACCAGAGATAGTAATTTTTTGTCTTCCTTTGTTCTCCGGAGAAATAAAAAGAGACAACAGCCTCACAACAGTCAAAAGAGAGAAGAAAGTTACCAAAAAATGTTTTTAGAAGTTCCTTATGCATTCTTTCAGCCCTCAGGAGTGCCGCAGGGCTAGCTCCTCACTGCTGAAAACAGGCGGTGAATGGAGTAACTCAGATTCTGTACCAACTGAAAATTTTGGCTCTTGTCTTTAAATAATGAGTACATTTTGCTTCTCAAGTGATTACCTTTCCCAACTATCTTACTTTTTTCTTATTGCTAGAAAAACATACGGAGAAGGCCTTGAAGTATTTCATACTACTGCGTAGATGGAGTCAGAACTGACTGGGGAGAGCTACTGTTTCTTTCACAGCCAACAGTGAACACCTGCCCATACACGTAACCTCTGCAAGCTGGCTGCTGGGTAAGTTACCTTCATAGGAAAGTGCCACATATGCCTTACTTGCAGCACAGGTAATTATGTGTAGCTTGAATATGTAAGTTCTTCCAGAAGCATGCTGATTTGCCTCATACAGTGAACTGGAGCTAAAATATGCTGTACTGCTTTTATCAAATTCTTCATAGATGGATACTCTTTATGGACTACGTTGCCACTAGCCCTAACGTGGCCATGGAAAGTATTGGTGACACAGTGAGGAAAAACAAGAACTGTGCACATTTAACACCTGCTGCATGAGCAGATAAGCTGGGACCAACTGATGAGTTTACACCTGGGTGCCAGTGGAAACACATACTGAAATTACTTACTGGCTTTTTATTTCCAAATCAAGAGGCAGAGAGAAGGGGGATTATGCTTACAGGTCTTTCCAGAGGCCCTGCAGGGTGTCTGAGGCAGGACTGGATGCATGGTGAGGGGAAGGAGAGCGGTGAGCAAGTCAGAGCCATGCAGTGGTGCAGACTTTTCTTGAACATAGGAGGACAGCCTGGGATAGCCTTAGTCAAAATTATACTTCATCCTTCCTCTACAGAGGTTAGGTCTTAAAGATGACATCTCAACTCTTTCCTAATAATGTACTTAGAGCTCAATTCCCCATTGATGTAGTTTATATGATACTTACGGAGGATTCAGCCCACTCGCAAGAGAGAGCAATATTAACTGCATAAAGGTAATAAAGATAGTGAATAATCATGGTAATGGGAAATAATGAGAAGTGGCAGAATAAAGGAAAATTGCAAGCTGTTATACATGCTCTGTGTAAGATTAATGAAAATGTATGATGGATATTACAGTACATCTTAGATAATGGAATGCAAAATTCTATGAAAATTATGTAACTGAAGATTCAGAGTCAGGATTAAATGTGGAGCCTCACCTTTGTCTTTCATGCTTTTGACTGGTTTTGAGTGCACCTTAATACTGCTACTGGATACAAAAATTTTCTTCTTTGGACAGGAAATAGATATGGTTTTTATAATTTTCTAACTATTTAAAGCAAAAATCATTGGCATTGAGATACAAAGATATGACACTTATCTTTGCAACTGTACTGACAGAACTGGCTTAGATTGAGTAGATGCAAGTTAATGTCATGCGTGCATCAACCCCCACAAACCTTCCGAAAATATTTTCCCTCTGAACAGGATTTTTGCTTATTATTAAACTATTAATTTTCCACTAATGTCACAAGCTCGGAGTGAATGCACTCAAAAGCAGAGAAGGTCATTTCCAATAACTGCACAAACTCTCAGGCTCTGGACAAAGCAAGGACTGGATCTCTGGATCCTCTCCTCACGACTGAGTCATCGCCCTGTGGCCTATGGCACCCAGGAGAAGCGCACTTACCTGCCCTCAGCCTCCCTTCCACACCACAGCACTGCCAAGAACGCTATCATGGAAGGCAAAGAAGCCCAAGGGGCTCTTTGCAATTACGAAATCCAAAAGAAACTGCAATGAAAATGACAGCAGCCGATTTGTGAAGCCAGCCACGCTTCCCCCATGGGAAAGGCAGCGCAGAACCCACTGCCAGTCCCAGAGTTTGAACACAGCCCCTCAGAAGGGGCTCACAGGGATTGCATTTACAGGCAGGAAAATCTTAATTCTTGCTTGATCAGATGGAGAAGGACTAGAATTGTTTTCAGAAAAGCTTTTTACATTGTGTGCACATGCAGTGTGCAGAGCTCTTAGAAAACTGGCCCAAACATTAGTGCCCACAAAGATGCTGAGCTTTTCTGAAAATCTGACTCATGAGCTATTTTAGAGACAAATGCAGGTGCTGCCGTCAGAAGACCAAAGTTAGAAGCAAAACACTAAAGTTCCCTGTACCATCAGTGGAGCTATGGCTCTCTAGCTTGTAGTTGAACTGGATCATCAAAAACCATCTGATCTTGATATAAAAAGTCCATGATTAATAATTTACATATACTTGGGTAACCTCTTCCAGTACCTGATTGCCTCTGTGCTAAAAAGTATAGAATAAAATCATACTTTAAAGGCACTTTGAATTGATATCTCATAAATGTACTATAAATATTAATGAGTTTTGCTTCACAGTATTCCTAGTAAACATGCCACATATAATTATTTGTCTTCAGAAGACATGCAGAAAAAAACATTGTTAAAAATATAGGGGGTTTTGGGTGTCTTAAGATTTGGCAGTCTAACTCCAACTTGCCAATACATTGAACACTTCAGTTAATAGCTTCAATGGAGAGGTGGATACTGGCCACTTCTGTGGACCAGAGCGACAGTGCATAACTGTGCATGCCCAGCAAGGAAGAGAAAATCAGGGAAATTAAACGCTTAAAGCGCTAAGCTCATTGCCAGGGTCACAAGTTTGCATGGAGCCGGTGGCAGTTCAGTTTCCAGAGCCGCTTGGTGTCCTCCTGTCCCTGAGGGCTGACCCCAGGCCCGGCGCACAACTCCCCGGGAGTCCCCTCGGTGCTGCTCTACCTCAGTGACCCACGAGTGCTCCCGCTTCCCCGGGGACGGTGGGCACAGGCTCAGAAAATAAATATTTTTCTCCCCTTGGTGCCAAGGGAATGGGCAGCTTGTATCTATTTTGGAAACGGTTACGGGCTGTTACTGGAGTAGCCCGAAGGCGGGGGCTGTACTTCACTCGCACTCCCCAAGACAATAAATTTGGGAGCTTTACACGTCACGCCTTCCCCAGCATTCAAGTCAAGCTCATCTATGAAGAACCCTGCCCAGACGGAGAGGGCTGCCACCCCCCGGGCTGCCAGGGGCCCAGCTCCTGTCGCGGTGCCCGCCGAGCAGGGGCGGGGACGCGGGCTCGGGCGCAACCGCCTCCCCTGCCCGCGGAGCTGCGGCGGCGGGGCGGCGTTTGGGAGGACGGGGCGGCTGCAGGCGCCGCCCGCCGCAGCACAAAGGATGACCGCGAGTTACCCCGCTGCGGTGGCGTTCCCAGCCCGCGGCGGCACGGCTGAGTCGCCGCCGCCGACCCCGGGCAGCCCCGCGCCCCGGTCCCGCGGCCGCGCTGCACCGCGCTGCACCGCGCCGCACCGCGCCGGCCCGGCCCGCCTCCCCGCCTCCCCTCTGCCGCAGGCGGCGCGGCTACTGCACGTTCCCCTGCTCGCGCTCATGCCGGTGCCGCTACCGGTACCATGCGGCAGCTCCCGGCTTCTCCCGGGGTACTCACCGCGCTGCCGGCGCCGAGCCCCTGCTGTCAGCCGAACCTGCGGCGCTGCTCCGCTCCCCGAGAGCTGCCGCAGGCTCCGGTGTCCACCTGCGCCCGGCCCCGCTCTGCCGCCCGCGCCGGCTCAGCCTCGCCCCTGCTCGCCGCTCCGGGGCTTATTTTCTGCAGCAGTCTGGCAGCGGTCGTGGGCCTCTTGCCCCCCAGGCAGCTCCTTTTCTGCACCGCCTTGTCTCCATTCCCTGCAATTTCAAATCTCCACGCTCTTTCATTCCTGCGATACCGGCTAATTCTGGTTTGGCGGAGGAGATTTGCAATCCTCTCACATGCACACTCTTGTGGCTGAATGAAGTTTATTGCTGCACAGGTTACCGCCGGAAATTTACATCTGAGAGAGTTAGAGGATGTAATACCAAAAAAAAAAAAAAAAAAAAGGCAAGCAGCCAGTATCTAGATTTTTATGGCTGTTGGATTATGTTTATTTCAGAGAGGCTGGTTGAATTTATGTAGCCAAACCACCCTGACAATGAAGCTTGGAACCTTCATTGTATAGTACCTTATGTGTGTAATAAATAAGCTTCAAAAATATTCCTCCCTTAGGAGAAGAAAAGAGTGGCAGAAATACACTCTTAGTTTTTCAAAGCAGTATCCAGACCTCAGTTGTATCTTTCTGAATAGGCTGACATTAATGAGGTACACAGTCTGCAACACATTGCTTTGACTATTTGCAGTGAATTTGCCCAGGCTAAAGGGATTACATGCCACTGTACAAAACTCGTCATTATCAGAGAATCTTGGTGTCCTGGAGCAGTGCATTGAGTAGCATAAATAACAGCTTTTCAAGAAGATGTAAAAAGTAGTTTAAGAGAAGACAAAATAAGGAGAGACCTTAATGTTTTAATGGTGGTGTGTGTGCTGTCTATGTGCATAACAGTGGTTCAGAGTCTGTTAAAAGAGAATTGGTTTGGGGGGTTTCAAAAATACGTCTTTGGGGCTTTTAATATATTTTTTGTACGTTTTTATTTGACCATACTCTTTGAGCTATATGCTGTTTACATATGCAAATCTCACCTATTTTTTCATAAAAGTTTAATCTTCTGTTCCATTATATATCTAGTCCATCAAATGTATCCATATGAAACACTTTTATCTGGTTTTGGTTCAAGCGTGTGGCACACTATGGACTATTGCTATGGCTTCAGTCTTTACATAAACCTTGAACTACTTGGCATTGTAGTCTTAAAAAGATAATCCTTTTCCAGGATAAACAACTCAATTAGTGTCAGAGACTTCTGATTGGCTTCATTTACTTCTCCTTTGTAAACAAAACTAGACTTCCCATTTTAAAATATTATAGTATTGCATTGCAAATGTGTACACATGTTCCCAATTACTTTGTATTTTGCAACACTGTGCCAAACAGTGTATGGGCATTTGCATCCTATATTTTAACTTTGGCATTAGCTTTTTGGCTGGAGTCTGATTTCTTAAAAGCTTTAATGCTAGGGACTTGACACTTGAAATTTACTGTTTATTGACTACTGTTATTACCCAAGTTTGAGACACATACATTTTGATTTGTGAATCATCTAATGCGCTAACATACTTTACTAAACCTACTGCAGAAATTGATTTACTGGGATTGTGGGATGACTAGTCACACAATATTTAAAATATATTTGTTTGACAGGCTGTTAAGCCACGTTCCCTCTACTATTTGAGATGCCACCTGTGTGCTTAAATCCTTGTGCTAACAGACATTCTGTTTTCACAGTTTGATCTGATGGAGAATTCACTTAGTTGTGTCATACTGCTCCAGCAGTTCTGGTTCATATGTCATCGTGGATTTATGTTGTCTCCTGGGACGATAAGTATGTATGGATCTATATTAATTTTAACGATTAAATTGGGCAGGTCTAGCAGCAACATTACAAATTCTGTTCAGTCAGGAAAAAAAGTCCATTTTGTAAGAATGGGAAGGACAATTCTATGGTATCGGAAACAGTTCGTTGTTTTTAGCAGAGATGTATAAGGTGCCTGATCCAGTAAAATAAGATGTAATCAAAGTCTGACAGACCATGGTGCCTTGGAAATCGTAACTGTATAAAATGTTTGGATGGCAAGCAGAGTAACCCCAACTGAAGAGGAAGGACTTTTTACTAGTCCCTTAAACATGATGGTAATTTTATGTCATAGTATAACTTAAAGGGAGAGAGAAGCAGAGGGAGGCAGAAAGGCAGGAGTAGAAGGAGTTGGTAACTCAATTTTGGTGACTATCTGAGGGTCTCTGTGGTGGCTTAGACTTTTACAGTCATAGAATACCTGTGGTGTTTCAGGTCAGCCATGGTTTTGCCTAACCTGCCCTTGAAAGCCTTCAAGGATAGATACTCCATGGCCTTTCTGAGCAGTATGCTCCTGTGCAGCACCACCCATGCACAATCACATGCACCCAGTCACAACTCCAGTGCCTCAGTTTGTGGCCTTTGCTCCTTGTTTTGCCATTTGCTCAATGATCTTTGCCACTCTCCTTCAGGTGGTTGTAGATTGTTACTGGATCTCCCCTTAGTTTCTTCTTTGCCAGACTACTAAGCCCAACTTCTTCAACATGTCTTCACAAGTCATGTGCTGTAGGCCACTTGCCATCTCATCAGCCATCTGCAAGCCCCTCTCCTGTTTCCTGACATCCTTCTAGAACTGGGGAACCCAAAACAAGACACATTATCCCAGCTGTGGACTCACTAGCACTGAATAAGGGGGGATAATAATTTCTATTCATCTCCTGTCCATGGTCCCTTCCTAATGTAGCTCAGTATATGGTTCACTTTATTCAGAATGAAAACATCCTGTTGGCTCAAATTCACCTTAGTGCCCACTGTGACAGAGAAGTGCTTTTCAGGTGGGCTGCTGCTCAGGCAGCCTGCACTGGTGCCCAGCACTATTCAGCCCCATGTACAAAGTTTGCACTCCTTGTTAAACTTCACAAGGTTTCTATTGACCCAATTTTTAAGTTTCTCAAAGTCCTCCCAACTGAAACTTCACTGTTTGGTTTGAGAACTAACCACTTCTAAGTTAGTATTGTCTGAAAATCTGCTGCAGGTGCATCCTGCATCCAAGTTACAATTAAGATAATGAACAATACTGGTCCCAGTATTGACCCCAGAGTGTTCTGCTTGCACTGGCCAGCAACTAAACATCAGCCTATTGATGACTACCCTTCAAGTCTAGCAGTACATCCAGTTTCAACCTGTCTAGCAGTTCATTCATCCAGACCATACTCTTCAGCTTTTTCCTTACCTTGGGCTTTAACCACTTGCTTAATCCCTATTGCTCAAAATGGCAGCTGTGCTGGAGAGCTTACAGACTGCTCAGCCCTCTGAAAATGTGTATTGATGAAAATACAAAGTGCTGATTTGGCTTCCCAGCACTTTTCCTCTGCTACTGCTGCAGTGCTGATCACTCTCCTCCCTAAAGCTCTCATTAAGTTGCTGCACTACTTCCCAAGAAATGGTAATACCGCGGTAATTGATAAGGAAGTAAAGTTTTGAAATAACAGCTTGGCTGCTGCAGCATCAAGGTACAGAGCAGAAAAAGCATCTTGCTCCTAGTTTTGTTTGATCCCTGAACTTTTAACCAGTGCAAAGTATCATCGAATAACCTGGTCAGTTTTTGCTACACAGTTATTGTTAAAAAGAAAGATAATTTAAAGAATTCACCTCCTTTTCTTTTAGTAACCTCTTTGGGTTAGTGAAGAATTCTGTATATTTGGAAGAGGTCCTGGGTTAAAAAAGGAAAAAAAATGAAAAACAAACAAACAAACCAACCCACTATTTTTTTTAATTTGGCATAGAGATTGCACAGTAGCACAGCTTTCTTATGATACCCTAAAAGCTGAAAAGCTTGTGGTTCTTCTTCATTTTGATAACTCCAGACTGCCAAACAGAAATAATGCATATTTTCTTGGTTTTCCCACTGACTTTCTGAAGAGAATCCATGGTATCTTTAGTGGATTTACCACAAAACAACATCCTCAATGAATACCCCAAGCAAGTATGGACATTTTTGGCAATTCCCCTGCCTCCTCCCACAATAGCTGCAGAGTCTTACCTAAGTGGGAAAGAATTAACTAACTTGCTATCTTCAAGTTCACCGAAGACTGAGGATAGACCATGGGAATGGAATTCAAAAGTGGAAGAAAAAGCAACATTTTTATCATTGCTGGCATGGAGATTTCCATTTGGACAATAACTACTTGTCTTTTCTCTTTCTTCCATCTCCAAGAGCTGACGCATTATAGCAGCTACAGATATGGGAGGGATCATGAGGTCCTGTCCAATTTTCTTAGATCCTTCAGAGACACCATGTCCAAAAAAACTATTATGTGTATCCTGTGAGAGATGTGAAAGTTTCCTGAAGTGTATTAAAAGGTCCTCAGCAGATGGGGATGCTGAAGAGGGGCACGGCTATTTCATCAGTGCCTTGTCAAGACCCACATTATAGATTCCGCTGGCAAAACTTAATATTGCTGTTCCACACATGAGGAGTTGGGGCCAGGTTCTTCCTGCCACAGGGAAGGGGAGTGCGGCACAAATGAAGGGCGAAAGTGAGTGGGAAAAGGACACGAAGCCGGAGGAGAAGTCTCGAGAGCTGGCAGGGAACATTGGATGGGTAGGAGTATGTAGAGTGGCGTCCGCTTCTGAACTGAACTGCTGCCATCCACATACTTTTAAGTCCTTCAGGGGTGGCAGCAACAGCAAATCTGGGTTTCTAGGTTGTAGATGAAGAAGCCAATGGTAAATGGATGTTCTATGACTCCTTATAGTTAAATCCCAGCTTCAAAAAGTCACAGCAGAGGAGAAATTGCACGTGCTCACAAAAGAAAGGAAGACGTCATAAATCAGTCCCTTTTTTGCAGCATTACTTAACTTCAGCCTTGCACATTAGCAATCCAAGTTGCATATTGAGAAGGTAAAATAAACTACCTTACCAAAAAAATTCTACTAGTTGTAAGTGCTGTTGTAACACTAACATGTTTTGCACATGCTGATATCTTGCTTTTCTGGTTTAAAACGTGTGAGCATAAGGGTGTGGTTGCAGCTTGTTAAACATCAGAAGTACCGTACGAGGAGAAAGAACTCAGGGGCCCTTCGATATGACTCAGAGTTGCGCTGCCGTCACTTCCTCCTCAGGGTGAAACCTCTGTGTCTAAGAAATCTCAGAGCATTCAGTGAGAACTGTATGACTTGGTCATGGGTTGCATCTGTTGCAAAGACGCCAAATTCACTGCAAATTCCAGTGAGATCAAATTAACACTCAGCTAGTTAATATAAACTAAAGTATTGATTTCAGTGGTACCAGGGTTGGGTCCTTCAGACTGTGGCATTCAAATCACAGTATTAATCTGTGTGCAGTAGCTTTCTAAATTTTCACTCTTGCAGTATTTTACTCCAGTGGGTACAAAGTAAATGTTTTGCATATATCTTGTCTAAACCAACAAATTTGGGTTTATTGCAGATTAAGCATAGTGGTTTAAATCTATTGCTACTTTTGTTCTGTAATTTCCTTTATGCTTATCTTGACAGGCTCTTTGGTCAAAAGAATCTCCTAATCTGTAAACATTCTGAAAATATTACATAAAACAGTATTTGTGCTTGAGTTCATCTGAAATGGATTTGAACTGTGTGATTTTCTTTTCTGTTTCTCTTTTTATTCTCCATAGCACCACTGCCAAGGTATTGCATTTTCTTTGATAAACAGTTCATGAAATATCATAGCTTTTGTGAAATATGAACATCAACATTTTAATAACTTGATGTGTATAAAATCCCAAAGCAGTATCTTCAGAAAAGGTATTTTTAAAACGTAAGGACTGCAATAATGATTCATGAGAACAGAGCAAGTAAACAATGATTAGAGGTAGTAGGAGAGACATACACTGTCCTCCACTGGAGCAAGAGCTGTAAATATTTTCGCCAAGTTACAGAAGGTGACTTATTCAGTCCACAGCTAAATGGCATTGTGCGATTAGTGGGTCAAATCTCATAAAGTCGTCTGCATCGGTACTTGAACCAGATACTCTCAGGCTGCAGGAAGCTGCCAGGGTGTTCTCACTGCTCTGCAGCTGCACGGGCTGTTCTGGAGGGCCAGAGTGTAACCGATCTGCAGTAGGCCAACAAAACCCAGAGATCCTGTAACAGAGATCACTGTGAGAGTTCAGCCAGAACTATTTGTACAAAAGCTGACTTAGGTGTCAAAAATAGAGTCATTACTTCTGTCTTGGTCACTGTTCCCACGTCACTTGCTTGTTCTGTGTTTGTTCGTTTGTTGGTTTTTGTTGTTTGTTTTAAATATTTGTCTATCTAGCGCTGGTATTTTTCAACAGCCGCAGTTTTCCCTAAACAGAATCACAGAATCACAGAATATTAGGGTTTGGAAGGGATCTCAAAAGATCATCCAGTCCAATCCGCCTGCTGGAGCAGGAACACCTAGATGAGGCTACACAGGAATGTGTCCAGGCGGGTTGACAGAGATAGGGAAAAGGAATGTAATCCTTGGACCATCACTTTTCAATCTTTATTAAACTGCCTCAAAATCTTTAGAAAATGTAAATAAATACAAACAGGAGTGCAGAATAGAAGTATATTTTATGTTTCTTTTTTAGCATTTTGTAAACTTCAAACTGAAATTCAAACATTTATATTAAGGCCTGGGTTATGTTGCCTTGTTAAGTTGTCATTCTTCAGCAATAAACAGAGGGTTTCCCTTGAAATCAATATGAGCAAAAACTAAACAATTGTTGCCTTGTCCTTAGTTTGTCCATATCTCAGTATGTAAAGAAATATTTGCAACTTTTCAAAGTCAATTAAACTTTCAGTGCTACATTATAGCTATGCCAATCTACATATGACCCCTCCCAGAACATTTCTTCTTACGCATTCTGCAGTGCATTTCTCCAGTGAGCTCTAAGCAAAGTCAACATTTCAACCCTTGGTTATGTGCTGTCCCTGGCAGTCCCACAGGCACTGGGCGTCCTGTGCCCACTTTCCAAAAGGCATTACAGGCATCAGGAATTTGGTCTTGTTCAGTCGTCTCTACAGCCAGAGGGAGCATCTCATGCTTTGGTCAGCTGGAGCAGTTCCCACGTGCTGTGTGGGGCACACAGATCACTATCGGTTGTTTTCTTACCCTATAGAAAACTGCAAACCAACAGGATCAAGAGTCTGTGGGACTAAAAGTGATAGACCTTTGTGTGGATATGGTCTGGGTCATGGGGATTTTTATATGAAAATGAAATATCCACAAATTCTGGGCAGTTACTGTCAAATTGGTTTTGGGGGAGGTAAGACTTCTCGGAGCTTCTGAAATCGAGGGTGACCTGTAGGGTGGGAGGCCTGCGTTCATGCTCGGATTTCTAAGCAAGAAACAAAACCCACACACCACCTGTAAGAACAGTTACCATTCGGTACAGAATGGCAAGTACAATATAGGTCATTTTGTTTCATTGTCAAATTACTAACAGTTTTTTCAATAAGACCATTTCCGTTACTTTTGCTATTTATTTTAGATTTTTTAATCGATATGTTGCCATCCATGCCCAAAGAAATCAACATGGTGTTTATGGTAAATAGAAGTAAAAAAAACCTAATTGAGCTGTGGTTGACTGTTCATATGAAATTAAATTATCTGTGTTCATTGTGCCGTCCTAATGATCACAGAAAGTAACCAAACAGAAATGAAATTTTAGATTTTAGGGCTTTAATATTTTAGAAATTGCTTCATATTTGGTAATATAATGAACGAAATTGTTCTTTTTTGTTTCCCCAAATTCCACAGTATTGCTTTAAATGATGTAGAAAGAAATTGTTTTCAGAATCTGCCTAGCAACAAAATATGCTCTCTCTCCCTCTAGTGGAGGATAATAAAATAGTTTTATTTCCGTTTTTGCGTGTGTGAACCATCAGCTAATACTATCAGAGGTTGAAAGCTTTTCTGAACAAGAATATACTGTAATTTGTGTTTAATGTATAACATAAATGTTCTGTCAGTGTAATAGGAGATATTTTCTTACTACTATTTCTTCTGCAGGTGTGCCGGTTTTAAAGTGATCCTTAATGATAGGAATTGTAAAATATTTATGTATGTAAATATTCACAGATATCTAGACACAATTTAAATTAACAATAAAGGCCCAGCAGTTAAGATTAAAAAGAACTTCTAATCTCAAAAGTAGAATACAGAGTGCTTAATTTTGAACAAAGGAGCAGCTTGCACGTTGGTATTTGCCAGACTGACCCTCAGTTTAAAAAGCATGTGCCTAAATGATAAACTTTTTATTTCAATACAAATGTTTTCAGCATTTGTGGTGTTCACCTTACGAGAAGAAACAAACTGCCACAATACTTGGATGCAATGTGTATCCATGTCTATTTCAAAATTATATGGTATAATCTACTGTTTTGTTTCAGTCTCTTAATAAACAAATTTTTAAAGAACAGCATAAACATCTTAGTATTTGTTGTAAGTGAAAACTGCTTATGTAAGTAATGATTTACAGGACTAAGGCCATAATTAGTGCAGTAGAAAATACTTATGTATTACTGATTAAACAAGATGTGCCTATAATTACTCCACTTCTATTTTCCAAAATATAACAAGATCATTGTTTCTTGGCTAGATTCCTGTTACTGTTTTCAGTGGAAAGTTTGGTTTCTTATTCAGCTGCTGAGCTTCTTTTTAGCATACTTCTTCTATTTTGTGTTTTTATTACCTCACTTTCTCCATTAGTATTTTTCTTCCCCTTCCTTCTTGTAATGCCAAACTTCATGCAGGTCGGTGGAGAAGCTGTCAGTCCAAGGGAATCCGAAAGGCGATGTGCACGTAGGCAACGTCACAGCCTCCAGTTTTTAGGGAGAGGGGCTTTCCCTACCCGCAAGTCGCTGCCTTGCACTGAGTTTGTTGCTGGAAGCATTTTGAGTTTGTGTATTTGTTGTTCTTGCCAAGTTACTAAAGGGTAACAAAGCTACTTAATGAGAAGTGTTGGGTGACAGTTCTAGGTTGCCACTGTCTCACTCAAGTACCAGCAGAAAGTGGATCTCTTAGCAAGAAGGAAAAGCTTTTATTTTCTTGTACGGGGGAGTGACTCCAAGGACTGCGGTGCAATGAGTCACTCCAGGTTTAATTGCTGTAAGTAGCACAGAAACGCGCAGAGTGGGTTGAAACAGCGCACTAAGAGATGATACGGAAGAGGTGGTGGAATGCTCTTCAGAAATGCTACTCTGGCCCTCAGACTGTGTCTGTACTTGCAAAATTCCTCCATCATGGAGGAGAGGGAACGGCGGGACAGGGGGATGCGAGAGCTGGGGCTGTTGTGGCTGCGGCTGCAGCTCTGCGCTTCCGTCCCCACAGAGGGTGGCTGGTGTAAACACATCCCAGGCTCTGGAATTCGACAAACTATTCACAGCTCAGCTAGTTGGTGCGGTGTTTTAGGAAGGGCGACAGAGAACAAAAAGCAGGGGAGCAAAGTGTGAAAGGGACACAGATTGCTGGCCAGGACAACGTAGCAATGTCAACGCACACACCAGCCTGTATTTGTTGGTTATGTTTTCCCAAATGCTGTATTCCTTTCCCTTTAGTGTAACAGGAACGTAATAAAGATTATTATTTGTGAGAGACCGAGCATCGGCTCCTGGGGCATTCAAAGTCAGTTGTTCACTTCTCCCTGGTCGGTGGTTCTCGAAGGACCGGGCAGATGTCTGGAGATGCTCCTGCTGCTGCTTCGACGGCCACAGCTGAGGTGGCACCACACACACAAAATGAAAAAAAAAATGTTAAATGTTCACTACTTTAAATCAGTTGATCGTCTCTGGAGTTGCATCAATAGGGAATGCAAATATTATTTTCATACAACTTTATTTTTTATGTCTTAAGGAAATGCTTGTTAACCTTTATAAGCGTCATTTTGGAAGCACTTTTTGTTCATGTTCTGAAATGGTTTTTCACCCAATTAATGTGTTCCTAACTTGGAGATGACGATTACTTCAGCCTCTTGGTATTTTCAGGTCCACCGTCTTTTGTTTTCAAGTTAAATACTGCAGACCTTTTCTTTAAAAACGCGCGTACTTTATTCAGCTCATTTCATTACTGGTCTGGCAGTTCCCTGAATTTGTACTTTTTAATTTATTTCTTAACAGCAATGTGATGAGACCGTAATGAGAAGCTATAATTAGCATTAATGAGGCTTTCTGGAATGAGCAGTCACCACTGTCCCTAAAAATAATGAGGTTTCTGCGCCCCCGCCTGCTCGTTTCCCCGCGCTCCCCGCGCGCCGGGTGCGGCCCCTGCGCGCTCCCGGACGTGGCGGACCCGCCGCCCCCGCGCGCCTCAGCAGAACGGCCGGCGGCGCCCGCCCGCCCGCCACGCCAGGGGGCGCTGTTGGTGGCCGGGCGGCCATGAGGCGGCGGGAGCGGGGGGGGCGTGCGGTTAATTGGAGCCTTTTACCTTCGCGGCCGGTGGTGTAAGGCAGGATTTGGCGCATCTTTAACCTTCTTTTGTCAGGGGTAAAACTGCAGCTCAGTCAGGTACGTCACATGCTGCTGTGACGCACCAGAGTCTTCGGTCTGGTGTGAATCAGGAGTGACGCCAATTAAATTAGTGGAGTGACACGGTCACGCTGGAGTCAGACGTGTTATGGTTTCTGAAAATGTTGAATTATTTGGTGAAGATGCACTATTTTTTTAACCAAACTCCCTCTAAAAATGTTGCTGCTTCAGATGGAGCAAACTAGATTAAAAATATTTTTTAACTCCTATACTAATTTATCTCACAGGTACTCCCAATTCATTGAAGTTTTGATAGCTGAGTTAAGGCCATTATAGAAAAAGTTTATTGTTCAATAAATAATTAGTCTGTCCTTCAAATTTTATAAAATTTTTTTGCACTAAATAACAGCTGTTAATGCTTGTTGGGTATCTTTAGCATGCACAATTCATAGCGCTTCGCAAATCACTATAAACATATTGTTTCACAAACAATGCCATTTACGTCACGGAGAAGCCAAGAGACACACTCAGAGCAGACTGCTGAAAAGACTGGAAATAATGAGCTCGACCCCATTTTGATGACTCTTTGACCCAAAAAGCGGGCAGTGCTTGATAGGCGGGTAAGGCGGATAATCCTGGGCCTCTAAGGAGGTTACGAATTGCATGCAGTAAACCTCAGAATCTCGTGTTCGCATCAGGCTCAGAAAACTATCCAAGGCTTCAGTATTTCTTGAAAAGCACCCGACATCTGTTAGAAAGGAAGGTTCCTTGCTCTCAGCTGCAGTAATCTGAAAGGATAGAATATAGTACAGAAAGCGTATCTCTGACCTTTGTGTCAAAGTTAAATTCCCTTGGTCTTTTTCCCTGCAGTTCTGTGGAGGTGGGGAAGCTTCTGGGTCTCACCATTGACTTTATCCTCACTTTCTGAGAAAAATGCATGGACTGACTAATAAGACCAGTAAACGATGAGGTCTTCATTTTCCGTTGTTACAGCATCTTTACAGGACCAAATCTAATCTTACTCTGTCAAAAGCCAACTTCAAACCTTCGTTACCTTTTGCAGCGTCAGCATCGAGTCCCTTGGCCTCATTCTGTCAGAGAGCATGTCCAGGCAGTTTTAGATAACTGTTCTCACAATATAATTTGTCGGACCAAGGTTTTGCTTACACAAGATCAGAAGGAGAAGGGTCATCACACAATTGCCAAGTCATGGTTTCAGTGGGAGAGCACAGGGAAAGGAAACTGTTACTAAATCTTTCAAATGTTAAATTATTTTAATTAATTTCACCCTTACTAAATTGACCACTTACTAAAGTTCATTTATAAACAGATAACAAAGTGCCACCCACTGATAAAAAAAAAACTTTAATGAAATACTTTATTTACAGTAAATAGTGGAATAAATTGGAAAGAAGCCTGGATTCTGTAAATGTGTATACTGACTACGAAAATTGCCAGCAAGTCTTTATATAGAGAGTCTCAGAAAGATGTTTCATTATCATCTATTAGACAAGACCAAGTCCATAACAACATATATGACATTAATCCTGCAATGTGCACACCTGGGGCCTAAGTGATGCAGAATATTTTTCTGGATTTTTTTTTCCTTATGTTTAGAGAGCTAGATTTGCATTTCAAGTTACTGCCTATTTTAAGTTTCTTGGTTTGGGGAGTTATTAGGTTTTTAATATTTTAGAAGACTTATGTCTATTTGCTTAGTTCCTTTTGAACTTCTGGCCTCTTTAAGGTGTTTCAAATTTTATGCCTAAAACTTGAGATGCTAATGACTTCTGATGCTTTGATAGCAGTACAGTGTGTTGTATTGTTAAGCGTACCTTGATTTATGTGTTTCGTCGTGCAGTTAATGACTTCTTTGCTTACGCTGAGCTGGAGTGGTCTGCAGCTGCTCCACTGAAAACTGTGGGTGTTTTTTAGCTTTGACACCAGCGCGAGCCTAGCTGTGACCTAGAGGCTCTGCAGCTGGTTTTTACCACACTGAGCTGGCTATGATAACATCATATTAGTCAGAACAATGAGGAGGCAGAAGCAAAGCTAAAATTGAAGCTTTGAGGATCTGACTCATGCCGTTTCTGGCACAAGGAGGTGCAAATGGCACTTCCTGGGTTTGCAGCACACGTAGCAAACCTCAGTTACAGCGTACCTCAAATGCGCTATGCTATGAAAGCGCCTGCTCACTGCCTCAGCATGTACCTATCTAACTTGCATGTTGTTGCTTCTCGTTGCTAATTTAATGTTGGTAGCAGCTTCTCGTAGGTTGATAGCTAAAGAAGGTTTTGTGCTGTGGCAATTCTCCTTACTGCTTTTGCAGTTTTTGCTCACTGTCACCTGGAGAGGACAGCCTGTAGTAACAGTATCCTGATAATCTGCAGCTGGACAATAACTTGGCAGACGTAGCACCTCCATCCTCTCTGCCCGTACCTTTTGATATCGATAAGTGGAATACTAGTAATTACAATACCACTCATGGTGGTAATAAGCAGCATTTACCTAGTGTGTGGTTTGAGGTTTTTTCTCAGAAATAGTAATAAACCAGCTTCTCAGATGTGTTCTATCTGTTCCATCAACCAGAATAATTTTATGACCTCAATTTCATATATTAATGATTATATCTAAAAAAAGCCCAAAGCTGGCAAGTGTGCTGGCAGCTTGCTGAAAGCACGTTACAGCCCCTTTCAAGTCACAAGCCGTGTCTGAGAAATATCAACAAAATGTAGTGCGTTGTAGTAATATCAGATTCAGCCCATAGTGTGCGTGGATAGCCACAAGGTATGCTCAGCATGAGGAACCAGAAAAGGAAATTCTGTCTGCAAATCTGTGGTGGCCCGAGCAAAGGAAGAGCTTTTGAGGGCAAGTCAGAGAAGATGGTAGACATGTTTTACCCAGTGCTCTTGTCATTACACAAAATATTCTGGTGTAGATTATCCCTTCTTGCTGAATGCTGTTTTCTGCACAGGATACCAGCTTGCAGCTGGTAGTGGACATAAACAACGCAAGGCATGCTCCAGGTAAATTTTTAGGACTTTCATAGATGTCTGCTTTGGGGGAAAGGCAGTTGTCATTCTGAGGCTTGGAACCAAAATCTGGATCAAAAATACGCAGGTTTCTTGGTTGTTTCGCCCACATTTTCCAGGCCACTTATGTTTTTCATCCACAGTTAAAATTCACCGTATACATTTGAGATTCTCTAAATTGATGAAGAGAGTCCCAGGAAGGAATTTTAATTAATTTTTCAGTGATATTGTTATTTATATGTATTTATTTCTACAGCACTTAGAAGATGCTCTCTTGAACCTCCTTGGACAAATGGAAGGTCATAGTACTCCATAAACCCAGCAATGATCCAACCTCATATGCAGAAGTGAGTAATGTGCACTGAAAATGGGTAGTGCTGATGTAGGAGGGACGCTTGTTCAGTCACACCTTTCATCTTGCTCATCTATACTTACCTTAGTGAGTGCCATGACCTTGTAAGAATCACTCAACCTGTTTCCCATGGACTATTCTTCTCCCTGTTCCTTCTGTTACTTTTTATATTCTGCTATTTAAGAGGATTTATTTCTAAAATATTTTTATGCATTTCTTAGAAAATTTTGAAACAGCTTTGAAGGCTTGTCTTTGAGGTGTTTAAGCTGGCTGAAGGGACAGGTGAGGTGAACTATATGCAATTAAATAGTCTATACCATTCATGCCATAAGAAAAATACCAAAAGCTCCTGATTTTTTTTTCTATGCTACTTGAGTGGAAGAAGGATTTTTATGAAATTTCAGAGAGAAATCCTAGAAAACATTTTTTAAGCTTTTATAATATTGGAAAATCTGTAAGATGAAGACTTCTGTAGCCGGAAATTCCTTCAACTATGGCAGAGGGTGCAGCATATTTCCTAGAAGAACAGAATATTCCTAGAAAAAATTCCTAGAATATCCTGGAAAGGTATCAGTGTGGCATTGAGTGATATGCAATCTAGACCTTAAAAAATGTACTGAATTGTTGTGATGAAGCCCATGAGATGTTAGAGAAATTGCTAAATTAGGATGATCTATCTCTCAGTGTCTGCCAGGATGACCCCGACTGCAGCTCTTGGTTATTTTGGTAGCTGAATAGTCCACCAAATGAGGACAGCTCAAAGGTAGCTTAAGACTTTGGCATCTCAGAAATCCTGTTTCTTCAGCTAGACAAGTAAAACCTGTGGAGCTTTGTTTCAGTATTTCTTAGCCACATGTAATTACTATTAAACTAATATAGTCATACTAGTGTAAAGCCAGTCAAGCAATAGACAGTGACTTCCTTCGTGGCAGATGAAGACAAACTCTTGTTTCCATCTCAGTGCCTCAAGGCTCAAGTTTCCAGTGAAAATCCTGGGGAAGCGCTGATAGGCTACATCAAAGGAGGCTCTGCCTTCCCAGACCATGCATTCGGTCTTGCATTTTTTAAACAAAAAAATTTTCAGTTTTGCAAAGAGTGACATAGATATGATAGGTGAAAATACTCTATGAATTTCTAACTGACAGGTAGTATAAGGATAGATAGTGTGTGAAAGTTTTGCTGTAATATAACAATGCTGAGTGTCTGTATTGAATCTGTTTGTATCCATCACAAAAGATTCACTGCAGGAAGACGAATTGATTTTGATCATTCCCTGTTAAAGATCCTTCTGATTTTGGAGACTACCTCCTAATAGCTATCTGACATGTAAGTACAGAACTGAGGTTCCTGTTAAATGCCAGCTAGGAACACTGCAGACAGCACAGAGCTGCTGCCCACACTGGGCACAAAGCCATGCTTGAATGTCTTGTGGGTAAAGACTTGCACGAACAGGCTCCATGACTCTGTTACAAGAGCTGTGAAAATTCATAAATTCAAATTCTATAATATGCCTGCATACTGATCTAAATCGGCATACCAATCTAAACTGCAGGTGAGACCCTTAAGCTATTTTTTCCTTTTGCCCATACATAGGAAGTGACCAGCTGACAGACAAATGACTAGGCAAAGCATTAGTTATTTATGCACATAGAAAGTCGACTTTCTAGGGCCTCTGACAACCACAAGAGACAATGGTTTGATTTTACTATGTGTATTCTGCATATTCTAGCAAAAACTATGATGATTTTCTGCTCATTTAGTACACACTTTCAATTAGTTCATCCTTCTACACAATAAATGGAAGATAGAGTGCCTGCTGTGTGTATGTATACATATAAGTATATATATATATTTTTAATGGCTGAAGTAGCTAAATGCTCCACTTCCTAAATAGATTATACTAGGAGACCAGAAGGCCAATTTGTGACAATGCAGTGCATTTGAAAAATAGCCCCAGACGCCAGTATTGACACTGTTGAACTGAAGCTATATGGCTGCACAGAGCCCCAGTAAAACCAGCAGCTGGCCTGTGGGGAGCAGTTTGAAGCTTTGGAGCTGTAACTCTGAGGTGATGCATTAGTGGTAACAGGTCGGCAGGAAGAGGTGACTCTGCCTCCTGGGAGGGAAGCTCTGGTCACCCCCCACTGCCTTCCCTTTTGCTTAAATAAAAGGACAAATGTTAATGTTTCTCTTTTTGTGAAAAGCAAGTACACATGCAATGTCTGTCCCTGATTTAGTAATCAAAAAAATCTTTCTATATTCAGAGTTTTTCCCAAAACTTTTTGCAGCACGTGTAGTTCATTTTAAAGCATGCTCATGTCTTCTCCAGGTGCTGAAGGGCCCTGTGCATCCATAGAGACTATATGGCACTTTCTTGACCCATGCAGACTCAGTCAGGAGATGCTGACTGTGCCCATGCAAATACTGTCTGTATTCAGAAGTATTCTTGAACAAGATAACTATAGGTGAATCATGTAGAATTTAGCTATACAGTTGTGTTAAGTCAGGAACTGTACCTAGTACCTGTGTTTATGGCTTACTGTTATCTAACAACCAACCACACGCTGGTCTTAGATGTAATAAGAATTAAGCCACTGTGTTCTCAGCAGCAGCTGTGTTAGCCTGGAAGCCTGCCGGTCTGGGGTGAGCCCATGGCTCACTGTTGAGTGACAGCTGGCCATGAGCAAAACGAAAGCTTGCATCAAAGTTATTATATGACTTTTGAAAAGAGGACCTATGCTCTGAAATTACCCAATTGCTTTGGAAATCCTTGAACTGTAGCATTTGTGTATATACATACTTTCTTAACTGATGATCACATGCAAAAAGCTGAGACTCCTCAGATCATTTATGATATCCTTGCCTCTGAAATATCTTTTTTTTTGAGTGCTTGCCTCTGTTCTCAAGTATTGAATTCAGTCTTCTCAGTAATAGGTACTTTGGTTAAATGCAGGGATCATCTATTAAAGATGCCTGAAAATCAAAACCAAAACAAACTGTGAGTTATGTCAAGGAAACCCAGCATTTAAGATGGCATTTGAAAGATTCTGCCTGTAAATAAAATTAAGAAAATGCTAGAGGCTGGGGATGCATTGAAATATCAGAAATATAAGACCCTGAGACAGCTAAACTTCAGCAGAAGACCAGTGCTTACAAAAGGATAGTTTCGAAGACTTCATGCATGTGACATTTATATTTATAGATTTTTAGATGTGTTTTGGTTTGGGGGGGGGGGGGGAGGGGCGCGGTTTGGTTTGGGTTGGTATTTTTTAAGTTGGTAAGTAAAGCTAACTGCTACAGACAATTGGCAAAGCCAATTTGTCTTTAAATGAAAAATCGTATCCTGCTGACAATTTTGCCTCAAATACTGTTCAGAACTGTAATCTATTTGCATGTTTGAAAGCAAACATTCAGAGCAGATCATGTTATACTAAGTGCCACCATAAAAATACCTTATTTTTCTAGTAAATGTAGTACTTATGAAAGATTCTAGAGTCATGGTTTTGGAGGCTGAAATATTTTAGCCATTAGGGTTATTGTATTGCCAGTTTATTTCCCTGCACTACCCATCTGCCACTTGAGGGACCATCAAGAAGGCTCAGTGAGCAGTTTATTCTCTTTATTTGTTTGTTCCTTGCTTTGCCCTATGAAATAGCATCAAATGAATCAGTCTAGCTGTGAAAAATGGTGCTTTTTATGATGAGGGTACTTTTAATTTCCATACTTTCTATATTCGTCTTTCTGCTAAATGACCATCAGAAGGACACAGTTAAGGTTATGTTTTACAGGTTCTGGTACAATATTCTTTCAACCATGAAAACCAATGTATCACATATACTAGTAAAATCAGGTAACGAATGTGTGCAGGGCTCTCTTATTTTGAATAGCTGGTAACTGGGCTTGTGGTTGGAGGGAAAATAGCTTCAAGCTCACTGTACAAATTATGATATCTTTGTGGATTTTGTTTGTTTACAGAACCTGGGAGCTGGTTTAAAGGTCATAAATACGTTCAGTAATTCATCAGAAGGAAAATGCTCAGTATCACAGCATACAGAAAAAGTAGTAAAAACATTCCTTTATACAGTTGCTTTCATTTTTATTACTTCAGTTAGGTTGCTAATACCAAAGATAGTTTGAAAATGCTTTCAAATGAAGGAGTTCAATATTTTTCTCCTGTGCCGTCACCTCCTCTGTTGTTCCCTCTTCTGTGACCTTGGTGCCGGCTGTTATACAGCACAAATACTTGATGTGAGAACTCCACAACTGGTAATCTGGGTAACCTTTGGTGTACAAGTAGCAAGTGGGAGAAGACCTTTTACTTTGATGGCACTTACACCAGTGCCTTGCTACATATGCTGGCCTTTGCAATATCTACCACTGGTGCACTCAGTGAAACACCAAGTTACCTTTTGTGCTTGGATTATTGCAAAGCTTAAAGCTACATGCCTATTACTAACAGAAGGCATGAAAAGAAAGACCAGAAGATGTATTCAAAATGGAACCTCCTTCGCCAACTGTGCTTGGAGCTGCTTTTGCCAGAACAGCTGGAATTGTTTTAATTGTAGTTCTTATAATCATAATTGTAATCAGCTACTGCCTCTTCTGCAGAGAAGGAAAGCATGCTGGCCATTTAAATAGCTCAAATAAAAAGGCCAGAAAAACTATCATTATTCATGGACTACAAATGCATTTGCATTTTCTGCTACTTCTGATAACAGCTTTTGGAAGACACTCTGATAACACCATTTTACATTTATCAGCCTTTCTTGTGTTGTTGTTTGCATTGTGCTTTAGCCCTGTGGTTTATGGTCAGTGAAACAAAGAGCTGCAAACTAAGCTATCCAACAGGCAACGCTTTGGTGCACTTCTCACCACACGGCAAATGGTAATGACACAGCAGCTATGTAATTTACTGAGGTGGCTGATCCTAGATGTAAAACCCTAGCTCTTCCTCCTTCTAAGAAAGTACAATCATCGGCACTGTAAAATAAAGAAGAAAGGCTCGGATACTCCTGCACAAAGTGTTTTTATGACACTGACTGAAGCTTAAATGAAGTTGAACTGTTTGACTTTAGCAATTTTCAGATCCTTGTTATTATGGCCATACTACTATGAAGCTTATTATGAAACAAGATTGAGCAGAAGACAAGTGTGAGCTGGCATGTGAAAATGCTACAGGTTTGCCAAAGGAGATCTAAACCAGGATTTATTTTAGAAGAAATGGAAGCCTACTTTCACTGGGCTGTAGTAGAAGTGTTGATTGTAGAGAATACAGCGGAATTCAGCTGCAGGTAACTATTGTGAGACAGGAAAATAAAAGCAGTAAAAGAAGTTGGGATCACAGCCTTTCCAAATGCAAAATAAACTTGCAGAATAGAGAATCTGAATTGGTTTTAATATTTGAAATATGTACACTATTTTGTCTTTACTCATTACATTTAGAACAATGAATTTTTATTAGGATTTTAGTGAACCAGCGTTTTTTGTTAATTTTTCCCTTTTACCATTGAATTCGGAAATACATCAAAATTAGGAATGTGAATCCTATTTATTTATTTAAAGCAATGAGTTCCTGAACTAACAAGGCTGATGACATTGTTCTTGTCCTCTAAAAGTGGCCGTACTTGAGGGAAGGACATGCATATTTTTTGCCTCTTGCTTTTCCACATTCACTGTATCCCCTGAAAAGTCTAGAGGTTGCCTTTTGGAGTAAGGTAAAGCTAATAAAATCTTTGGGGTTTTATTTTTAGGGAGACTACCTAGACATAGAAATTTGAAAAACTGGACTAATTTTTGTTGAAATATTTTCCAGCATTGTCAACCCCAAGAGACCCGTTCATGAGTATGTACACCAGAAAAGGAAATATCAGCTCTTGAATTATTATAAAACTAAAGGAAAGTGAATCTGGTGTTCACTTGCCTTTTATTGTTTAACCTTTTAGTGTATGCTTGCTTTTAGCTTTGATATACACCTATGAAAGGTAAAAATTATTTTTAAATAAATAAATTTTAAAATAATATAATATTCTTCCTAATAATAGGATCCCAGAATCCTATCCCACGATTCTGTGATGAGGAAGAAAAGTTACAGTGTACTTAAGGATAAAATTTCAGTACCTGGTACATTACTGTATGATTCACTACATGCTTAACTTGTGACATTTAAATTTGAAAGCAGTGGCCTTGTGTATGTGGTCCTACTTTTGCAGATCGAACAAGCAGACGAAAAAGAGAAGAAGAAAACTGCTTATTTAGCAGTGAGTTCAGATGAACCAATGAGATCCTCCACTGAAACCGAAAGTACACAAAAATGAGGAAGTATAAACCCAACCACTTGCCAATTTCTTCCGTGATCAGGCAGCAGATAAGTTGTTTTCAGCTTGGCGTTTATTTTAGCTTAATATCATCATAAGTACAGTACAGTTTGCACAGGAACTGAAAACTAAAGCTAGTTGATAATGAGCTCCACTTTGCCAGTTGGAGTGAGCCCTGAATTTTAGGTATGAAGGAGGAAAAAATGTTTCCCGCCTCCCAGTATAGTGTAAACTGAGAGAATGGTATCCAAGTAATGACTTGGAGAAAAGTGGCCTGAGGTTTGTGTGTAAGCTGAGCCCTGGTGCTGCTGCTGAGCTGCCCGCCGAGCGCTGCTGGCTGCTGCCCGTGTACGGCCGCCCCAGCAGGCGCTGGGCTGGGCCGAGCAGCCTCTCAGACCACTGGGGACGGCCTGCTCCCAAGAGCTTGTTTAAACCTCGGCTTCAGTGAACAGAACATCATGGGTTGTGAGAAACAACACGTGAGCTCTGAAGTATACGTTCACACCTACTATACATGTCTTCTAGAGATATAGACGTTTAAGCATCACTGAAATGCGGTGTAAAAATATGAAAAGAAACTATATAATGATACCAGAAGTCCACATTAGCAATGGAAGTTAAAAATTATATTAGACAAATGGTAGAAAATCAAACAGCAAATATGTGGGGTTTAATTATTAATTTCTTTTTTCATCATAAATAAATTTAAATCCTGCTGCTTTTCTTATTTCATCCTGTTATGTACAGTGTTGAAACAGGGGAGGAGAGAAGGTGCAAAGAGTTCTGCTATAGGGAGCTGGGGAAAGTCCAAGCTGATAGACGGAAAAATGTGCTATCTGTTTGAAGACTGAAGTAACGCAGTACAAAGCAGTCCATTCTGAGTATCACTGCAGTTACAGCACCAGATTTAGAATAACCGCAAATTGAAACCTGAAGAGTGGTGGAAACTGTGATCTCTACAGAATTTCGGTAACACGAGTAGAGTGATCAAGGGGGTCTCTCTTCTGAGTGTCTTGTTCACAAACGCTTGTTGCCTTGGCAAAGAGTCTAATGTCCTAGATACCAGGAAAGAGTTCTCAGATTTCCCTTCCTTTGGCTTCTTTGGGGTTATAGCCCTGGGACCAGATGGTTCTAAGTTCAGACACTAGTGTAGATCTATGGTTGCTGTTATAACCATAGTCATTTCAGTACCTTTTAAAGGCAGAGTTTACACTTAAATTTAATTCCAGTTGATAAATCTTTAGATAACACCAGATTTTTGCATCGTTTAATCATTAGTAAGGTGATTATAGAACACAAGCTAAAGCAACCACAGACTTTTTCAAACAAATATGCTCAGCAAGTTATATTAAACAAGATGCTAAACATTCCAGAAGCATCAAGTCCTTTTCTCCAATAGAGCTCCTCCTAATGAAAATAAGTGGTAATGCCAGTGGAATTTTTGTCAAGTAGGCAACAGCTAATGAGGCATGCAACTAATTTCTGGCTTTTTCCCCTTATCCTATGTGAGAGTTCTCAAATTGCTACTTTTGCTTTGTTGCGTTTTTATACTTTAGCTATTTTGTCCCTGCTCTTCTTCTGCATTTGTCCAGACATTGCTCCATTTCATAGCAGCAGAGAAGCTCAAACAGCAGAAGCAGCCAACCTGCTTTCCCATAGTGAGTAACCACAGGCTTGAAATGGCAGAAAACTATACGCCACGTAGAAAAAAGAGACATAAAGACCAATTGTCCTTGTTCTGATCCTTTTCCCTTCAGCGGATTATGATTGTTATTGCTGGTTATGATATATTAATATATTCTCCATTGTTAATAGAGAGGATATCTTCTGATGATTTCTACAGAGGATTTCAGAGTGATGATGGCTGTTGATATGTTATCATTTCTGAGAATATAGACAGAAACACCTTGGAGTGTACCTCTGAGCTTGCCTTCACTACAAACGTTCTACTGTCCTGCAAAGCTTTTCAACACCAGTTCCAGGAAGTGCTCTCAGGCAATGTGGTTTTGCCCACATGTAAAGACAGGTTGGGAGATTTTACACATGCTGATTGAAAACAATCCTTGGGTCTAACTAGATCGCAGGCCAGACAGCAGTTTAATAGACCAGCAGATATGTTCTCTTCCGCAGGAGCTGACATCTGCCAGCAGTAACTGCCATCATGGGATTAGTTTTCCAAATTTTAGATATTTCAGGAGAAAGCATGCTTTTATATATATTTCTATCTTTCAGTGTTTCTGTAATACTCTGAAGTAAATCTGGCATCATGTAAATCATAAGTATTCGCTGTCAGTGTCTTCAAATCAAAAGGTGATAGGTTTTGGTGATACATCTTGTTTTCTGTATTTGCAAGCACAGTGAGCAGTGTGGTGTCTGACAGCGCAGCAGTGTGCTTTTCAGTGCATTTTTCATTGATAACAGAGATCCTGGAAAGCAAGCTCTGCTCTTACTGGTGTATGTTCAGCCTGGCTTCCTAGGCCTAGAACTTCAGTAGCATGTATAGTAACACCATGTTGACTTCACTGAATTTGCAGTGATGTAACAGATTGAAATTCAGCTTGAGAAAGAAGGAAATAGATTCCCAGCTGAGGAAAGAGAAGTTGAACTTAGATAATTACTGTCCAAACCAGATTCACTCGCAGCATTAGATGTTTCCAACAAAGCTGGTTAGCACATTGCTGGCAGAAGATTTGTGAGCATGTTTTGCTTGGATTGTTCTGCTTTGTCAGTGTGGTTTGGAACACAAAGGCTATTGTTTAAAAAACCATGAATGTTAACTTGCATTCCATTGCTGGGTTATTACACAGGGTGTGGAAAGACAAAGCAAGCTCTGATTTTTTAAAAAATACATTGTTTCCTTTTCCCTTTCTTCTTGTTTGTGCCTGGTTCTCCTTTATTTTAATGTTTCTTCTCCAGACTATGCTCTTTGAAACAGTGAGTGTTCTCTAGCACTTCTGGGCAAATGTAAGTGCATCCACAGCTGTGTCTGTGGAATAGAATATAATACAATAGAATAGAATATTTCAGTTGGAAGGGACCTACAACAATCATCTAGTCCAGCTGCCTGTAGACCATCTAGCAGAGCTATATAAATTAAAAAAATAATTTAACTTACAGAACCAATTCTATAATGATGTCTGTGAGCAGCGATATTTGCAATATACCTGCTCTGAAATTAGGAGGTAATTGCAGTTTAAAAATCCATACATAAGCTATGCCAGAAAACTCTGGGTGTAGTTTCAGAAGAGGCAGAGACCCCACTTAGACCACACTGCCACCACATCTGCCACCATCCATTGATTCTCAGCCCTGAGCCACATGCTCCAGCTGTCTCCATAGCCCCAGTTCTAGTGTTCATAGAGCGGTGTGGTGAGATAGATGGGCTCACTAATATAACCAGAAATAACCTTACCAAAAGAGAGTTAGTTTTCAGTTGAACTGGTGAGCTGATCCGGCTCAACATGCAGCCTCACAAGGAGTATTCAGTATGTTGTAGGGGAAAAGCAAATTTCATAAATTACTTGATACTCGTTGGATATTTATAGGAGAACATTTGCTTTCTTCTGCCATTAATATTGAGGAATTTGTCAAGGACTTAATTAAAATTCTTTGTTTTAGCCCTAACAAGATACATTTGCATAAAGATTGTGGTATTCTAGAAACTTCTGCAGTTCCAGAATTTATCAAATATCTTGGACATATTAGGAATTATTGACAGGGCAGCCTAAACCGTAGTAAAACCAAGCAGGCATGTGAAACAAACTGCCAGTGTAAGCAAGGAACAAGTGATGAATGGTATCAAGGGTGGAAGAAAGACTAAGGTTTATTTTTGTCTGGAATAAAGTCCCTGCTGCTTGGTAAAGATGAAACCATTGTACATCTTTTGTACAAAATAGATGATTGATTCAGGCCTAATGGCTATTACTTAAAATATCCTCCACGTGTAGATTTGCACCAGAGTAAACCAACAGAAGCACCAAGAATTTCTTACTAGTTATGAATGATCCTGGAAAGGCTCAGGAATTACAAAATAAAAGAACAAGTGTAATAAATTTACCCGCTGTTACTCCACAGTAACAATATTTCCTTGTCTGGTGAGCACTTCCTCAGAGTAATTACACCATGGTTTTGGAAACTTTTTGTAATGTTTCTATCTGACATCCCACTTCCAGTTGTCTGATAGAAGTTGTTCTTTGTTGGGATAGCCCAGTTGTGCATGTGGTTCTGGGTTCTGTTCATGAGTGTATCACTTAACCTGTCTTTTTCTCTTTCCCTCCATAAAATTAGCATAATAATAGTAATTTATCACAGGCTATAGTTAGGCTCAATTAATGTTTGTAATGGTCTCTCAGATGATTGGATAAAACATGCTGTAAAAGTGTATTATTATTGTCAATAGATCCTTTTGTAGAACTGCCCTCTAACAAAGCACTACCGTTGCTCACTATCTTTAGTCCTAAAATTTCATTGCAATTCATAAGGGATACCATTTTCTGTTAGTACACCAGTTTCTCTTCCTGACTCATTCATACCATCAGAAGAACAGTTTCAATTCCGAAGTATGGAAGAGCTGCGGAGTTTGTATGAAAGAAATGATGTAATTTCATAAGTGATCTAGGACTAAAGGCCTTTTTAAAGCAGAGCCTCATTTACACTGACCTCAGTTCTGGCTGAACTAGTTCAGACTTCAGAGAGCTGCAATTTGTAGAACAGCTTTCTTCAAATGAGGTACCTGTATAGTTGGGAATATAAATAGTCCTTAACCATGGAAATTATGGCAGTGTCAGAGAGTGGTAGTAGACAAATCTCGATCTGCACCATTGGAGGAAAACATCAGTTGTCTAGGGTTCATAGTTAATGCCCTTGGGTTTTCATTACATACACCAGGTTAACAGGTGGAGGACGGAGGCTTAGAACTCCTGTTTGTCAGGAGCAGATGGAAAAGGAAGGCGCAAGCTGCACAGCTGGACAGGCTGGGAGAAATGGTTTGAGCCGATCTGCTGGCCTCAAATGGAAGCCCACGCTTAGCAACATAATGGGTAGCTGAGCTTGAGCAAGTCAGCTTGAAATGTTGGAGGTTTTTTGTTGCTTTGGTTCTACATTTGTTCGACTGTTTGGAGCTGTGAGACAGTATCTATACACATGAGAAGTGAGATTTCTCTGTCCTAGTATGTGACATTTGATTTTATCAAATTTGAAACAGTTTTCTTGGAACTTTTAAACATTTTCTCTTCTGACATACTTCAGCTTCCTATCCCTGCATGTTTTGGTTCTTGTATTGTTCAAAATTGATTGCTTAATATTTTTAATAATGAGAAATGTGTGTCATTCTCATCCCGTCTGTTCTTCAAAATAGCTGAATAGTCTCTACTCAAACTTTATGGAAAAAAATTCAATAATTGAGATAGACCATGTCCACAAAACTGATCCTGCTTAAAGTCATATGTTTCAGAAGTAACTTTAATTAGGAGTTTATAAAAGGAAATTTTCTGCTGACTTACTTCTGAGCTTTCTTTTGCAAATAATAGATTTTATGTTGACTGCTCTGAGAAACTTACTGGTTTTCAACCTAATTCTTATTGCCCGTCTTGTCTACTGTCCAGTATTAAAAAGTATGATTTGTCTGCATCTCTGTTCAGGATTTTATGTGACTAAGTGAAGCCTCCTTCCATATCAAATCTTGAATCTGTTATTCTCTAAATGAAAAGTCTTCCCCTTAAAACTGGAGAAGAAATAGGCGATGTGAACATGGAAGTGCTGATCAACATGAGGGAAGCACAGGAAAATTGTAGGTATAGGTATCAAGCAAGTTGTGCCATTTAGTAGAGAGAAAAATAAAATTGATAACAATAGAGTAAAAATACAATACCTGAATTCACTACTCAGGTAAATTAGCTAGGAGTGATAGGAGACAGGAATTTGAAACCTTTGACATAGTGTCTGGCAGCACTTTAGAAAGCAAATAGGGCCTTAGGAGGTATAAGTAGAGGGAGAGACCGAGCTCATCAGTAATTAAAGCACCATTCAGGGAAAAAGCAAGACAAAGCCACTTGTTAGGGCTGTTTTGAGTGTCATGTTACACAGAAAATACAGAAATACAACCTGTAAAGTGAGTGCAAATATCTATAAAGGCATCACTTTCTTCTGCCTCTATGGATGGATTTACAGTTTTTAAAGAAATTATCTTTGCAATTTGTTTACAGTGAATCCCAGGTGTTCTAATCTGTAAAGATTCTACAGTTTATAGAGTACTAGACTGTAAGTGGCTGTTAGAAATGTTTCAGAAAAAAGTATATAGAGCACCTCAATAAATCTTAATACATGACTTGTCTGTGATTCTTCAGTTTAGACAAGCCCATGCTTTTTCATAATGCAGATTCATCACGCATTGATACAATACAGTATATCAGAATACATTTAATAATATTCAGGTATTTGCTATTTTTTAGAATCTCAGTATTTGCCTTTTATAAGAGGAATTGCCTTTAAATGCAGCTCTGCTTTTAATTCAGTAGTGCTGAAAAACATCCCCATCTAACAGGAACAGCAGGAGTTTGAATTTGTATCTTAGGCCACTTATATATTATTTTTGATAACCTGTTTATCTGAGTGTGGCAATCAAAAATGAAGGTATGTAAATCGAGTATAGGAACAACTAAGACCAATTGTTTTCTGTCCCAGCAAATAATGGAAGACTTTGTTTAGCCATACAGAGACACAGAGGGAATTGTGGGAAAGCCTGAGAGAACTGCCAGAACTCAATCTGTATCCTTGGGGCAGCTTGACCTAGATGTGTATACAAATGGAAGTCCAGGGCATGTTAGCTGGATCAGGCATAAAAGTACTTTACTTAGGCTCTAGAAAGGTGAAATTTTGAAGGTTCTATCAGTCCTTTTTTTCCTTCCCCACTCTTGTTTTCTACAGCCCAATGACAACTAGCCAAGGCTTCAGTACTGAAGAAAGTAGCTTCTAAGTCATGTAGTGAGCAGTAGGATTTTCAGTGGAAGGCATTTGGCCAGTGAGTCCATTGCTAGCCTGAATACCTGGGTACATGGGTGCTTTCTTGAACATGAGTGTTAGGTCAGAGGATTTAGTTCATGATCAAAGGTGTGTTTTTTCTTTTCCAAAATAACCCTAATTTCAAACTGACTGTTCATCAACAATGTGGTTTTTGCAGTAGCAGTAAAGGAATGAAGAGACAAATGTAATTGATGCAGTGAAATTCAGAGGCTGAAACAGTCATTCCAAGAGCAGGTTTGTTGAAAGTCTGGAGCTGGTTCTGGTATGTACTTTTGGAAACACCCACCCTGGATTCCCAGCTGTGCTTCATGTCCTCTTGTCATTGCTTTGCAGGGGGTGGTATCACAGGACAGTTGACTGTGGTTTCTTGAGGGCTGGGTTTGATTCTATCCTTTGTTTTCTGTATGTTGCTCATTTACTGAAGAGTTAAAAGAAAAAAAGTAAGTACTGAGGTGGGAATGAACCCAAGTGTATGTGTGTCTATGCATTCATTTATATATTGTTAAGCATAACTCTCACATCCAGGGTGTCCTCTATAGCTAGAGGGACAATTTATTCTCTGGGTCTTGCTTGGGCTTGTGTTGAATAAAGACAGAAGTGAGCTGCTCCATATAAAACTGAAACTGTTTGTCACTTTTTTCTTAAGGTCTGCTTGTCATCTTCCAGATACTTACTGCTACAAGTTCAGTCCTTGGCAGAGCTCCCAGGCTACCATACTGCCCTCATGTATTTCCTTCTTAGGATGACAAGGTGTGGCAATACTTTCAGACAAAAGTCAATGCAGTTTTAGGGACTTTACATTAGTCTTTCTTTCCACACCCTATCTCCTTTTGCTCCAAATGATCAATCTGGAGGACTAGGACTTTTCCTCTGAGGAACTACATACCACAAGGTGGAGGCTGCAATACAAAGTGACATTGTGACTCCTCATTCCTCACCAATTGTGATAAGCTGTAGTATGTGAGGAGAGATCAGATGTTGTTGCCCTCGAGTGGTGATAAAGAGAGGAAGAGGAAGCATGTTTACAAGTAGGAAGCTTGAAAGTGGGAAAGCTTACAGCACAAATGGCCTGTGAGACCCAGTGAGGATACTGAAATAGCCTCACCTTAAGCTGATTGAATAAAGAACTGACAGCATGGGCCGAGGTAGTCCTGACCTAGCAGGAGCAGGGAATTTTGTAGTCAAGAATCAGGAGAGCCAGTGGCTTGGGACTCAAACAGTTTGGGCACAAAATAAGTTAGAGCTTAAATCCAAGTTTCTGACTGAGAAATATCATACAGGGTGAATATATCTCTACCTTGAAAATTTGGGCCTATTCTGTGCAACCTACAAGTGCAATTTTTTGAACTTATGTATTTAGTATGCCATGTATCACACAGCTGTAGGAGGGCCTAGAATCTGATTCCTGGACTGAAATTACGTTGAGTCTGAAGCAAAATCATTGCAAATCTAAGCCTGGAAAAATTTTATTATACTAAGCACTGAAAATGGCCCATTAAAGCAAGAGGTATGCAGAAGGATTCAGACAAGCTCATTCTGCTGTTCACTGTGAGATGTTTATTCCTCTGCCGCGTTCACTGCCAGCAGGCTTTTAATATTTCCTAAATCACACAACCCCAAATACCTTGCTGTGTTTCTCCCAGAACAGCACTTCTCTGCGAGAATGAGAATGCTAACCTCAAAAATGCAGGAAGGGATATATTTGTTGCGAGACTCCGCTGAAATCTGTCTTTTGCTGAAAATCATTGTCTTTAAACAAACCTATCTCTTGGTTCCCAAATTGTAGTAATATACTTTCTCATAAACCTAACAGACTGCTATATAAGGCCCAAATCTTCCCTTCTTGAAATCTAGGAGCTTTGCCATGGTTTTAAACAGGGCATGACTAGCTCAATAGTATACATTTGGCTAAGAGATTAACATTAAAACACCCTCAAAATTAATTCATATTTAACAGTCTTAATTTAAGGTTGATATATGGTGGCATGTATATAATCAGACAGCTCTTAGTTTAAAAAGCTCAAAACAAACAAAAAATCCAAACAAAGGATTGCTAAAATCCTAACTTATTTTGAAATCATGTATTGGAATAGCAGTTGTTTTTGCTGGTCTGCTCTGCCTTTCTGCTGGCTGGGTTCCCTTTCTGTGTGACAGATGTGCTATTTATGGAAGGAGATTCTGAATATTTTAAAGCACTGACTGTTAGGATCATCTCGTTCCCAGCCTTTAAAATGAAAGAGAACAAAATGCCAAATTACTTCCCAAAGAAAAACATCCAAATTAAATAGATATCTATTTAATCTTTAAAAAAGAAAGAAGAGCGGAAAAAAGCAAAATCAGATTGCCTATTTTTTACACGGAGTGAATACACGCATACAGCAGTCCAGTTATTGCTGCGAAACCTTTTCTGATTTAACGCAGTACTGGGTATTAGTTTTCACTTTTAAAACCAGGTACTCTTTTAGAAAAAAATATCATAGGGTACACAGTTACCTAGAAAAAGAGTGTGTGGCTGAAAATTTAGCTGCTTTATTTCTCAGTTTTATTGGCAGGTCAAATGAAAGACAGCGCTTCTCACAAGAATCTATTTATTTCAGCAGTTGGCCAGAAACCATTTATATTCACTTATTCATATGGTAAACAATATTTACCTAAAGAAATCTTTCAGTGAAATATTTTCAGAGCTAACATTAATCTTCACAATTCTGTTCATGTGCTGGGTATCAGCTTGCCGTAGTTACAGGTAGAGAGATAAGAAGCTGTGAGAAGTCACTGAAATAGTGCGTGTGGGATTCTGCTCTCTGAACAGGTAGATCTGAGGGTTTGTTTTACCTCACCTGATGGTTTCGCCTTCTGGGAAGGTAATTCAGGTTATCATAAATGGCGGTGTGGTTCTCTCGTTTTCCCTTTGGAGAGACAGTGACAATGAAAATAAGCCAGTTTTACTTATTAGGCATTTAAAAAAAATCAGATTAGCAGCTTTTAATGCTTTTTTCTTTCTATGTTTTTGATTATACATGCATAGTGTTTTATTTTGAAGTTTTCCAGAAAATAAGCCTTTTAAAGACTTAATTATAAAAATCTAATTCCCACGATTACTCTTGCAGTCTCTGCAGAGGGTGATACCAATTTAACGTATGCAGCTGAACAATGTGCACGCTATTAATCTCAGAAGGTAAGAGAAAGAAAGATATTAAGTAGGTGATGTGAAATTTTTAATTTTTGTTACTATTTTTGCAGCTGTGGTTTAATATTTCAAAATTATTTTTTCTTAGAGACAACAGCACTTCAGTATCTGCATTGACCTCCATGATGTCAGAATGTCATTGTGCAACCGTAGCTAAGAAAAGCCTCCGAGGAGAGAGGAGGGAAAAAAAAAAAAGGAGCTTTGCATCTTCCAATAACATGAGATGTGCATATACAGTACGTAGCATTTTGGAATTCATACTGTGGTAGGGAGTTGTTGCTTTCAGTTTGATTAAACAATCATTGTTTCGTTTTCCTTGCTTTGACAGTGAGTATGCTCGTGCGCTGCTTAAGTCTTCTTAGTGCTATCTAGGTCAGTATACTAAGGATAGCTTTTATGCTCTGTAAGTCTGGCAGATACCGTGCCTGACAGAGATCAGCACCAAATTTTCTTTTATTTATTGTATCTGAGGATAGAACAATGTTTTAGAATTAATCAGAATTGTATACCACGTAGCACCTACCGTTTCTGCATTGCAGATATATTTAGCTCTAACACTGCTTGTGGTTAACAGGGTGTAGCGTAGACACAGACAGCTGATCATGCAGTCAGACCCTGCGCTCGTGTGGTTTGTCAATACCGCTCAGGATTTTGATGGACTGTAAAACAGAGGAAACAGAAAGGAAAGAAAAAGAAAGGTTTTATTTGTATGGACATTAGACCTTTAGTTATGCTATTTTTGCTAGCATTGTCTTTTTATTTTATTTTTTAATTCTGAGTCTTAAAAATTAGGAAAGCACAGCAAATGCACCCAGGATTTAATACGTGCGACGTGAAATCTTCCTGCATCAAGAGGATGTTACTGTAGTCAATCCAGCGTCTCTCCAATAAGCAAGAAGATGGTTTTGTTTTCCTCGGCAGGCGGACTCAGCCATTGCACAGGCAGATTTTGATAAGAATTTGAAATGCTTACTACTGTATCGCTGTAGCATTTGGAGTTTGCTAACAGTGTTAGTGACTGGAGCTCATCTTGCATCACCAGTTGATGACAATTTTCTTTGTTCCCTCCCACCCAGTTGAACCAAGACTCTGTAGCTGATACGCAATGTCACTTACAACATTAATCAGATACTGCATTTAAGGTGAGCTGTCCCTTGCCTCCTCCCTTCCCAAAGCTGTGCTGCAGTATGTATCTTACTCCTGCAAGCCTAAAATGGCAGGCAGGATTAACGTTGCTTGTGCTGTGTGCATGCTGTGTATTGAATTCATTATACTGTGCCTAGTATCTCAAATGTGGGTATGTAAATGGTCTGTGTGCCATGTCATGCAGTAGTGAAGACTGGTTTGTGCTTCATTACAGGCTTAGATATTTGGGCATCACCTTAAGAATTCTTTTTTCATTTGCGATGTGGTGAGCTGTTAGCTTGTCATCACGTTCAAACTACATTATTAGCCCTTGGAAAGGAAGAAAAAAAAAAAAAAAGGCAAACTGTGCTTCCAGATGGTGTCACCCTTTTTCTTCTTGCGTTTACTGTAGTTTAAATAATGTATATTGTATTGTTAATTAATGTGAATATCGAATTAAAGCACTTGAAACTTACATATTTATTATGCAGGTAGGAGGCACGTCAAATCTATTTTTAACTCTTACGCAGTTCACGTTGTGCAATGGGCTTTGGTTGTCAAGTTTATATTTTCAGCTGTGATAGCAATAGGCTGATTTTCAGCAAATGTGACAAGTGGCCTTTGCAGTGGTCAGCTTCAAGCTTTGAACCCTCTGAGGAGGAGGGAAAAAAAAAAGAAAACAACCTTGTGTTGCAGTTTCGGAAAACCTTGGATGAGGACATCTTTTTCCCCCACTCCTGCTTTCTCTATTGATAAACTCGGTTTTCCTGATCACGGTCTATTCAAGCTGCTTCCCATCTGAATTTTGACAACTGCTTCTAAAAAATTATCAAGAAGACCAAGAATAGAACTTATCTCCATCGCTTTACATAAAAATGGCTGGGTGCACTGCCATGCTAACCCTGCACTAAGTGGTACACGCAGGTAGGTTGAGATTTGCATGTTTTACTGATTTCTTGGTCAGTATTGAAAGAACATGAAATGGGCTTTGGAATGCAGCTTTCAGTTTAAAAAATGTATTAAACTGTTAATGAAAACAGCCTAATATTAAATTGTTGGCTTCACATACTGGCATGACGATTGTTCTTATCTGTTTTTTAAAAATCTATTGTGAAAGTAGAGCAATCATGTCTGTTAAAATAATCATATGTACTAAGGGCGTGGCAACGCTTATGCAACAAAAGAATTTTTGAAAACACTATTGATTCAATTACATTTTAAAGCTGACTACAAGCATTACTAAGCTTGCAGCTAAAATCCAAAAATAAAAATTGAGGTAGATAAGAAAAATGAAAATTATTTAAATTCTGTCGTAAGCGGGTTTGTGTTTTGTGCGAAATCTTAAATAAAGATTAATATGCTTTAATGCTCATATTTTCAGTATTAGGTACAAACATAAACCTGCAGTATTTCTTTTTATTTTAAGGTAGAAGGGCTTTTAAGAGAGAGATTGATATAGATGGCCCTGTCAGCTTAAACTGAGTATCAGTTTACTGAAGTGTGTTTTACTCCACACAAAACAGGTTATGAAATAACAACTTAACAGCCTGAGGTACCAAAACATTCATTTGAGCATTAAGGATAAAAAGAATTACGAGTATTGCATTACTTACACCAACTTTTGTAATATATTTGTTTCAGATTAATATTGGGCCAGAATCAGTTTCCTTGGCAACCAAATCCTTTTAAAAGGTGCACTAGTAGAGATGTAGAAAGATGTTATTCTCTTTAATAGCAATATCAAAATGCAAATGGAAATTTTGCAGTTGTTTCCTTTCAGTTCTAAATGAGAATCTGATCTCATTTTATGTTTCCATGCGGCTATCATTTCTTAAATGATGCCATGTTTGTAAAGCTGGGCACAACAAAAAATTGTTTTATTCCTGGTTTGCACTGGTTGTTTCCAGAAACGTATCCCGGGTTCTTTTTTAATTTAGCCTAGTCTTGCATGTAGGTCAAGGTTTGTACTGTGTGTATATAAAGTGATAGTTTCATTATCACGAGTATAAAAGGATCACTGTAATGTTTAGCAGCTGAGAAATGTAGAGAATCAGAAGTATGTTTAAACCTTCTTTCACCTTTGCTGAATTCAGCCACAGTAATGCTAATAAACCTTTCTTTAAATAGTGGACCCATTCTGAAGTTCAGGCAAAGAACTGTGTTTAAAAATACTGGAAAAGAACTTCTGTTGGATCTTAATCAACCCTTTATAGAATAAGCTCACTTGTGGTCTGCGGTAATTTGCAGACCTTACAGATTTTGCAAAATTTAAGTATTATAATTCCTTATTTCTATTTTTAGCTAGTATTTTTAACAAAATCAGTAAAGTTAAATCTTAGGTGTACCACAGGTTAACTGCTTATGCAGAATCAGATGTTATTAAATGTCTCCACTGAGCTTATAACGTAGTGTATCTCCCTGTGAATCTCCTTTGTATATGACTTGAGAAATTCTCACTACTGCAATGAGACTTCTGCAGCACGGTGGCCATTTTCCTTTCACGTCCTTGACTTTAAAATGACTAAGTATATTTTGCGTGCATGAGGACCCAGCACTGAAAATAAATGCAGACGAGGTATTTAGGAGTACAGCCGATTATCAATAACAGCCTCGACAGTGTCAGTAATATCAAACTAATTCTCATTTTTTTCTAGATATATCAGTTCAGTGCATTCCGAATAAACGAGTATAACTGTTCAGGAATATGTCTTGTCATTTGTCTTGATAGGCCAGTGCTTAATAATGATAATAAACCCATTTGATTCATAATTACGAGATTAGTTTGATGCAGTGCAATATTCCCCTGTTCCAGCTAAAGCAGCAGAACTGAAAACGTAATAAACAGCATCTCTCAAGTGACATATAAAAGTTTGCATTTTTCTGTAATTTAATTTATCTCCAGTAGCTTGCTTCTGCTGATTATTTTCCTGTCTGAAATGTTAATATGGGGTGTGCCATTACATGTAGTGATCAAAACTGAATTTCTTTGTTTATTTCTTGTGTGTTTTTTTAAATGGAAGTTGCTGAGCAAACACTATGTAGAAGCAATCTGTTTATCACCGCTGATATTTATCTTTAGAAAAGATGGGGCACTTAGCAATAAACTGTCTTTATTATGTCTTTGTGTTCAAACACACCCACTCAAGGCATTTAAAGAAAGTGTAGCTCCGTTACATGAGCATGCTTCGCTATGGTGGTTTTAAATCCATTTGCAAATTTGCCCTTTTGTTAGGGGGTGCAAGTCCTCTTGTAATTAATATGACTATACTAAAGCACTTTTATGAGTCTGGAAAAACTCGTTAGCAGCCTGTGAATGGTAATTTCTTCTAGCTAAAGAAACTGATTTATTTGTTAAAGAGTCTAGTAATTAGCAAGCTGTTTCCAGTTTGACTATTATACGTGGGTAACTGGATGTAGCTTAATGGTAGCTACATCCAGCTCATACAGAGTGTCAGAACGTTATGGCCAAAGGTGCCATCAGAAATCTTATGTAAACGCCATCCATCCATTTCCTTCTCTTTGGCCAAGGGGGCTCACTGGGGCAGGCAGGAGGGGTGCAGTTTTCCACACCTCCAGCACAGCCTGTGAACCTTATTGTTATGGGGGCTTGGGTTTGGATTGGTTTTTTTTCAGTTTTATCGTAGAAGACTAATTGTTGATCCTGACTCCTCCCTTTTATAATTGAAATGTGTTCTTTTATCCAGACAAGTTCCATTTCTGCCTAACAGAAAATATGTACAAAGCACGAGTAAAAAATGAAATCAAACTAAAAATCATTCACGTGGACACTATCCTACTTGCTTGTCAATGATCTGTTGGATTAAGGTTACTTCTGCCTCTAAACTTCATTTTGACTTGAAACTGCAGGTCCCTCAGTGTGAAACCGTGTTCAGATAATATTTGTCAGAATATTAGACTGACTGTGGTAGTGATGAACAGGTACCAGTTAACCCTTTTGGGACATCTAATGTCTGTTGTATTTTATTGCGTGAATTGCTTGATTATGTTGTAAAAAGGCTTTATTATGCTATATTACATGCTATAAAGGCTATATTACATTTGAATTCTAGTATTATCAAGTTTGGGAATTCTTTAGCTTTGATAAGATCTTTTACTGCTGGTTTCCTCTGAATGCAAAGTTTAAGCTTCCCATTCACCATAGTAATTTGTGAATATGACTTTATTGGTTTTTTAAGTAATAATAATGGCTTAATGCAATTTTCTTTCAGTCTGGCCTTTGTTATGGGCAGATGTGAGCTACAGAATACTTATTCAAATCGATATACACTAAAAAGGTACTCAGATAAACCAACAAAAAAATGAGCTCACCTTCTTACCTTTTAAAGCCAAAGTAATGGATCCTGTATTTCCTGTATAGTGTTATTTATAAAAGTATATGGTATATTTGCAAATGGAGGATGGAACTATGTATTCTTAATTGCTGCTAGATAAATGTCTGTCAGCTGAGCCATAAGGCCTTATCTGTAAGCTATTGCAGTTGCTTTATGGAACAATTGAATTTTGTTTAGTATCTTAGAAACAAAGCCCTGTTCTGAATGATTTTTACACTGTTACATGATAACCTTATTAGGATGTTTGATACATAATAACATAAAATCAGGATGTTTGACAACCATGAATAATCATTTAAGCAGAAAGATACAGGAAGTATATTCCAGAGAAAAAAGTTGCCAAGAAATGTCATAATCAGAGATACTGTAATGATATCTGTGACAAAAGACATAACAAGAAAAGCAGCAGAGTGGAAAGAGAAGAAAGAAAAGGCTTTTTGAAAGGCCTGCAAGAAAACATGGAGGCTTTTAAGATGAAGGAGAACTTGTAATCCAGCAGTTTATGTGGAGTCAGGGGAGCTGACTAGTAACGATGATTGTTTCTGCCTGTACCATCATTTGTTTTCTCATCTGGCAAACTGAGAAGCTACTCTTAAAATGCAGTTGTTTTCCACTGACTTTACATTCTGAAACTCAGGAGCAGACTAACTGAGGAAACTGTGAAGCCTCCATTATTTGATGTCTTGTTAGGTGAAAGTATGAGGAATAATTTGGATATAGTTGAGATGGAGGAAGGGATGTAGAGCCAAGGATTGGTTTTAGTCTAATTTTTCCAGAGACCCCAACAAAAAATGATTTTAAACTTGAAAATGTCCTTGCATTTCTGTCTAGAATATATTATGAAATGGTATGTTCAGTTTGTACTACACAGGTTAAATCATAATAAAACAGTGCAGACAGAAGCAGCATTCATGATGGTTTGCTTAACGGTATTGTTTTTGTTGCTGGTGTGTTGTAAGCCTCCCAGATGTACATTTGGAGTCCTACAGCACTCCAGGGAAAATTCTGATGAATTACACAATGTATCTGGAAATTAATACTTGTCTAGTAATTTAGACATTACATTTGGATTTTTTTCTTTGCAGGCTGAGACACAGTAGCCACAGAGTTCATGAAATTACTGAGATGGTTTTGCCAAAAATACCTGTCGATACCACTTCTAAAAGACTGTAACAGAAGAACAGCCTAATTTTCGGTGGGTAAGTTTATGGGGTGATTACAGCAAGCTGAAACCTCTTTAGAACTCACATAGAAATAGTGCTAAAATATTTAACACTTAAAAGCCACTGCATGACAGTTAAAATTCTACCTTTTTTATAATCATTTAAGAGCTGTTCTCACTATGGTTCCACATTGCTCTATTCTGATGTCAACATTGCTGGATTTTTCCGGCTCCTGCTGGATTGTTATTGCCATAGACGTTGGATAAACAAAATCAGGCAGAAGAGATCTTTGAAACAGGTTGTTACAGCCTCCAGTGATCTGTACAAACCAAATGAGTTGGCAGGCAAGCGAACCTCCTGAGCTTGCCAGAATGTTAACTCTGGATCCCAGTCACTGGTGTTTGTTACAAATCTGTGCCGTACAGTAAAGGCAGAGGAACTCTCTTGGTGCCAATGCCCATTTCTAATATTGTTGTTTTGGTTAAGCTGTATATAGCTCACCTAATCTCTACCTTTATACATGACTGTAATCAGATGTATGACAAAACCTCTTGAATTGTCAGCTGCAAAGAATACTTTGTAAATTCAAGTGTAGTATTGTGATAAATAATCGAGATATTTCAAAATAAGAGTTTCACCTTTTGCATGGTGTTTTCAAATATTAGCAGTTTCCTTTCTTCTTACTGTGAATGTGCAATAATCATCTTGCTTAAAATAAATATGTCTGGTATCTGTGGTTTAGATTTGAGATATGTATGTATTGAATGAAACAATCTGTGAAATCCTGATTAATTCATTAATTTTGAAGGTGGTTATTTGTATCATAGAGTATAACTTGCGTTACAGAAAGGGAGTAGTTTCATTGATTTGGGTGGCACTATTTGTACATATTTCTGTAGCAAACGGTTTGTTGCATCGTAGTCATTAATGCTGTGATATCTCTAAGTAGAAATAAGTAATTAAGGCTACCAGGCGGAACGTAAGACAAGGAACCAAATTAAAAAACAAAACAAACAAACAAAAATACCCACAAAAAAATCAACAAACAACCACACCACCACAAAAAAACCCACACTACCCTTTTCAATTTCTAGAAGATCTCAAAACATTTTCGGTGTTTAAGTTTACTTTTACAACATAATATTGTATGACACAGAAAATGGTAATGGATTTTTCGAGACAATAAGATGGCATTGGTAGTTTAAAGTAATTAGTGAAACATTAAAATTAGAGAAATTCAGGTTACCTGGACTTACAGAAGCAATGGGCTACAAAATCTAAGTTGTACCTATTTTAAGTAAATTATTATAGAACACTTGCTCGGTATATTTTAGGTAGAATACTGGGCCATAACCTGTTTCCTTGGCAACCACATACGAATAAAAGGTACATTAGCAAAGCTGCAGATGTGTGTCAGTGAATGCTTATTAAGCAGCCCAATGCATTTACATACCATGTGCTCACTATAATGCATGCATCTTGATAATCACCATATAAAAAGATTTCTGGGGATGGCCCAATGTGGATTCTTAATATTCAAAGGTTTTAACCTAAAAACCTCATGTTTTCAATGGAAATCTCTCTTGTGATTTTTTTTTTTCATGGCACTTTAAATTGGACTTGCAATAAACGGGTAAAATTAGCATGGTAGGCTTGGTCTGCAAATTGAAACCTTTCTTTAAGATTCTGAATACTTAAAGCACTGCTTTAAGACAACAAAAAAATGGCTGGAGATGAAGGTTTACAGTGTCTTTCAAAAATGCTCAGGCATTCTAAATTTGTATCTTGTACCAGCATCAGAAGCAAGTAGGATTATACTGTTTTACACCGTGACAAAATAAAGCCACTAAATAAAAATGAAACTGGTGTTAGTTGTAGCACTCTCATTCTATCCAATGTATCCAGGCAAAGAGATAGGACCAAGTGTTGTCTTTTAACGGTTAACAACAGAAAAAGGCAGGGAGGGGGAGAAAAAGCCGTAGAAGTCAAAATGGCAGCTGTTTGTGGACTTTCAGACCAAGATTTAGATGTAGCATTTAGGCAGTACTCAATGCTTTCTGTGCAAGTGTTTCTACAGTATGGTTTATATTCCCGGATTTAAAAGAAGCTCAGATATATAGGATCAGTTTTGACAAGTTTGTTTACTGACTTCAGTAAGTTTCTGTACAGGTTATTTTTGGCCTTTCTTCTTAAAGTATTAATTTGTATACAAAATGAAAAGTGTATACAGCCATTTTGGTTAACTTTTATCCCAAGATGATATGTCTTTAAGAAATAAGTCTAAAATGCTAATCATTAAAAAGACAGGAGAAGTGGGAATCTGCAAATCCTGACTTAAATTCAGTTGGTGTAATCTGAGAAATTGTTTATGTGACCAGCAGCCTAATTAAAAGCCCCTTGAAATCAATGAAAAGATTCCCATTGACTTTTTTGGCTTCATACATAACAATGAGATTTAGCAAATAAAGATTATCCTGACAATGTTAAACATTTCCATGACTCTCAACAGTCAAGTATATCAGAATCTACTATTGATTACAGATGGCTTGAATAGTATCACATGAATCTTTTCATTATCTTGAACCATGAACAATGTTGTTACCTACATCTCATGCTACTCATACTATTAAGGCATTTGAGTGAGTAAGAGTCCAGGAAATTATCGAGGAGATGCAAGTCAGCTGTTTCTTCTTTTTATTATTTGTTGCTCCCATCTGAGCCGAGCTCGCTCTCAGGCAGGATTTGTGCTGGGGCGGCTCACGCGGGTGGCAGAGCACGCAGCACAAACCAGAGCTGGAGCCATCGATATTTTCTTCTTACTGCCAGCGGCCACCTGCCTTTGCTACAGTCCTTCACTGCAGGAGCAGAGCCCCTGCTGGAGCTTTTAGGTTGGAAATGTGCAGCAGGATGGAAGAGGAGGAGTAGGGCTTGGGCTGGGCCACTTGGGTCAGTGCAAAATGGAGCAGAAGAATATTTAGGAGCATACAGCCATAGTTATTGTGTGTCCAATAAGTTGTCATAATAAATCACTGAAGTGATGTGTCAGAGTAATAGCTATCACTTGTTCATGGGTTTTGGCATGCTAAAGTTCATCAATCTAACAGCAAAAACATAAAAATATTTTGCAATATTTTAAGGAATATTGGACATCAGTGGTGGCCAGTTAACAGCTTGAAGACCAGTTCTAGCTTTCAAAATGCCTGTGTCCAGCCTCTAGCAGACCAACTAAATCAGGTGTTTGCAGGGGAAGGGATTTAGCTCTATTTTCAGTGTAGCGAGATTTGCTGCATCAGCTGTAGCGCAGGGTGAGGACGGCTGCCTGGCCTGGCCCCGCACACCTGCCTGCGTGGAACCGCCGTCCCCCAGCACGTGGCTTGGCGGCTGCTCCTGTGGATGTTGGTTCAGATATTCAAAGGAGCTTTCCTCTGAAAATTTGAAAAATGAGAGTCTGGGTTCAACTACTTTTATTTTGTCTTTCTGATAAATGAATGAGCAGCAGACTACCACATAATAATTTTTCAAAATAACAAAAATTAAGTGTTTAATTTGCTACTTTTGTTTAAATCTATTGAAATGTATAAATTACTGCATTTGACAACAGTTGACAACAGAAAAATGTCAGTTGTTGTCATTCTGTCTGTAAATATAGCTTCATGATTGCAATTGATCTGTGCTAGCTCAGGACTGTGATGTGTCCCAGAAGCGTAGGAGGCCAGAAAGTGGCTTGTCAGCAGCACATTAAAAGATGAGACTTAAATGGAAAATAATACCAATCTTTTTCAGAGCTAGCAAGATGTAAACTCAGCTGATTCTTAGTAGCAGCACAACATGAACTTTTATATTTTGTGCAAAAGAATTATTTGGATTTATGTCAGCTATTGTTGCTTCATTTTCTTTTTTAGACTGCTGGAGAGGCGAAGGTAAAGTTACACCTTTAAAAATTGCTTGTATGCATTCTGTTTAGTGTTATTAGGACTCAGATTAGGCCATGCCTAAATTCTCAGAAGTTAACATAGCTTGGAGAAAGGCTGCCTTTGGTGCACAGGCACAGCTTGCACAGTTTGAGTGCCAAGTGAGTTCTGCCGGCCTCCCGTGACCAGCCCTGGCGGCGCAGGCAGCTGCTGGGGCTCTCTGTAACCGCGCTCCTCTCCCGTCCCCTCCCCGCCCTCGATGCTGGAGGACAGCAGAAGGCTCACACCAAGGAACTCTTTTCCTTGCTCGTGTAACAGAAAGGGGAGTGAAGCACTTCGGGCTGCGGGGTCCTTCTTGCACCCCACCTCTGAGCAAAGTGCTGGTCTGCCTGAGAGGCGCAGAGGAGCTGTGCTCAGCAGCACTGCCGGCTGCTCGGGCCTGGGCAGGGAGAGCAGTGAAGCAGACGGTCCATCCAGGCCTTGCTCTCATGGACAGGCACTGAGAAGGAAACCAGCCAAGCCCCAGCCAAAATCCTGTCACTCATGAGGAATTTGCAAGAGTTGGTAATGCTATATATGTTGTTTCCTGCTGCGTAAGAACTGAAACTGCTTGACTAGAGAGGAACATTGGAACATTTTTTCTAGGCAGTCTGAAATACTCTTAAGGAAAGAATAACACGTAGCATGAGCTGCAGGAGTGAGATTATCAGACTTCAGCAAAGCATCCAAACACCACCACTTAAGTAACCTTGGAACTGTTTTATACATTTTAAAGAAGTAAAAGTTTGCTGACAATTTTCTCTGTATCTTGCAATTTTACCATATAAGTAATCCAAGGCTAAACTACTTGGACTTCTATTTAAAAAGAACATAATTGTGTGACATTATTTGCACTCACATGTTTAATGGAAATTGGTACACATACACTAGCAAGATTGCTATTTCTAAACTATATCATTTGTGTTGTGGCTTACACTCTGAAATCAGGACTGCAGATGCAGATAAATCTTGTCTGACTACGCACGGATATCAATGTCGTCCAGTCACATAGGTCTGTCTGCAGCACCAGTTCCTCCGTTTTCTTTGCAAGCAATTGGTTTTACATGAAACATTATCATGAGAATGTAAAATCCTGGGTGCAGCCAAGACAGTCTTATAAAGAATTTCTTACTTATTATTAATACACAAGGAGCTGATGAGACTGTGAATTCCAAAAAGCTCAAATTATCAAATTATATATCTATGGAAATTAATACCTTCAGTTACAGTACTAGTCACAGAAGAGGTGATTCTTTATTTAGTGGATGAGCTGAAGTTCTGAAATTGCCTTATGAAAACACCCTGTAATTTTTTTTTTTTTTTTTTAAATGGAAGAAAGAAAAAACGAGGCAGTTTTCTCCAAATCTGTTATATTGTCTATAGATATTACGACTACCAGAGCATCAAATGGTCAAGTACAAATAAATTCATGTCTCCACATTGGGGGTATCTGCCATACAAATGATGGTTATGCATCTGATTTTCAAAGCAATTTAAAATAATACATTTTAATTAAGATTTAGGGGGAATTCATCACCTAATTTTCCTCAAATTTGTTTCATGTAACCTAAAAAGATGCTTGTATTTATTGTTGTTCAGTAATGCATTTTTTTTCTTTTAAAGGATTACAACAAGTTTAGTTTAATTAAAATATTAATGCATTGTTACTGACAACACATCTGTGACAAATACTTCTTATGCCACTTATGTCAGAAGTCCTCATTAATATATATTAATATGTATATACGCACCTAAAACAATAATAAAGAAACAATAGTAAATAAGCAATAGACAAAGTCCAAGATCAGAAGTAACCTACATGCGAGTACAAAACTTCGTTTCTCAGTTATGTAGGCTGGAATAAAAAACAAGGTTGTGAAAACTTTGGGACGCACTTTGCTTTTGCAATCGACACCGCTGTGTTCTTCAGCTCCGTGTTCCACCTCCCGTAGCTGTTGGCAAACAGCTACTGTCAGCTTGTCAGGAGATGAAAGATTGTTCATTATTGATAGCACAGAGTCCTAAAATAAAAAGATACTCATTGATTCAGTAGGTGAACTGATTGATTGTAATTCTGGTGATGCAGAAGCAGTAATTAAGCTCTCCACAGAGATGTTCAGTATTTCTAAGATGATCTTTTTAATGTGGATTGTGTAAAATAGTGAAAGAGGAATATACAGATCAGTCACTGAAATTATGACAATATGACAACTGAAATTATGAACACATTTCTTTCCATATGTGTTAACCAGGAAAGCATATGGTAGTTCCCAGACAGAACGCTCGGAAGATGATCTTCCATCCTTATAATAGATTGCATAGCTTATGTTGATATTAAATAGTTTCCTCAGATGATAAGCAGCATTTATCATGAAGGGGCTCTAGCAAAGTTCTGACTTCCAGGCCCATCAATGGTGACGATGAATAGTTCATGCTTCTGGATTTTTTTTTTTTTGCCTAAAATGAAGCAGTTCCTACTATTCTTCTATGCTTCTAGTGCATAGGCTTAACATTTTAAAACTAAGTAACCGTCCAGTAAAAGCTCAAACACAATAGCTTGTAAAAATAAACCCAGATTAGCCTTGGGCAAAATGAGTATTTTCAAGCAAGCTTTAACACAAAAGCAAATTGTCCTGTCCATTTTTCTAAGTGTTTTCCACCTGTCTCAAAGCCCAGTTTTTCTCTTTGCTTCCTCATTCCAAGTACCTGGGAAAACAGGTTTTTCTGTTTAAAGTGAGAGGCAGAGGGAGAGAATATATCTGGGAAGGCTGTACCAAATAGATTGGAGCATCTGGCTAAATGAAATCAAGCTAATTCCTTCATTACCTAGGTAAGCATTTGTTAGGGTTTACGAAGCACTAATAGTATAGTTGCGCTTGTTTCCTGAGGCAGTAACTAATCTGAAGAAACCAAAGTAAGAGAATAAGACTACTGCTTAAACTCAAAATCCTTAGGATACTGTATGAATTTCTGCATATGCTTAAAAAGAGAGAATTAATATAATCACGTAAATAAGGCAAATGTGACTATACTTCAGTATTCGAAGGTAATTTATTTCAGGTATTTTTTCAAGGCAATATTTAATTTCTCCTTCTCAGTGGGAAGTTGCAGAAGGTACGCATGGGGCTTCGTCTCTATAAATGCCTCGCTTTCTTCTACAGGAAAGGCTTTGAAGGAGAGTAAGGCAATCAAAATCCTTTGTTAGGCTGGAGAGGGATTCTAAATGCTTTGGAGAAAACTGCGCTGATGACCACGGAGCAAGGGGCTGGATACAGGGAACGCTGCATCTTTCTAAACTTACATAGAAACGACTTGGCTGACAGGCTAAATCCCCCAGCTGGCTGTGTTAATTAAGTAGGAAGCATTTGCTGCGACATCAGCAAGCCGTGCCGGCGCGGCAGCGAGCAGAGCAGGCGCAGGCCTGGCCGCTGCGCTCGGCCCGCGCTCCACACGCATCGCAGCAAAATGGCGGCCGCGCCGTCCGGCCGCCCTCACGGGCCGCGCGCCGCCAGGAAGACGGCACCTGTCACGTCACCCCGCGCCCGCGCGCCCTGCGCGCCGTCACGCGGAGCGGCCGTGTCGGCTTCCGCCCGGCCCGAGACAGCCCAGACATGGTGCTCCCGCCAGGTAGCTCAGACACAGTGAGTTGCGCTGCATTCGAGTGTAACGGTGCGTGAGCGGCGCCGCCGCCAGCGAAAGTCACGCTGCAGGGGAACGTGCGCTGCTTGCGCGGCCGAGCTGCGCTGCGGAGCGCGGTTGCCGCCCATAAACAGGAAGCGCCTGCCCGGCGGCGGGTGCAGAGTTCGGCGTCCCGGGCTCCGCTCGGGGCCGGACAGACGCCCCGACCTGAACAGGCCGCGTCGGGGGCTTGTCCGGCTGCGGTTCGTGCAGGATGAGGAGGCGATCGCCCTTGAGCTCCGCAGCGCGGCTCACGTTTGATGTGGCTGTAAAAGCCTTCGTTTCGGGTTCGGCTTTACCGGGGAGAGGGCCCGCGGCGGTTCCTGCGTGTCCGGCTCCACCGTGTGGGCGAAGGGGCGCGGAGGCCGCGGGGCGGCCCGGCTGCCGCTCCGGGCCCCTGCCCGGGCCGGGCCCTGCGGCGGGGACATGGGCGAGAGGTGAAACCTTCCGGAGGGAAAGGGCCCGACATGCAGCGGGAAGTGCGTTTATCTTAAAGTCATCTTAGGAGCCAGGTCAGCTGCAGGGTGCCCTGTTGCAGCGACAGGACTCGCTTTGGTCTTCCCTGGGTGGCAGGCGTTGAGCCTGCCCTGAGCACCCGTCAGGTTTTCAAGGCTCTTTTCCGTGTGGTGAGAAACCATCGTAGAAAGTGTGAAGTTGGAAGTGAGAGAATTACTTTGGGATGCTAATAGGAAAGAATTACAGCTCTGAAAGAATGGGTCATCTGGTGGCTTCAGAGATCTGCTAATAATAAGAATGTTCTTACACCAAATTCCCCCCAGCTGTCCGAACTAAAAGTTAGAAGAAACAGTGCGAGGCTGACAAAAAGGATTTAAAGCCTGTAATGCTCACGAGGCTGTGACAAATAGAAATATTAGTATAGAAGGATGTGAGCAGTGAGAGTCTAAACCAGAAAAATCATAAATATACTTGTAGAAATAATGCATAGCTATGTAGAGTGGAGTGCTAAGCTGCAAGCCACTGCAAGCCGTTAAATATAATTAGACGTCATTAAAACTTCCCCGCTTGCCCGAGGTTGCGAGGAGGGAGCCCGGCTGAGGCAGCCGGCAGAGCCAGATGGGACTGGAGAAGCGATTCCAGAAAAAGCTGAGCTAGCGTGGTAAAAGTGATGGTTGGACAGCAGGTTCCCAGGTGGGCAAGGATCAAGGTAGCAGAGCTGGGGGAGGACTGCGTGCTTGGTTTTTTGTTTTACCTTTGTTTGTGATCTCTAGCCCTATTTCTGCTCAAGAGCAAAACAGTGCCCTGTAGGAGAGTTAGATACAGATGACTATTCTTTCTCAGTTGGGCAAAGAGGCTGGAAACAAAACAGAGATAGCCTTCGAAGTGCGTTAATAGGGTGGAGGGAAACTGAACATCAGAAGATTATGGAGCCAACATGTTTCCATAGTGTCATGTTGATAAGTACCAGAAAATATTAGCATCTTTAAAATCCCAATAGAAATGTGTGGAATAAGAAAACAGAGAGAACTGTTATTACAAGTATCTTGCTGGGTTTTTTTTTTAAATTTTATTTTGCCTGGGTACTAGCCACTAGCTCTAATTTTTTTGTTGGTTTGGTTTGGTGGTGGTGTTGTTGATGCCTTCAAATTTAGGTGGCCGAAGTGGAATAACAGAATTTCTCCTCATATGCAGTGGAGTACACTTACTTGCCTGGCAGTGGATTGCAAAAGTTTAAAAAGGGTATTCCTAGATCGCTACACACACAGTGTGAACTGTGGGGTTGTCCTGTGCAGGGACAGGAGTTGGACTTGATGATCCTGTGGGTCCTTTCCTACTCAGGACGTTCTGTGATTCTATGATCAGTTTGCTCTGGAATTCTTCTGTATAACTTTCCAATGAGATATGTAACAGATGGTTTAGCACACGTTAAAAAAAAAAAAAGTGTCCAAACAGCAAATGATAGTTTCTACTATCTTTACACAGGAGTCTAGTTCAGTGTTTTACTGAACGTGCCAACATATCCAGGACTACAAAACCTGGCAATCTAGGTGTCTGAAAGTAGAAATTGAAAATACTCACTTTTCTCATTGGAAGGGTAGATTTTGAAATAACGAGTTGAATAGTAAGACTTCTACTAAAAGCACTTGGGTTTGTAGGCCTTGCTTATAAATGCCTCTTAGTATAGAAGTAGCAGTCTGATATATTTAGCCAACACTCTGTCAGATGATGTGTCTTTGAACTAAAACCAGCTGTCTCCAATAAAGAAACAAAAAACACAGGCAAGTTCCTATGTGGCAGTTGACTGGGAGGTAGAGTTGACATCATTTATTTCCTATGCTCAGGAAATAGCTCCTGTTGTGAAATGTTTTTGATGTCTGACAGTTGGTTTCTAAGACCACATCACATGAGCAAGTCAGACATAATCTCAAACATTGCCAATGAGAAAAAAGAATCAATTATGGGATAGTGGCTACTTACTTGAATAAAAGTGTTCCTGTCAGTGTTCTTTCGGTAGGAGATTCGACATCCTAGAAACTATCAGTAATTATATCTGGGTTTTCAGATACCGACTCAACAGAGATAACCATACCTAGCTGCTGTGAGTTTCAGGTTACCATTCCAAATGAATAAATATCTCTTATTTTGAGCCAAATAAGTGTAATAAACAAAGACATGAGAAACTATGATTTTAAGTATGTTGTGTTTGTCTTCACAGTAAGGTTGTCATTGTTTTTTGTATAATCTGATTTGTGGTGAGGTAGTTGGTGGATTTGTGATAATGTCCACAGTGTAACTAGATTACCTGCAGCAAGAGCGTGTGTCTCATATTACTTTGTGATAAAGACCCTATTTTCAATAAAGCTTCCAAACAGCTTGGGTGAAAGCACCAATGTGTTCTAAATGCCCATTGCTGTTTGCTTAGTGAATATGGGTCAAACCTTCATTTCACTGTTTGGATCAAAGCCATCTGAATAAATATATTGGCATTTTTAATGTAAACTATTTGAGGGTAAGAGTCATCACAAACACTTTCAAGCTTAACATTTACATTTGGAGCAGTGGATGGAATGTTTAGAAGGTATTTCTAACTTAATAGAGCACTACCATGTGGTATTATTTTAACCTGTCTTACAAAATACCTGTAGCCGGTCATTTTCCTTAAGATGCATTTTGTTCCACTGCAGTGATTGGTAAGTGCCAGTAGGACAACTATCTCTTAATGACTTGAAGTCAGAAATGGGCAGTAGTAGTTGAAAACACTACGCAGAGGTGGGGGGAAAAAAAAGGGACAAACCTCATTGTATGGTAAAGATCTGAATTTGTACAAAACAAAAAATATCTGATTAAGTCAGAGATTTTCTCCAGATATACGCTGTCAAATTCATCAATTTTTCCAGTTACTTTTCATTCTATTTTGCATCTTTTATCTCAGTTAAATAAACCACTGTATTCATACAGTAACAACCTGGCTAATGTAAACATTTTTTGTCAGCATTAAACCTCATTATTAGAAATGAGTGGTTATTTAATGGTATTTACTATTGCAATTAAATCTCATTATTTGGTAGAAATTAAGAACACACTATCATATTATAAAGTGTGAATACTGTAAATCTAAACTATAACTGAAGAAAAAATGTTCTGTTACTCCCTACTTGTTTTACTCACTGAATTTATAAATTCAGTTAACTTAAAATTTTTCAGTCATTTTAAAGTAAGTGTAAACTATTTATCTAATTAAATTGAATCACTATTTAAAAATTAAAGTTCTGTTTACCTAAATAGTGTTGTAGGTGCTCCACTATTGTTTACAAAATTGTGTTGCTCATGCATTCATTTGTTCATAAAGCCTTATCCTGTAACTGAAACTTTATTGCATATGATCTTTGATCCCTGTTTCAAGTATCAGCTTGGTAAGGGGATCACATGCAGTTGCGTTGTAAAGTCATTCGCTGACAAACAGCCCCAGAAAACAAAATTCTCAGTATCCGCAGAACCACAGCAATTCAGCCTTCCCTGCGGTGCCCGCCAAACACCCCCTGCGCCCCAGGGAGTTCCCTCCGGGGTTCAGCGGCTCATTTTCAGTGTGAAGTGGGCTGGCGGCTGCGGTGCCCAGCAAGGGGTGCGGGGAGGCACAGAGAGGATGTGCTGCCTCCTGCTGAGGAGCTGCTGGTGGTCCCGCGTCCTTGAGCTGCGCGTAGGTCACCTGCAGTGTTGTCGGCGTGTGTCAGCCTAACGTGACTGCAACTTGAAATGCTATGACAAAATTTTACTCATTCTTAAAATTTAAAAGTTAATGAATTAAAAATGTATAGAAAATAAGAACTATCAACTTGATCTGTAACTGAAATGGATGAAAAACGCCTGCTAAATATATTTACATTCTTTTTTTTTTTCTTGTAGATGACAGTCATGTCCCATTCCAAGGATCTCAAGGATGACTTCCACAGTGACACTGTACTTTCCATTTTAAATGAACAGCGCATTCGGGGTATTTTATGTGATGTCACCATAATTGTGGAAGATACTAAATTTAAAGCCCATAGTAATGTGCTGGCAGCTTCAAGCCTTTACTTTAAAAACATTTTTTGGAGTCGTACTATCTGTATTTCAGGTCATGTACTGGAGTTAGATGATCTGAAAGCTGAAGTGTTTACAGAGATACTGAATTACATCTACAGTTCCACAGTAGTTGTTAAGAGGCAGGAAACTGTAACGGACCTTGCAGCTGCAGGGAAAAAACTGGGAATATCATTTCTAGAAGATCTTACAGATGCTAATTTTTCAAGTTCCCCTTGCCCCTATGCATACTGCATTAGTGAAAAAGGGACTGTCAAAGAGGAAAAACATGAAAAGAGACACGAAGACTCTGCTGTGACAAATGGACCACGAATTACAAATGCATTCTCAATTTTTGAAACAGAAAGCAGTTTGTTTTCTCCACTTGATTTGAGGGCCAGCTTTAAAAAGGCATCTGAGACAGCACAAGCTCCCAACGTCAGCCTCGACAGAAGCAACGCTGGCAAGGATGCTGAGCCAGCCAGCACCCTGGCCGAACACTCCTATGCGGTTTCTTCCGGGGCAGATAATTTCCAAGGAACACCTTTTCCTGCACAGGACAGCAGCCCTTCGTGCAAGACGGGTGAAGACCACTATGAAAATCCCCAAGCCACACCACTCGTTCAGCCGGGAAGACAAGCAGGCAGTACTCCTAAGACGGCCTTCAAGCCCCAAGGTACTGGATCGGCTACATCAAAAGTACCGGCCTCTACAGTAACCACTACAGAAGCTCAACATGACGCAGTTACTGATCAGACAATAATTTCCTTTCCAAAACCTCAAAATAAAGCAGGACATTTCCATTTATCCAGAGAAGAGGAAAACAATTCTGCTAATGTCTCTGGATCAGTGGCAACTGTTGTTCCAGCTGTCTACAATTGTAACTGTTGTGGAAAATCATTCAATGAGAGGGCGTTACTCAGTACTCATCTTCAGCTCCATTCAGAGCGTCAGGAAACTTTCATATGCAAATACTGCAGCAAACAATTTGCAAGTCTAAATATACTGGAAAGTCATGAACAAGTCTGCATGAGATCGAGTAGCTTATCAGTTAACAATGGAAACGAACAAAATTTTGCAGATAACTATACTGCTACGGATGGAAGGAATGGAAGTTCATATGCAAACACAGAGCCTCTGTTGTCTGAAAACAGCATCACTGATTATTCTAATGCAAACTGCACTTTACCAGAAACGGATCATTTGGTTAAAGTCGTGGATGGGCAGATATTATATACTTGCATCGTTTGCAAGCGTAGTTATGTAACACTGTCTAGCCTTCGAAGACATGCAAATGTGCACTCATGGAGAAGAACGTATCCTTGTCACTACTGCAATAAAGTGTTCGCGTTAGCTGAGTATCGCACCAGACATGAGATCTGGCACACTGGAGAAAGACGGTATCAGTGCATTTTCTGTCTGGAGACTTTTATGACTTACTACATACTAAAAAATCATCAGAAGTCTTTCCATGCAATTGACCATCGTCTCTCAGTAAATAAAAAGACAGCCAATGGAGGCTTAAAACCAAGTATGTACCCATACAAACTTTATCGACTCCTACCTATGAAATGCAGGCGACTACCTTATAAGTCCTACCGAAATTCTTCCTATGAAAATGTTCAAACAAGTAGCCAGGTTAATGAAACTACTTCTACTAACTGTTTCATTCCGAGTTCTCTTAGCTCTGAGCTACCACCACTGAATTTTCAAAGTAATATAATAGCGAACAACAGAACTCTTCCCTTGGATACATCTTCATGTAATGATACAGCATCTTCCACAAATACTCAGAATTCTTCCTCTTGGGGAGTGGGTGTCTTAAATTCTGACCTGCGAAAGGACTTTTACACAGCTGAAAAAAGAGTTTCCACTGCTGCAAATGACTCTGCTTCTCAGGAGTGTGATTCCTCAGTTCCATCTTTAACTAATGTGAATGAAAATTCAACCTCTGTCATCAGTTACAGCAGTTCTGCACCCTCTGTTATAATGCACAGTAGCAGAGTTTCATCAGTAATAATGCACAGTAAAACCGTCACTTCTTTAGAAAACAGTAAATCGGAATCTTCAAATAATCTACCTAGCCAGTCTGTAAGGGATGACTGTAAATATGGATCAGATAATTATGGGAAGTGCATTACAAAATCAAAAACTATCAAGGAGAAAAAGAAAACACTGCTGTGCAACAGAGCAGAAGCAACTGAGGATGCTCAGCACGTCACAGGATCTGGAGGTTCATCTAGCAAAACAACAACTACTGCGCAAGAATCGAGTAAAACCGAAACGTACATTGCAAAGCCTGCCTTACCTGGAACATCTACTGACAGCAACGTTGCGCCTCTTTGCCAAATAACAGTAAAAATTGGTAATGAGGCTATTGTAAAAAGACATATATTGGGATCTAAGCTGTTTTGTAAAAGGGGCAGAAAATCTAAACATGAGTCCAAACAGGACAATCTAATTGAGGAATCAGAAATGGAGATAAAAGAAAGAAGCCCGTCTAGGCTCTATAGCTCAGAATGCCTGGAACTGACAGAAATGTGTGATGACGTAAGTGACCAGGACTCAAGTGATAAACCCTGGAGACCCTATTATAATTACAAACCAAAAAAGAAATCCAAACAGCTGAGAAAAATGAAAAAGACCAAATGGAGGAGAAAGCACGGGAGCAAGAACACCATTATGGAGAGCCACAACACAAGCAGTCGGGAGTATGCACTCAGGAATGCTCCTGAGGAAAAGGTGATCAGTCAAGAAGAGAACGCAGAAATGCCTAATCTGCATTGCGAGCTCTGCGAAAGAGATCAGTCTTCCACTGCAGAAATTCAAGAACACGTACACTGGCATGTAGCTGCTTCAAAGCCTTATATTTGTGAGTTATGCCAAAAACAATTTCAAAGTCCATCCACTTTAAAAATGCATATGAGGTGTCACACTGGGGAAAAGCCCCACACTTGTAAAACCTGTGGTAAATGTTTCTCAGTCCCTGGAAACCTACAGAAACATGAACGTATTCACCTGGGTGTCAAAGACTTTGTCTGCAAATACTGTAATAAGGCTTTCACTTTAAATGAAACACTCAAAATACATGAAAGAATTCATACTGGAGAAAAACGGTACCACTGTCAGTTCTGCTTTCAGAGCTTCTTGTACCTTTCTACCAAAAGGAACCATGAGCAAAGGCATGTACGTGAGCATAATGGAAAAGGGTACGCTTGCTTTCAGTGCCCTAAAATTTGCAAGACAGCAGCTGCTCTGGGAATGCACCAGAAAAAACATCTATTCAAAAGTCCAGGTCCAAAAGATAGAAAAGAACAGTTTTGCAATGAAAGCAGTAAACTTTTGGAGAATCCACATTTCCTTGGCTCAGAAGGAAGTGAAGTAAAAAATATACAAAATGTAACTCCAGAAGTTATACTCTGAGTGACAGTTGTGCAAAAGAGAAGAAAAATCCAAAACTGTATCGGGGAAAACAGAGATGTATTGAATGAGGAAAAGTCTCCATTTGAGTATCATTTACTAAGATCAAATTTATTCAAAATAACACAGAAAGGAAAAACTAGCATTGGCAATAATACAAACTTCATGTGAAAGACCCAAAATACTTTTGCCTCAATAGACTTCTAACATGTAGAGAGAGAAACAGAAAAAGGAAAAAAAAAATGACCAAACAAAACCCTTCTACTAAGCATTACAGGAAGCTACTCACTGAACTATTTTACAGTGCTGGTTTTGAGTCAGAGTCATTCTGGGCAAAATAAATATGTAGGTTTACAGTGTACTCTGCAGAAGGAATTTTTGCTGCAGAAACCATATATTGCATTTTTTAACAAAAAGTAATGTGTCTATAAACAAAATAATTGTAATCTAATGTATTCTAAAGTCAAGGTGAGAAATGTTTCATGAGCTTGGGTATGCTGAAGTACAGTTGAGTTCTGGCGTGCTTTTCTGTAACTCAACATTTACAAAACATATTCAGGGGCCTAAACCTCTTTTCCTTTCCATATTCAGTTTTGTAGTTACCATAATAACCGTTAAGTCCGAGTGCTTGTATGGAAAGTATTCCAGATTTATGATATCTCTGAGACATTTAATAAAGATTCAGTGTAACTCACACTAGCCAGTCTTCCAAACTGCATAAATCCCAATGTCAATGGCCTGGTAGAGCTATTCAGGTGCATTTGTCTAAAGAAAATTGTTCTCCTGAAACAGCCTAGCTTAAAGAAATCCTGTATGTAAGCGTCCACCTCCTGGTGGGTCTGCAACTCCTGTATTTTAGAAATACCATTCTCAGCAGCAGAAGAGGAGGTTTAGCCAGAGTCTTCCTCCTCATCCTGGAATAATGTCTGGACACGAGTGACAGAGCAACTCCTCATAAATACTTTGATTTTGGGAGGAGTAGGTAAATACTCAGATTCTTGCTTCCATATATGTCCTTGAGGCAGCCCCTCTGTATAAACAGGGACGGGGCCAGTTTGGGGGGTTCCCTGCCATCCCCATGCCTTAAATACAACATCTAATCATCCTTCTCGGTGATCCCTGGCACAGCGGGGCCGCAGCTGAGATGCCTGGAAGGGGTTGCTGGAGGAAGAAGAGTTGGCCCTTTGGCCTCCCTCACCTGCCACACCGGAGGGTCACGGTGAGCCTTGCGGCTTCACAGGTTGCGAAGAATCGAGAGAACGGGCTTCTGAAAGACATCACCAAAAGATTACAGTTAAAATTATGAAGATGTGATTCATTTTAAGAAATTTTTTAAAAGTCAAGGAGTGTTTGTGTACAGGTTGCAGTTTATATGGTAGGGCTCTCTTGTACTGTATCTGCATTTCCAATTAGTCATGTATGTTCATCTCTATGAAGTGTTAAAAAATTAAGTCAGGACAAAGGTTAGTGATCCTGAACTTCATTGTCTGTGCAAATATGGTACACAGTTTGTTTACTTTGTCCTCTTGAATATTTTAAAAGAAACTATAGCTTGGGTAGAATACAACTACAATTGAAATGATAGTACAGTATCGATTGAAGTAATAATATAGTCCACTTATTTATTCTATCATTGGTGATTGCTATGAACCCCTTGAGAAATTTTGGTTTCATGGCAGCTTTGGTTCCATTTAAATAAGGATAACAGAAGAATAAACACAAGAAAGTACAATGATGTTTCAAAGGAAGTACACAAAGATATCTTCTAAGTGGACTTGTATGATGATAATTATAGACCAAAGCAAATAAGGTAGAATATTTATAAATATAAAGATAATTTTACAAATATTTTATATAACTGTATAGTTCATAAGAAAAAATATTGATAGCTTGTGTTAGGTTTGGGGGGGTTTGTATATTTTGATAAAAACACAATGACTTTGTAACTCTGTATATTCTCTACAGTTTATAGCAAAGCAGTTTTAAGATGGCAATGTCATGTTTATAATTCAATTGTGGCACTTTTACTACAAGTAACACATTGCAGTAATGAGTCAAGTATTAATGACCAAATTAGAATTAAAGTAAGTGTAAGAGAAGGTAAATACTATACATTGTCAAAGACTGTAATTTGCTACATAATCGCATCTGTATTTTTGTTTAGAAGAAAATATTAAATGCAGATGTTAAGGATTGATAAAGAGTCTAATTTTATTTTTAGAAAGAGTGATTATAACTCTGTTTTTCCTTAATTAAAATAACATCTTCCTATTTTTCTGTAAGTCTCTCAATTTTTTAAATTATGTTAATATTCATAATCTGTAAGATCCAGAGATATGTATCTTCTAATAGTTATTTTGTTAGAAGATTAAGCAACATAGTTACCAAATGTTAAAGCAGGGAATTGAGAACACACCAGAGCTCAAGGGCAGTGATGGTATCTCCTGGCATCCTACCATTCAGGGCGAATGCAGCGCTGAGGTGAACAGACCTGCCTGCTCAGGATCTTAAAGGACTGGGAAGACAGGTGAACTGTGTTTAGTACTTTGCAACATCCTAAACATGTTTGCATGAGGACCTGAAACTGAAACTTCAAAAATCTTTTCAATTCTGATAGTAACCTTGCAGTATAGATTGTATATTTTGCACACTGTACTCCAAATCTTTTGGGACTGCTGTCAAGAAACATAGTTCAGAATGCAAATATCTAAATGCATAAGGAAATATGAAGATACATACAAAATAGAAGATTACATATATTCGAAGTACTTCCCACGTCAGCTAGGTGTCACTAGCCTGTAACTTACGTTAAAAATGAAATGTAACCTAAATTATGCTGGTCATTTTGGGATGATCCTCATGAGAGATGTATAACTAAACAAAACCATGAAGGTTCGCCACATATAACAAACACGTTTTTCTGTATTTTGAATGATAATTAAAAAGACAGGTGGCTCATCCCAAGTCTGTGCATCTAAACAAAATGTTAGTCAATCCTCATTTATGACATATCCAAAATTAGAACAAATACACTGAATGATACTGCTATCTTCTGTGAAGGGAGCTAACATGACAGCTAAACTACAGGTAGAAGCATATGAAGTAAGCCACTAAGTGTCATCATCAGTTTTATTTCTTCTAAACTTCCTTAATATAGCAATTAACACTGATAATTCAACACCTGGGCAGACACAAAAGGTTATCGCAGAGGATCTACTTACATCCTCATGGTTAAATAAGAAATGTTTCCCTTAAGTTTGTGAGTTAGCACAGCAGTGTTTGTCTTAACTATGTCCTTAGCTGAACAGACCTACCTGTCATGGACATGCTCCTAAAATGTAACTTTAAGAGAGGCCGAAAATGAAAATTATGCAATTGAAACAGTATTCTGAATATAGCATGTTAGATTAAAACAAAATGGAGTGTCAGGAATTAGACAATGGCAAAACTAGAAGTTGCATTGATAGTGTCAATAGGAGGTCTGTGCTTCAAAGGAAGCTGATGCTAAGTTAAACAGTAAACTCCAACCGTAATCTTAACTTCCGAGAGAGCAGGGAAGAACTAGTCACACAATCCAACCTCTAAATTGTTGCAACCCACAGTTTAAGCATACGCCTTCATTCTCAGGGCACTACCCTGTTTCTCAGACCGAAGCGCTGACTCTGCCTGGTTTAGCTTCAGTTCACCAGGGCAGCCAGACTGGATAGCCAACTGCAGAAAATCAAAACCTCCGCTTGTGCCGTACAGGAATCTCTCACTTCTAACAGGTTAACATTCAGCTTATGCAAACTCACACCTTTTTGCGGATTTGAGGTTTGCATGCACCAAATACACCCACTACTGCTGTGACGAAGCAGCTTATCCCGCACCGACCCCCTGCCCGCCACCGTGAAACGCGCCCCTGTGCTCCCCAACCATGACGTGGAGCATGGGCTTGAGGAAAGAACTTCACTGCTGCCAAAGGGCTATAGGAAAAGCCACCGAGGAATGAGGCCCAGCAGTGCCTGACGATCACATAACACGGCTCGATGCTCTATCTTAAGAATAATGGCAAGATTTTTGCAGGAGAAATACATGGTCAGAGCATCACAGCAGAGGATTTCAATTAGAGACAAATGACAGATGCTGGCCTGTCACTTTCCAGGCTTCCCTTTGCTTTAACAGAAGGACAGACTGAAGAGCGCTTCCTAGGCCTCTACTGCTTCCTAAAACAGTTTTTTAGCCTGCCGAACTACCTCTGTTTCAGGGTATGTGAGCCACTAACGGCTTCCACCAGGCTCTGCCTACAGGGCCTGGCTGCCGACGGCCGCTCAGCGTCGCCAGCCCGGCCGGGCCCCGCCGCTGGGGGCTGTGCGGAGCTCAGACGGGCTCCCACCACCCCTGTGGGACCGGGGCCAGCCCCACGTGCAAGACCCCAGAGTTTCACGTTGGGATCTGTATCTTCAATAAACGTGGGTATAAAATACGAGGCGATTCTTGCTGAAGGCGAACTGCTGCTGTGCTCTGTGGGCCGCCGGCTCCTTCAGGTGCCTGCGGGCTCCAGCGAGCAAAGCATCGCCGCTCCCCGCCACAGCACCTGCTTGCTCGGGCAGCACTGGAAGCCGAACCATTTCCTACTCGTTTTACGGCATTTCTGACATGGCCGAGCCGGCGAACGCGAGCAAGAGACAGCAGCGGAAGGTTCGACAAAAGCCATGGCGAGCTCTGCACAGAAGCAGGTACCGAGCGGACCGCAGATCAAAGCGACGGGCTCTGTCACTCGTTTCTGCCGTTTAATGCGCTGATACGGTAAATACGGGCGCTTAACGCGCCTCGATTCCAGCCCCTGCGCCCCTGTGCGGGGCACACAAAGGCATGGAGCGGTCCAGCTGCGGAAGCGGCCGAGACCGCGGGGCACCGCGGGAGGCGGGAACGGAACAGCGAGACCCCGTCGGGCCGGGCCCGCCGGCGGGAGCCGCCCGGACCGAGCCCCGGGCCCCGCGCGGCCACAGCGAGGGCGGAACCGCCGCGCAAGGGCCTGCTGGGAGGCGGCAGCCAGCGCGCATGCGCCCCGCCGCCCCCCGCCCCGCTGCGGTCTCTGGTGCCCCCGAGGGCGGTGGCCAGCGGGGGCGGGGCGGCTGGCGGGCGTGCGGCGGGGCCGGGCCGGGCCGCTCCCTTCCCCCCGCGGCGCACCGCACTGCGCAGGCGGCGGCGCTGGCGCGATGGCGGCCGGGGACGGCGGCGACGAGGTGCGGGTGCTGCAGAACCTTCGGGGGAAGATCTGTAAGTGCGGCGCGGTGCCCGGCGCCGGCTGCGGCGGGCCGGGCCGGGCCGGGCGGGCGCCCGGGGCCGCCGCGCTCCGCTGGCCGTTCCCTCTCCCGCCCCGCTCCGGTGGCCGTTCCCTCTCCCGCCGCGCGGCGGGACGGGCGGGCGCTCGCGCGGCGGCCGTTGGGGCCGTGGTGCGCGGGGCGGGGGGGGCGCTGAGGGGGCGGCAGCTCCTCACGGCGGTGCCCCCGGGCCGGGCGGCGAGGAGAGAGACCCCCGGGGGGCCGGGGCCGCGCTGAGGCGGCGCCGGGAAGGGGCTTTGTGGCGGGCGGGGCCGGCACGTGCCGGCGGGGCCGGGGTCGGCGGGGCCGGGCGGGAGGGCGGGATGCGGCGGGGCCGTCGGAGCCCCGGAGGAGCTGGGGGGCGCTCGGTGCTCCTAGGGCTTCTTCGAGTCGGCGGGCGAGCAGAAATGCCCCCTCCCGTCCAGACCTCGGGCATCGGAGTCTGTTTGTCAAGCAGAAATTGCGAAATTATTGATGTGCAGGAAGTTGGTGGTAGCGTGCTGTTCTGGAAACGGTCATTAATGCTTCTGTTTCTTTGTGTAGCTTGTGTGCGAGTGAGAGGGAGGCAGAGAGGGGCTGGTGACTTTATTTTGGTGGTTAGGAAGTGCTGACTAAAAATACCTGTACACTCAGTAACGTGGGAAGCCGAAGGATGAGCTGGGGAGGAGGGGCCGGGGAGGGAAGCGCGGCGTGGGGCGGCGGGGAGCGCTTCAAAGCACGGGGGAAACAGGATGTGCAGCGGCTTCCTGAGAGGTAGCGAAACACATTCATACCATTCAGATGCAACCCGTTTATTTCCTTTCTCACGCGGCCGATCGACTTTTTTGAGAATGAAGCAAAACAAGTTGAATTGGGCATGGCGCTGGGACTGAGAACCGGTTGTGAAAAGCTTTTGAAGGACTAGATTTTGGTGGAGGAATGGAGTCGTGTTTACTTGGATATCGTAAGGCAGTATAGACTTGAATGTGTCTTCAGTAAATAGAAGACTAGGTCATGAAAACAGGAGACTGCATGGAGTGTAGCTGGAGGTATGACTGTTCCAGCGTAAAGGATAGAGAGTGATTGCATGCTGACTAGGCAAGGCTGAGCACACGCTTACTGAGATCTTGTGTTGGTAGCAGTTAGCACAGAAATAATACATATCAGCTTGCCCTTAAAAAGAAAAAGCTGTTAATTTTGGAGCTAAGGCAGTTATGACTGAAGCTGACTTATTTATTGACACAACTCTGCTTCCTAACTTTTATCATGAGGTTTTTGTCAATACTGGACAACACAACATTCAAAGAATTTTACATTTTGTGATACTTGAACCTGATAAAGCTCTTCCATTAAACATTAAAAGAGAAAACCCAAAATGTCTTGAGGCTTACGTTGAAACTAATTTTAGCTGTCCCATTTATGTATTCTGGATTGAGCCTGCAGTTGTATCGTAACTTTGAATGTTCATTTACCTGGCAAAAGTGACGGTAAACCAAGGACTATGACCTGCTTCCTAGGAAATACATAAGAAGTTGTTTGCCAAAGATGGACCTTGTAAGAACTGTAGGAGCCCATTTGTAAAATGAGTGGAAGTAATAGCTGCAATAAGAGACATGTCTTAAAACAGTGTCAAAATCTCTTTGTAAACCAACTTGTTTATTCTAACGAAACAAACCCATTGTTTAAACAAAGATGATGAGGTAGTTATACTGTGGAAGGTTGTGAACCCTCAGATCCCTAGATGCACTTTTGGCTTCTTTGCGCAGCACATACTGTTTTATTTTCACTTCTTGCTAGTATTTTACTAATGTGTTTTTTAGGGGAAAACCTTGTGAATGAACAATAATAACCAAATGTAATTATGTAATTCCCCTGGATCTAGAGGGCTTAGCAGCAGCAGACCTCACTTCGGGAAGTTAATGTTCATAGTCTGTAAGAATGCCTTGTAACGTGTTTCTTAGAAGTGGAATACGTTTCTGTGTCTAAGCTTTGTTGGCATTTAAGCTGCTACAAGACTTGACACTGACTTATTTTATATGTGTTGTGTGAGAGAGCGTGGTAGTTTTAATGAGGTAGTGTCAGTTCTGTATAATTGTACATGTATAGAAAACACCATCTGTAGTAAGCTCTTATTTAGATTGTTGTTTTACAATACACAAATAGATGGTAAAATTTAAAGTTAGTGATGTTATACAAATCATCACTACAGGTTTAGAGTTGGGGTATATACTTAAAGGTGGCTTAAGTTGCTATTACTTACCTAGCAGTGAAAAAACAGAGGAGGAAAACATGCACAGTCCCTGGTACTCTCTGTTTTTTGGTTTACCAGTGTTTGCAGCCAGTCTCCTGCCTCCTGTTCTCAAGAGGCAAGGTGAATTGGTCTTACCAGCTTAAGACCCCGTAATATTTTTTGAAAATGTGGCATTACACTTTAGCGGATTTCCACCAGAAATTCACTGAAGGCCTCTCTTTTCTTTATGACGACTCTTTTGTATTGGTGGCTCTAGTTTCTGTGTCATAGTGATGACAAAAGCACTTTACAATGGTACGTGGATATGGTGTCAGTTTAGGCATATCTCATAGTGTAGTGTTCTAAGCTGTATATCTAGCTTCTCTTTCCCCTTTATGACATACAGTAGTACGTTTTTAGGTGGTGATTTTATTTCTTTTGGTTTTTAGTGAGTTTGCTGAAACCTGTCTTGGTGGAGCACTTGGAAGATGTCTGTGTGGTCTCCCAGAGCTCATTTGACAAAATTCAGGACACATTCTTTTCCGGACTTCTTGCACTGAGTTGTTAACACTGCGTGGTTATCTCAGATTATGCCATGCTCCTGGAGTGAATCTCATTGTTGCTATATGATATGTTTAGTCCTGTGAAGCGAATACTTTGGAGTTTTTGTGCCTTGACATCTTCTAAATTTCTTTGTTTGGGGTCCCTGTCAGAGGGTGTATGCTAATTGCGCACTTTGACTCGTTACGGAGGATATTGCAGATAGCATTTATGTATCCCACCTCTGGCTTTTGCTCAGTTTCTGATAAACTGTTAACAATGAACAAGCTTTAACTTGATATTTTCATGTAGTGTCTACATTTAATAAATGATGTGCAGGCAAGAGAGTTTGACAGAACCATTGAATTCGATGGGTTGCTCCACTGCTGTTATTACTAGCTCTGTTATTACTAACTCATAACATTAAAATAATGTGAGGAGTTCAAATTTGTTAAATGTCGTACACCTGAATTCCTATTGCTCTAACACTTGAGTTTTTATTATCATTGCAGCTTTTCACTTTTGTTTGATCTAATCTTATCTTGAAGTGAGGTTTTACTAGGTATTTATATAGAGAACCTAAACAATATTTTCTAAGTATTTTAGAGCCAAACCAATATGCATCATTGGCCAAAGCATGGGGGTTTTTTGGTTTGTTTGTTTGTTTGTTTTTAAGTACCACTGTTATTTTTTTGCTATTTTCCCAAAGTAGTTGAGTGGCAATAGAGTTAGTTTAGAAGTCAGGTAACTAACTGCAATTGTGAACTTCTATATTTTCAAAATAAAAAGGTTGATGTTTATTATTTCAGTGATGCATTTCATGGTTTCCCTATTGAATTAGGCTACTTAACTGTGTCATTTAAAAATAATTTCTGGTCTAAGTTAGTCTGGTGACTGAAACTGGTGAATTGATATGGTTGATACGAAATAAATAAGTCAGTTATTGCTGCTGTTTCATCACTTGCACATTTCACCATTTGAACGGCAAATTTAGGTATCACACTATGTAGTTTTAAAGGACAGCCTCTGTGAAGAGCCTTGAAATGTAGTTCCACGGATCTAAAATGTGTTTAATTTTTCTCTTCTCCCCAAAACAACTTCATTTAGTGCTTCTGACTAGCCATTCATACTACTTCCACTTCCTAAACAAACTCTTGGAAAACACTGGTGTGTATTTCTTCAATAGGCTTCTCTCGCTTCCTTTTTTCCTTTGCATCCTTTGAACAGTGAAATATATGTGGTCTTCAGAATTCAGAATCGCATACTTGATGAATGCACTGAAAACCTAAACTTTCAAGCAGGTATCTGGTGTTGTTCATACTTGATTTTTATGCAACCATTATAGCCTTAGGTTTTTGAGGGAAAAGTAAGGCAGTGTAATCAATCAAAGACTTGTACTTTTTTGTTGCTTAAGAAAAGAAGCTTCTTAGAATTCTGAGTTGGATCACTACATGGCTGAAAAGTCTCCCACAGTCACAGATATTAAGAGGTGTTTGGAAAGATATGAAATCTCATGTTGTGTACTTCGCCTGACAAGTTCTCTGAGGTTATTTTTAACTCAGAACTGAGAATCATCCCCCCTTCCCCCCCAAACCTCAATAAATTTGTTTGTGCCTTAAAACTAAACACTTGGGCTAAAAAATAAAGTTTTAAATCTCATTAGAAAATCAAAACTTTTATTTTTTCTATTCCCTTGGGTATAAATTTTCTATTCATACAAGAAGTCTGCAGTATAATAGGCATAAACATTGTGAATTATGTAGAAATATTTAATTTTTACTCTTTTAAGAAGACATGAAGCTATAATAATTGCCATTTCCTTTCAAAGTGCACTGTACAATGCCTTTACAGTGCCATTCGAGTAATGTTATATCTTAAATATTTTAGGTAAAAATAGGATGGCAAAGCTATAGAATATTAACTAAAACCCAAATATTCTTATCAGGAACAACAGATATATTCAGTTCATGCTTATTAATTACAAACTACAGTATCAGAAGTCTCTGGGAATTACTGGCCTCTTTCATTAATTTATTTTTGTATTTTCTTTTGTATGTTTCATTAAAATAGATTTTTTTTTTAAGGCAATGTTCAGCCTCTCAATCTGTCAACATTGTGTGGTGTTTAAAAATAATATGTAGACTTCCTCCTCTCCCACACCCAAACTGATGAAGAGCTCGTTGACTCTTCTGAGAGCACAAGTTTTAACTGTGGAAGTTACTTAAGCATCTGTTCATGCTTTCCATCCGTGTACATTTCCCTGACTCAGAAAACATCATGCACCAAGTTCAGGCTCTGTCCCTGTTAAACTGTCACGTTCTCTGTTCAGACACAGTTGTGGTAGCCTTTCCAGCCCCAGGCATTACTTACTTAACTTTCAAGACTGTAATTATCTATTTAACCTGAAAAAAAAGGAGGGGGGGTGGGAAAGAGAGAGAAACCAAAATTCTGATTTTTACATCTTAACAGTATGGACAATAAAGCTTACTCTACTGTGCCTCATAACTGCAGTTTTTTGAAAAGGAACATATGTATGGCACTTCAAATATAGTTTCAAGCTGTGGTCTTTGAAAGTGGAGATGTTATGTTATTCAGACATAAGTAATTAAAACTCGGTACTTTGGTGTAGTTTTCATCCTATTACTTTTTAATACCTTATAAAAAGTTTAGATGATGTTGATTCCAAGTTTGTTTGTAGAGGTATTTCCAGTAGCGGGTAAGGATGAACGCTACTGTAAAAGGTTCTGGTTAAGACCTAATGCAGAATATAGTTCTGATTGCCTGTGTTTAATATTATATAACAATGAAAGTGGAACAGGGACAGAGAGCGGCTACTTGCTGATTAGGAACCCCTCATATGAGAGTACCAGAAAAGCTTGTCTTGTTTCTTTTAGCAGAATGAATGGTGAAAAGCATCTGTTTGCAGTCTTCAAAAACATGCAGAGGGGAAGGAAATATCCAGTGGGAAATAACTGTAAGCTAAAGGACAGTGTTGCTGTAGATGAATGTAGATATCTTTGACATTCAGATTTTGGAACAGCTTTCCCATTTGAGCATTGGGACCTGGTTTTAGCTGTAACTACTTAAAAGTAACCATTTTCTAAAAGGGCTGCCTGTTGTCCAGCATGTGTTATTGCAGTGGCTTAGACTCAATACCCAGCAAATCTTCGTATTCCTGTGTTGGCAAGCATCCTGTCTCATTAGAAACTTCCTTTTCTACTTGTTCTTATGCATGTTGCATTTAGTCAGTAGGTGATTTTCTGTTTTCTACTAGACTAGACAGAAAAAAATAAGCGGTGCTTATAGCTGAACCTTTGAGAATGTATCAGTCAACTTAAAATCAGCTGTTCATTGTGGAAAATGAAATAAAGATTTGATCGGTAAGTTCTTATTAATCAGCTTCCTTTAGCCAAAACATTTGCAGAGAAAATACGAAGTGAACAATAGCTCAGCCAGACCATGTCTTGGTCTTATGACCTAGTGCCATATCACCTCAGGCTGTGAGCTTCTTGGGTTTAGCAGGCTGCTCGGGGTCAAGCCCAAGAGGAGCCCTCTCAAGGGAAAGTACAGGTGCTGCAGGAAGCAATGGCCGTGAGTCAGCGCCATCCTGCTCCTGTTGGCTCTCATTCCTGGTGGAGCTGGATGGAGCAATTCCTGCTCGCTGTTGGATCTTGTGAATTGAAAACAAATGTGGAAATGCATGCTAACCGAATGGAAAAGTAAATTTTGGACATGCATCAAAACTGTAAAATTCTTATGCCTAATACTTTGTGGGTTCTTCCCCCTCAATATTTACAGGTTTTTTTTTTTTTATTTACAGATGACGCCAAACACTTAGTACCCAACAAAATGAGAGACTTTTTCTGTACCATCAACTTGGACCAAGAAGAAGTTTTCCGTACACAAGTAGTTGAAAAATCTTTAAGGTAAGCTTAATTTTTAAATGGAGATGATAAGCAAGACTGCCTCAGTTCAGAATAAAAACAAGATATGTATCAATGTGCATGTGGTTTTGCTTATACCTCTTTCAATTGAAAGCTGACTTGTGGCAACTACTCAGAAATGTTACAGCAATGTGTAAATCATGAGAGTAGTTGAAATAAGACAAAATCGAGGCTTGTGAGTAGAACAGTGGTTTTTAAAATGAAGCATGCTAAAACATATTTCACTATTACTTTATTCTGTTGCATTGAGCAGCATAACATTCTTTTTCTTGCCAGGTGGTTTTCAAGGGAAAGCAATCTGCTTGTTAGTTGTTCTCCATGTTGTTTCCTACTTCTGACATGTTGGTCTGTATAAGTGGAATTTTGCTTTTAGTGTCGGTCTTGTAAAACCTGTTTCTAGAATGAAGGAACTGGAGCTTTTCCATGTGTGACTTTTGTGCGCTGTGGGATGTCCCCTTGAATAGGCCTCGTGTTCTCCTGAAATTCTTGTTTTGGGCACTATAAGCTGTACTGGCACAGAATGTCTTGCTTTGCCTGCCTGAGCAGTGCTTAGTGGTAGATTGTGCTGCTGTTTTAGGGCCTTAAAGCAATCGAACAAAAGAGTCATGATAACATAGGTGCAGCAGTGTAGGCACTTTTATGTCTCAAAGCTTTAAATTTGCTGGTGACCCACACTGAGGCATTGTTGCAGCTGAATTATTCAGAATATCTGAGTGACTGTTATCTGGAGGAGGCATTAAACCTTCTTCTTAAAACCCAGAAAGCCTGTTCAAACTTTTGAAAATTTTCCTGATTCTTGTTTTTTCCAGTGGTTTTATTATTAGTGTTTGTTCTTTGAGCCATCTCTAGATGTTTCCAGGTGAGGACCAACATACTGCTCATATGACAAATTTAAACAGGGAATTTTACATTTTCAAAACATTGTTTTGTAGCCTCCTTATGCTTTTGTTAACATGCAATCAGGAAGAAATATATTGCTCATCCTCCTGATCTGTAACCGCTATAGTGAGATCCAGAAAATATTCAGAATTTAACTGGCTGAAATTGAGATCAATTACCAAAACAAACTCAGTTCAGTAATCCTTTAGAGAAGAATGTTGAAGAGACTCTATTGATAAAGCAGAAACTTAAAATTTTGCCTTCAAATAGTAGTTTGAGTGGAGGGGAGCCCAACAGACTTTGCTGTCTGATTTTTGACCTGTTAATAATTGAAACCCTAAAAGTCACTATACGTAGAAACAAGACCTGTTACATTTAATGTTTACGCAGATGTTTTTATTATATTCAGTTTAAGAATGATTGAATTTATCTGCTTTTACCACCTGATAATAAAATAAGTATTAACTGCATAATAAAACATTTGATACGGTAAATCACCTTAGATCGATCAAAATTGTTTTAAATAGTACTGAATTTTATCTGAAACTTGTTTAAATGAAAACGGTGCCATTAGTACTTTACCGAGGAAAGGAAGAAAAATCTCACTATAACAAAACAACAGTTGGGGAGTGAGTCTTAAGTGACACACACACACATCCTTCCCTTCAAATGGAGGATTTTCAGGTGATATGAAGCTGAGAACATTTTATTAGGAGTTAAAAGTCAGTGTTCTGAATCACTCTTTGCCTGGAGGTGCCTTTCTGTCTCCACTGACTTCATAGGGAACTCCTTCATCTTCTGAATTATGGCTGCATTAAATTAGATTCAAAGCATAAGTAGGGTTCTGTACAAACTGATGAGATGTAATGAAATAAGTCATCCTGTATTAGCAGCAACTGGAGTTGCATGCTTATACTTGATTACTAGTGTGTATGCAGTTATGAAGGCTGACACTTGTTCCAAAAACTTGATTATACCATCTTGTTGCTTATTACTGTGTTGAGCTAGAATACTGTACTAACTTAAAGGTACTGGAAGGGAAGATAAAAGCTCTGATCTCTTATTAGTCTGAAAACTTTGTAAATTGCTTTTCAGTAAGGTGTAGCACAATATAATTTTAGTCATAAATACAACTTAGAATTTAATTGCTTTGTTTTATTTACTTGTTTTTTCTTATACAGGTAATTCATAGTCTATTTTTGTCACCATATTGTGTTGCAAATTTATACTGGCTGTAATCTAAATTGCATTCTACGAACATCAGCTAGTCAAATATCTGTGGAAGTAGTTATCACTAGAATTAAAATGATCTTTGACTGCAGTGACTGAAAACTAATGAAGAAATGTATTTTAAAAATGTGCAGATAGATTTGGGCTTCCACCAGCACTGGGGCTGTTGTTAGAGTGCAGATGTGAAGCAAATGACTTTTCAAACTTACAAAGCCATGAATTAATACTGAAGTGAAAGAACAGTATTTTGACTATGGCTCACTAAATATTTCCTGACATGGTGTGGGATTTCTGTGGGTTCTGAAGAAATAATTTTTTTTTCCCTTGGAAAGTTTAGAGAAAATCCATGAGCTGCCTCAGATATCTGTGGTCAAATATGAGGAATTGGGATGGGGAGGGGTTGCAGTATGTGTGTGCTGCATTTTTTAATTTAAACTAAATTAAGTTTATTTTTTTCAAACTGAACTTCATGTGAATGCAAGGTTATAGCAAAAATTAATTATTTGTTGCTATAACTGTTGCTTTTATCAAATGATAGCTCTAGGGGCATTGGTCAGTGGCTGTTATAGAACTGTCAGTTTAATGTAACAAGGAAGGGAAGAACAAAGGAATATGTCACCCATTTAAATTTAATCTCCTGTATTACTGTAATCCAGTTCTTCCTGTATAACAGTCTGGTCTTCCTTTGAATTAGCACCATCTTCTAATTTTGTATCCACCACAGTCTTTTAAAGTTGTTTCATCAAAGTCACAAATGAAAGTACTAAACTGACTGAATCCCTGAGGAACAGGTTGAGTAAGTTCTACATTTTAATTCTTCCTCATTGGTATAACATATTTTACTCCTTCGGCTGGTTCTGTATCCACTTAAGAATTTATTTACTAATCCTTTGTATTCTTCACCTTAAATATTCTCTCAGTGCCTCATACTTTGCTGAAGAATAATCAACAACTGGTTCATAAGGCGGTAGTGTTAATCCATGTAAGGAAAAACACATCAACATGAATAAAACCATGCATTACCTTCTATTTATGCTCATACTATTGACCTGCTTTTTCTTGCCAAATCTGAGATTTCATGTACTGTTGAGGTCAAAATAATGATTGTTAGTGGCTGATCGTTCTTGTGAAGTTTGCTCTCTTTAGCCGTAGGATATGGCTGCTAAATAGGTTTTTGGAAGTCTCTGCTTGTAGTCTCCATCACAGACTGATCTGATTGTAAGTAGATACATAGAGTTACATAGATCCAGCAAGAATAGGTACCTAACACGTAGTGATCCACAGTTGTTGATGTATATTGTACTCCAGTGATCCTTTTAGGATGTCTGACTGATGCTGAGTTAGTAGCAGTGTTTCTCTTGATACCAGTGCCAGCTATTAATATCTCTTTGTTTGTACTGGTGCAACTATTATTATATAGCTGTTAGGGCACCCATATCATGAAACTGACTCAAGTTTAAAATAAATCTTTGTTTCATCTTTTTTTGGTCTGAGTCATTGTGTCAATACAATTAAAGTCTGCAGCCAAGGTAATAAGGAAATTGAGGCTGCTTAGGGCTGCACCTCTGCTAAAGGTAATGCTCATGAATTTATACCTTCAGTGGTGGTGCTGACAAGAACAACCCAGCCCTTGAAATCAAAGCTGAATTGGTTGTCTGTGACATTTTTTTTAAAAAAAGTGAGAAGCTGAAAAACCGGAAGGGAATGTTTCAACTGAGAATTCTTAAATTATTTCTCACTGTACTCCGAAGGCTAATACTGATTTGTCTGCTCTGAAGCCTATAGTAAAAGATTTGTGTTTGAACAAAAGAAACATTTTCACTTGTGAAATTCCTCATAATTAATTCCTGCAGTTAAAGCTTTTGTTTCTAAAAATTGGTTCTTGAAATTTGGAGTGCTAGATTTTTCACCTATGTTTTTTCCCCACTTTTAAAGTTACTTATCAGCTCTTATTTTTAACTTTAATGAATCATTGCTCCTTAAGCATTTGGTGATTTTTATGTAATTATTTTGAAGGGAAGAGAGTAGGGATGATATCCTGTTCTTCCTGATACCCTTTTGGGTAGATATTTCTATGAACTGATTGTCCCAAACATAAGCTGATTTGTATTTGTCTAATAAAGGATTGTAGCAATACAGTGCCAGAAAGGTACTTTACTGGGAAACAAACAGATAAAACCAACAAACAACTTTGTCTCTGGGTTTGTAAGTGTCATTACAGTACTTTCCTGTAGAAAGAAAACAGAGGCTAAAATTAGTTCGATGAAGCTACGCACCTTTCTCTGGTGACGTTAATACATTGAAATTGAGAGTATTTGAAGTCTGGAAGAATCCAGTAGTTCCAAAATAGCAGGGTTGGATTTTTGTGGATACACTTGATTCTCAGAATTCACAGCTTGCAGTGACACAAATGACATTGTAATTTTTTTTTTTTTCAGTCTTTTGAAATACAGTGGTCTGACTGCTGGGTATGATCGCATCAATAAGTACTCCTTAAGTTTAATGGAAGTATGAATTCCTTGAGTAAAGATACTGATACACTGTGTGAAATGTGTCTGTCATAGAGGAGCCCAGAGCCTTTTTATGTTGAGGGCTCTGCAAATGGCAGTTAAGTAGAATGAACTGTAAACACTGTGTTTGACTTTGCTAGATGGAGAAATGCGACCATTTCAGCACGCAGGAGAACATGTGTATTTGAGATTAGTGCTTCTCTTTTTCGCTGCTCTGTTTCAGTTGTTAATGCTTATGTGTTTTTACAGGTCTGAATCTTTGAGCATCAAATTTGACACAGGAGTTAGAGCTAAACAAATGTCAGTGAAATAATCCATAAATTGTGTTTTAATGTAATTTAATCATGTACTGAATGAAAAAATGAGAAATATTAAACTTGAGTATTTCAAGAAGTCATTTGTGATGGGTAGAGAACCAACTAGAATAATTTCAAGACAGGAGAACAGAATTAAAATTGCTGAGGATACACCGCCTTCTGCATGTACGCTCTGATTTTTTTTTTCTTTTTTGAAAATACGTAAGGCATTTTCTTGAAGTTTTAGCTTGCAGTGTTATTGTATGTTCTTGTAATGAAATGGTGTGGATAGTTTTGATGACAGATAAGTATAGGTGTAAAAGCCAAGGTCTGTGACTGCAGTAAAAATGTAGCATTTCAGCGTTTGTCTTCTGTATAAATTATGTAAAGTGTTTTTCTATTTTAACTTTCAGTCTTTCTTTTCAGCCCTTATTTTGGGGAAGAGTTTTACTTTGAGATTCCAAGACCGTTCCAGTGGTTGTCCTTCTACATTTATGATAAAAGTGTTTTACAAAAAGACCTGCGTATAGGTAAGTTCTGGGATACCATGTACATCTTGCATAACATTTTGTTATTCTCAGTATCATAGAATTGTCGAAGTCATGTATTTTTAAAAACAGCTTATTGTGCATTTAAACTGAATGTTCCTTTAAAGTTTTTAAAGGAGGATTTTGTTTCCTTGCTTTATTCTATTCTACTAAAATGTTTATTTTTTAGGCCAATAGTGTGTCTTATAATTATAGTCTCAATACATTTTCTAAAATTCTATTTGGTTTCTCTCCATTTCCATTTCATTGGAATATTTAAATCGTTGTTCCTACCTGTAGGTCTTTAAAGAATGAGTTGTGGAATAATTCCACAATAATTGCAATTGTGGAATAATTCTTAAAACTATTTATAGGTAACTTTTTGTCTCCGTCAGTGCAACCTGTAACTTCGTGACTTATAAATTGCCGCAAAATGCTTTTACAGGAGGTGGATATTTTTCCCCCTTCCCCCCCCGCCACTACATAATGGCTCTGTTGCTATAAAGTTCTAGCAGTCTGCTGTGGAAGAAGGCTTCACATTACTTGAACTGAGGAAGGAAATAACTTGCACCAGGATGCCAGATAATTTGGTATAATAACAGCTTTCCAAACAGCAATCAGAAGAGCAAAAGGCATCTACCTTCCGTTTCCTATTTAAACATTCTTCAGCACCGTTACTGTTCTCTCATATCTTTATTATATTATTTCCAGCCACAAGTCTGTTCTTTATTTTGCCTAATCTTAGTATTAGTGATGTCCAAGATAACACATCTTAATTAACTTAACTTGGCTTTATGTAAGCTGTTTTTCTGCTTCACTTATGCATCATGTTCCTTGTTTCCATAAGCTTTTCATATAGTATCATGAGCTTGGGAAAAAAAAAAGGTAAAAGAGAGTTTACACAAAAATCAAACTTCAAATCTATTTAAATATTTGTCCTATTCAGATGAAAGTGGTATTTATTCTTGTCTCTCCCTGTCCCCTCTTTTCCCCCAGGAAAGGTGTCAATCAAAAAAGAAGATTTATGCAACTACACAGGAAAAGAGAACTGGTTTATGCTTCAACCTGTTGATTCTAATTCAGAGGTTCAGGTAACTATTAAATTGCACATTTACATTTCAAAAATTAAATGTAGATGAGTGCGTATAATGGTAGAAGTTTATATTGAGCTGTGGCAGATAGAAGTTAGCATCTGTCTAATTCTTGTGAGACAGTTGTGTCTTTCATCTTGATTAGAGAATAATGCATATTGTGCATTTCTAAGCTGGCTGTATTGTTCCCTATTATTCTTAAAACTGGCAGACGACTTGAAGCAACTGTTTGGGAAATGACTTAACAGTATTTTGATATCTTAAATCTTTGGTGCAAAAGGAGCTATGTACTTGAGACAGGTGAATGATTGAGGAAACTACTAAATCATTTTGGTTTTTTAGTCACTTTTGGTAAGATTATGGCTGATTACGCGATGTGAAATGGTTAAAGTCTCCAAAACTGGAGGTACTTGTTCTGTGGTCATTTATTGTATTTTGAAATACTTTCTGCATTCAGTATCGAATAATTTGCGCTTCAGAGTTGTATTTTGGTCTGTGGTTCATGTTCTTCTGACAGGATTGTCCTAGTAATATGTAAAAATGAGGTGGCTCTAGAAGTTTTAGCTGTTCTCTTTTTGGTTTGAAGAAGAAAACAGAAGAGTGTTCTTGAGTATCTTTTAGCCTTGTTGCTGTGACAGGCAAATCTGAAAAAAATATTAAAATCTAATAACTTGGGTAAAAGTCTTGGACTTGGGAGTGTTTGTATTTTTCTAGTAACTTGGAAGCCCTTCTGGGTAGGGAGAATTTCGTCTACTTTTACTAGAGGCAAATGTGCAGGAATTCTCAAAAAAACCGCAAACACATTATTTTCCAGGATTAATCATCTCTGAGCTGTAAGTTTAGCGCGCAACTGTTAGGTATCTAGGAGGGCATGTGATTGCTTTACATGAAAACCCATTTTCGAAACATCTGAATACCACTTTCTTTTATCTGTTGAAAATCAGTCCTTGTCCACTTAGAATGGAATATAACAGAATAGTTCAACTGGAAATGACCTACAGATCAGCTGGTCCAACTGCAGGTCATCTCACTCTTCTTCCAATTCTTCCATCTAATCAGTCTGACTATTCTAGAAAGTCCTTTTCAAATATAAAGTGAAATGCAGTTTCTGCTTTGGCTTAAATATTGTCATGCTTGCTATAATTTTTTCTCGTCATAATGTATTGAATGAAAGATTATTTTTTGTCACAATACTATGAGTGAGTGTAAAAATTCAATTATAATATTCCATTAATAAAATTTAGCAATTTCTTATGTACTGGAAATAAAAATAAATAATTTTCCATGGCTTTGTAGCTCACAGTGGGATGTAAGCTCTAACTGATACTTTTCTGTGGCTGGGATGTGTAAACCACTTTCCTGCCTGACACTTCCAGTTATGGATGACCTTTTCTGCTAAGGTGTGCATTCTTTGTGATAGTCTCTCCTTAAGTTAGGGCATTTGGGTAGGTTTCTCCTCTGTCCTGCTTTCTTTTTCCAAGAAATTTGTAAGAGCAGAGCTGAGACCAGTTCCCATCTGCCATATTTGGATGAAATCTCATTGGTTTGGATGTGCTGTACTATACTGAAATGTATTCGTAGGAGATTCCCAAGATTGTCAGTGGGACATGGCTGAAAATAGCAGGCTTTCACATAATGTATGTGCAGAAAAAGTTCAGTAATGTTTATAAAGCTAGATAATAGTCTGAGGAAAAAAAATGTTTTCAGATGTGGTCTTCTCCTTATGGCACCATGCATGTAGTTGACATTTTTTCCTCTAGTTCCCTCCATAGGAGTATTCTCCAGAATTCAGAATGGGTGCAAGGCAGTAGGATGGCTTAGAGATATTTTGTGTTCTTTGGCTCTGTGCGGGACACATTGCAATTTACTTGGTTGGTGTTTTGTGTGGTGTTTTTGTTTCCTTTTTTTTTTTTTTCTTTCCTTAGAAAATATTAATTTGTTTCAAGAAAACTGTACTTTATGTGTACCATTGACCTGTTTTTCATACACGCTAACTTTGGTATAATGAGCAGTGTGTCTATCAGGTACCTTAGTGGTGGAGGTGTATATTGAATATTGTGATATATAGCTTATAAATGTACAAGATCCATACCAAGTCATAAGTGCTTTGGCACTAGTTGTCATCATCTTTACTAATAAGCATATTATGGATTTTTTTTTTCTTTACAGTCCATACATTCTTATTTGTATGGGAAATTGTCAGCTCTACCTTGGTAGGACAAATGAAAGTATCACTGGAAGAGATTTGAGTTTGTTAATAACTTTGACAGTTTCTAGAAAGACTCAAAAGTATATTAAATATAACGTTTTTGTCTTTTCTGGAATTACAAAAAACTAAGCTTGAAGATTCCTACAAAACAGAGTTGAGGAGGTGGGAGGTAAATATACCAGTCATTTTCTAAAACCACCTTGTTTGTAATAAGTTTAGGACTTCTCTAGGATCACAATCCACTCCTAATACAGAAGCTGTAGACCTGACATCTGTAGACCTTCCATAGCTCTGTACTTATACAGGTGGTCTGAAGTGGTGGTGATTAAAAGTTCAGCAAAGTAAAAGCACTATGTGCTTGAGTTAATACAAGGTTTTGGTGAAAGAAGGGTGATGGGTGTAGTATTTTCTTTACAGTATGTATAGGAGGAGCGTGGCCTTTCCCCAGCCATTGAAAGTCAGTAAAAATTACTTTGATTTTTAGAAAGCATTTGCTCTGTGTTTTGATCTTAGCTGGTGTGAATGGATATTCATCTTGTGTTGTTAAAACTTCTTCCTTTGTCCACTAGTTCTTGAAAAGTATACATGAATGTGGGAATACTAAGCAAATAAAGTAGCATTTGCCAAGTCGAGTGGAGCAGGCCATATTTAACTGCAACTGGCACAAACTTGTTTTTATATTTATATAAAATATCTTCATGTTTTCTAAAATGCAGCTAGCTTCAGCATGCTAATAAACTTGTTCTTAGGATTGCTTGCCTCACCCTCCCTTTTTTTTTTTCTTAAGTCTTCATTTAGCTGGTTTGAAATGAGGTCCTATTGTTAAACATGCCTTTGACCTTTATTCATAGCAGGAAACATTTTGTAGAGATCTGATCTATACTCGCAAAATACACCGATATGGTCAAAATCTTTCACACACTTCTATGGTTTTTGAAAAGACTGGAAAATAACTGTTATCACCTCTCCACTACCTTCAATAACTTTCCCAAGTGTTGACTACCCTTCAGCTGAAAGAGTATGCATCTCTTCCTCTTAAATTTGAGGGAGAGAAGGTTTAAGGAAGAAAACTAACACTGTAAGAAGTTACTTTGTGGTACACTTGGAACAGTAGTGTGATTCTGTATATGGAATGTGGGCACAGCCTATGAGCACCTGTACGCATAAATATTTTTTATTTCCACTTAAGAGCTGTAGAAAACTTGTATTTATTATAGATACTTGTACTATCTTATAATGTAGAAATGATCAAAATATCTAAACAGTGGGGAGAAAAAACCTCTTAAAATAGAGTTAAAATGCAGTAGCAATAGTAAAACCAAAAGTGTTGAACTAAATTTTTTTTGTAGTTCTGAAGTTTAAGTTGGTGATTTGGACACTCTGGTTTTGACTCCTTTATTGTGTGAAGCTTGGCCACATAATCAACAGCTCCATTTTTCTCTAGTCAGTATCTGAAAACTGATTGTTAATCCATTTGTAAAGTGTAAATGGTACCTACCTGCCTTTGAACAACCCTGAGATCTACAGATTAAGACTACGTACTTATAAAGTGTGTTGCTTATTTATTGTGTAAGAATACCTGATTTCTCTTTGTTTTTTGATCTAAAAGCAACCTGTACAACCACGTTTAAAACCTGGTTGCGTATTATGTTGAAAGTTCCAATATAGATCTGCAGATGAGCCACTTGAGGAAATCATCATGCTGCTCTCAACAAACAAAACAATGAAAACATACCCCAAACTCTCCATACATGTAAGGGAAATATTTACTTAGAGCCATGTTACTGTAGCCATCGTGGTGCTGAGTTTTGAATAAACTACATCTTTAGATAGTTCTCAGAAGTAGTAAAGTTTCTATTTTACTCTTGCTAGTCAGTGTAGAACAGATGATTTTTATTTTTATTTTTTTTTTAAGCAAAAGGAGGATGTTCAGGGCAGTCACAAAGTCTGCCTACTAAAACTAGTTGAGGCAGCTATTGCAGTAAGCACTACTAATGTCTTTGTCATTCAAAACCTTTGCCTTGTAAGGCTGTTGGCATGCTTCGTGCTATCCTGTTTTTATCCTGTGAATCTATTTTTGTAATTGAGTTTCTCTGCTTGACAAATATTTTCTTTATGTACCTGTGTTTCAATGCATGTAGTAACAGTTTGCAAAACACTTGGCAAGCATCCCAAAAGTTACATGTAAAACTTCCGTATAAAAGAAACTTCACTTCTCCTCCCATGTGACATACAGAGGAACACAGCCCTTGCCCCAGGGGACTTACAATAAAAACATTTCAGTTTTATGTGAAAACATAAGTACTTTAGAAAACGTGTGCAAGATCAGCTAGGGGTTTTACTTCCATGTTAGTGTTGTACAGCAAAACTATACTTCATATTATATCTTGCTTTGTTTGCTGCACTTCAAAATTACCTTCCAGGTCCCAACCCCAAGAATCATAATTGTGGACAGACCAGTGTCATCTGATGATCCATTTAGCAAATAGACAAATTCCAAGAATACTAAGGAGAATATGGTTGAGAGGAAAGACTGTGTTAGTGTGTGATTGTCTTAGATGTGAAAGCCATGGCGAATAGCCAGGCACTGAAAGGAGTAGCAGTATTGTTCAGGCAGTAGATGTTTGGAGCAAGGTTATAGTACCAAATTTTGATCCTGCCAGGAAAGTTGCATATTGGAGTTTTTGGAGCCTTTTTATTGAAAGAGTGGAGTGGGCTTGCCCTTGCCGAATTCTGAAGTTAATTCATGCTGTGCCATCGTTTATGGATTCTTTTTCTTAATACATCCTACAATCTCAGAAACAGAAAAGGAGAACGCCAGGTTTAGCAATTGCCACCTTTTCCTCTCCTTTGGTTGTGTTTGATATTCGTGAGGCAGTTGAAAGCTGCACTGGTATGCATAGTAAATTTCTAAATGATCTTGTGTCTGATGGGATGGACAGGGTTTCACAGCAGGGTATTAAATGTTATTGGTTATGGCTACTACATACTATTCTAATTTTCTAAATATGTCTGACTCCCTTCAGAGTCCTAGGTCATTTTAGAACTTTCTCCTGAAATGCTCACAAACGCACTGTTTGTTTGTTCAAGGATTCATCCTGTGCTTAGGACAAAAAAGGCTGAAAGGGACTCTTGTTCTTGGTACTTCCTCAAGCTGGAAGAAATATTTTTTGCATGTGTTAGATCTGTGGAGGCTTGGCCAATTCATGTGTCTACAGTTGACGATAATGCTTCTCTTTATCATTGTCTCTCCAAGTTCAAATGCATTCATTACACTCCACTTGCAGGATACATGCTTTAGAATACATATTCGCTTAAAGTGGATATATTGGAATTACCTGAAACAGCTTCTAACTGTAAACTATATTGTTGTTCTAATTACTACTTTTAAAATAAAGTCTCTTAATACTATTTATGTTTCTCTCTTGTTTTTTTCAGGGAAAAGTTCACCTTGAATTAAAACTGAATGAACTGATAACAGATAATGGATCTGTGTGCCAACAACTAGTAGTACAGTAAGAAAATACATTAATCCTTGAATATTTAGTTGTTTGTTAGATCATGATACGATTTGTCTCTCTTAATACTGAATGTTTGCACATGCTGATACCAACGACATTTTCCTTTTTGTATGACTTTCCTTGGAGCCTACCTTGCTGAGGGAATAGATGTATTAGGAAGCTCCTGCAGAAGTTTTTCACACCTGCTCGTCTCTGCTGCTCCCAGAGCACTCAATTTTTTTTAGGACTCAGCATGGCTGTCTGGTATCATTAGTGTCTTGTAATTCCAATTGTCTTGGATCTGGTGAGAAAGCCAGGAATACCCAAAACTGCTGTTACTGACAGAATTGAGCCGCTGGCAGTGGTGTTGAGAACAGTGTGAAACTTTTTCAGTAGTAATATTTTGGTTTGTGAAAATCCACTTTTAGTTTTGCTTCAGAATTACTTTCTCATGGTTAGCCATGATAAGGAGTGTTTCTAGAAAAACAAAGTACAGGAATTGCCATTCTGGAGCAGCATAACTTTGCCACATTTCAGTAAAATTTCTTAGCGGCAACTTCAGGAGTTTTCACTACCAAACTTAATTTTGACTCCGAAGTGTAAAGACATTACAGCATGTCGAAGAGCTTCATAGAAACAGTAAATTTTTGGTATATGTTATTTCATAAAAGACAAATGTCACCAATATTAAAGAAAAAGCACAGAATGAGATACATTGGAAGATACTAACCAGCGTGTATTCTTGCATTGTTACTCTTGTGTTTGATAATGATCCGATGTGCTGACTTCGGGAGTCTGAATGTACAGTTTTCAGATGGTAGTCACAGCAGACCAAAATTCCACATGTACTGGTAATTTCTGCTGCTTTTTATTCATTATTAAGCAATACATTTAAGGCTAGAAATTGTTAAGAAGCTAATGCAAATACAACTGTACAGAAATGTTTTGACACTTTTAAGAAGTTTGTCTGATAATGGCATACGGGAAGAAACCAGTCTTTCTAGAAACTAACTAATCCTATCCTATATTTTGGAAGAAATCTGTCAGCCTTCTATGTTGCTTGCCTCTGGGAGACTGTTTCCTTTCATTGAACAGACCAGTGGAAACCAATGACTTGTAGAGACTCAGTGAGATTGGCAGCGTTCTCTTGTGACTCTTCCTTATGTTCTCAGCATAAGTAAGATTCAAGAGAACAAGCCAGTCTTACCTCAGTTTTTTATTTTTAGTGATTCAGAAAGAAATAAAGGCTCCTCTGTGCTTGTCTTCTGACAGATTGTGGGATAGGCCAGGTGAAGAAAAGGACACAAACTAGGGGGTTATAAAGACTAAAGGAAAATTAAGAATAAAAACTCAAAACATAGTAAGATTCTTTAGTTTTGCTTTCCAATATTGTTCATTAACTTATATATTTATTCAGAGTGTGAGGCGGTGGTTTTTGGCTTTTAAAAATTTTTTTAATCTTCTCTGAGGATTTAGTGAGAAAGAATGGGTTGTATTGCAAAACTGTGAGGGGAGGAAATGGTGTGTGGTTTTCCATTTGTCTCACTGACTTCGTGTTCCGATCAGCTCCAGGGAGCAGGGGGGACCATTACACTGTCAATTTTGCTGATGTAATTTTCATTATGAAGTTTAAATTACATTCTTTTTGTCTTAACTATCTAAACCAAGATGAGTAGTTTAGTTGGAGCAAGACGTAGCAAAATAATCTCTTTGCTTTTCTGTTACTTGGTATGGAAAGGGAAGGTAGTTCTGTGAAAGAGCTAAACCAGTGAAACTGGTGGTGCTTCCGTGGCTCTTGTAGGCTGATAGTTCAGATAAGATACGGAAACTTGCAGTACATCAATGTATATTTGTAACTTAAAGAGAATTTAGAACGTGTTTATCTTTGTACAGTGGGTGGCAGCTTGGTTCATTGGGAGTCTTGCTGCTCTTGCTTATGTATCACACTTGTAGCACAAGGCAGAATTAGAATGGCTTTTCCCCCATGGACTATTCACCACCAAAAGCTATCTGGAGTTTTATGACTTTATATTTTATTCCCAACTTTCTGATATATGTTGGGGTTTTTTAATTTAATTTTTTTAGATATCCATGGACTTTAGTCTAAGTTAATTTTTTAATGATTATTATTTAAAAAATATTTTCGGTTTTTTTTCATGTGATGAAGAAAAGTTACTTTAGAAAGTTACTGTTGCAGATTGCAGTTTAGAGTCGGAAGTGGGTTACTCACTGTGCCCTCTCTGGGGATCTCTTTATGATGGAGATAAACAATCAAAAGGAACTCAGGGTTCTTTGGTGGTTGCTGCACTCATCCCCTCACTGACATGTGGGAGAGGATTGTGCGTTAAATGCTGCAGTATTACATCAGTACTTTTGTCTTTGTCTGAGATTATGAAACGCACTAGAGTTCCTTAGACTAAAAATATATAGTAGTATTTTACCAGACATACTGACAGCCTTGAAAAAATTGGCTGTATAAGTAGTATATTGTACATAAATGTATTTTTGGATGTACATGTGAGACCATGAGAAATAAGAAATCTCTCACTGGATATAGCATTATAGAAATGGATGTGAGGGAATTTTTGGGACCCTTTTGATCATAAAACATGAGGAACTTAGAGAAAATACATGCTAGGTTCTTTAATAGAAAATTTCAACTCTTTAAAAGTCTGCTTATTTTGTAAATTTCTGAGGATAATTAGTCAGTGATGCACTTATTGCTATGTTTTGTTAGTCACCAGGTGCTGAGAAGTCATTGTATTAGTAACTCCTTTAGCAAAGCTGAAAGATGGGAAGTAGCAGAGCTGTGACTGAGTAAAAAATGACAAAGAGTGGGTGTATATGTATATTTCTGTCCCTGCCTCTTCTTGACCTGTCCAAAAACTGAAAAAGTATTGGCCAAAGAAAAAAAATAGTGGAAAAAAAATACTCAAAATACAGGTGATAATACTTGCTTTTCAGAGCCATGTTTTACTTCATGTTCAAATTAACAATCTCTCAGCATAACGAGACAGGGAAGCTTTTAAACCTTCACCTGTTAAATTTTTCTGTAGGATAAGAGCATTCTAGACACTTGGGCTGGCTTTTGTGCATCGGTAAGTTTCTAATGGATTTCCACCGTGTATTCCCTGAGAGCCTAGAAGTTCTGCAAAGATGTAAAGTAGTAGCTATAACTTTCATAACACAGGAGTAAAGATCGTGTTAAATGCACAGACAATAGCAAGTGATTCAAGGGCTGTGATTCTAAGCATTATCTTGAGTCCCCCCCTCACCTTTTTTGTGGCTGAATCAAAGTGATAGGAGTAGACCTGACTAGGATACAGATTCTAAGTATTTTGGTTCTGTAGACATGGTTATAGAAGCATTTTTTGCTGTTCATCTAGATGGGTTTTATGATGTGGAGTGATTTAAAAACTGAAGATAATTCCAGTTGGAAGCAGTTAAAGATTTGGACAACAGAGAGCTGCCGATGATGTTAGCCTCTTACAGCTAATGTGGGAGGGACAAAGGCTTTGTTTCTCATGCTAGTACCTATGGTAAACCCAACTTTTCCAAACAAGAAGTTGTTGGGAAAAGAACATGTGATTTTAGAAAGATAAGTGTGCTGCATATACTGAAGGGGTGGTCAGTTGTAATGAAACCAGGAATGTGATTCCTTGTTTGTTTATTTTTGTACTCTATCCCCCTCCCAACTCCTTCTGGTTTTGTTTTTAATTTAGTTCCTTATTAGGGCTCTATTCTCCAACTTTATATACGGGATGTAAGGTTGAGGAAGGTTAAGTATTAAGGTATCACAAACTACATTTATATCAGCAAAACTGTGGATAACAGTCAAAAAAATCCTTCTTAAAAACTGGAAGTTTCCTCCTTTTGCTCAAGCTGACAAAAAGTGGTCATGTACAAGATACACCACAACTGACTGATCTGGTCTTACTTGGTACGGAGGAGCAGGGGTGGGAGGGGAGGGAAGGAAAAATGATAGTTTTCTTAAGGTGGGATTTTCTAAAGCCAGCTGCGTCTTTCAGGTTGTATAAGCATTCTAAAAACATGATATTGAAATACATATTTCCCTGGGGGAAGTCAAATTAAGGTTTGTAATTGCTTATCTTATATCAATGAAGCTCTTATACTTTTTTTTTTAAATACAAGCATAAAGTTAATTTTCCTTTGAATGACTCTCTTAGAGACCACTTACAGTGGGCTAGGCCCTGATTTTTTACGTAATTTTTGTATTAATTGGAAACTTGCTGTTAAATTTCATGTAGATACACCCAGAAACCATTTTTGAATTAATTTTTTGTCTCTGATTCTAGTTGTTTCCTTTTCTAATGTGTGAATGAGGAGTTGAAAAAGATAATGCAGTAGGTTAACTGCTGGCCCAGTGCTGGCTCTTTTTTTTTTTTTTTTTTTTCTAAACTCCTAATGTCATGTATAGTATCACATTTTAAAAATATACATTTGCAGAAAAACAAGTTTGTGTGACCATTGTTTGCATATTTGCTGTTGCTGAAACGGATGATACTTGGATGGTTTCTTGCCAAATTAGGCTATTGGATGGTAGGACTCGCCTGCTCTGTGTTTAGCATGACTTCAACTCTGAAAGAAACAGTTTTATGTATTTACCATGCAAATACTCGAAAGCCCAGAAGCAGCTTATTACAGCTAGATTTTGTCTTTTTTGGCACTTTTCTAAACAAATTATACACTATACTATCTAAAATTGACCTGTCAGTTGGTTACTGTCCTGTTTATACTTCATCTGCTCCCATGAAGTCATTCTAAGGAATGTACCAATTTTTATGAAGTTCACAAATCTTTGTGGCTGGAGTTATTTAGTTTCTGCACTTGGAGGACTTCAGTTGGTTTGAATGGTGGAGATAGTCCCTCCATCATTGAAGGGGTTTATTGCGGTCTGTGTCTTTTTAAGGACTTGTTTCCATCTGATGTGCTGAATGTATGCCAGTTGTATCTGAAAGGCTCATATTTCCTGTATGAAACTCCTCTTGCAGAACAAACTACTGAGATGTGAAGCATGAATTAATGTAAACTGAAAGATCTCATACACTGTACCATAACTGATCAGTAGTTTGAGAAAAGAACGAAAGTCCTTCTGTTAGCTGTTGCTTAGGCTTTACACAAAGATGTAGTAATCAAAAATATAAGAGGCTTGAGGCTGCACTTTTCAGTGCACTTTTGCATTTCTGTTAAGTCTACTCTAATTGAACCACTTCAAACATCTCAAAAAAATTTAAACATGTTTACTGGAGGCTGTTTGTTTACTAGCTTAAAACTATCTGCAGCAATTCAGTCCCTAGGAAGTAACAATCGAGTTTGATAGTGCTGAGCTGATCTAATGGCTTCCCGCCTGGAATGGCTGCTTGCCTTGCGCTGCCTTTGCAACTTGTGAGATCTTCTGCTTGAATAGGTTAATTCAGGTTGCCAAACGGACCGAAAACGGGCTCAAAACCTAGACACCTTCTGCAAGATTAGTAAACAGAACCACCATAGGTGATAGATGCAAGGCAGGAGTGTAAGAGAAGGAGAAGGATCCACCATTTCAGTGCAGTTTGGTTGACTTAGCGGTGCTGTCAGATAATGTCTAAAGCAGACTCCAGGCAGTAACTGGAGAGTTCAGGGGTGGTCATGACTGGCAAGCTTAGAGTGAGAGATGGAAACGGAGGAGGTGAGAGAAGTTTGGAACAAATTCTTGAGCCTGATTGGTCTGAAAATGAAGTATTAAGAGTTGATGGTCAGAGGTACTGGGGTGTTGTTTGTTTTGTGAGGTGTTGGAATGGAGTAGGCTGTCTAACCTAGGTAGGACCTTACTTGCTGGCAGTGGAACTGGGGCTTGGGCAGGAGATGAAAAGGGAATGGTAGAACTGCCTACACAGAGAGACTGACTGGAGCGTGAAATCAGCCTGAAGTGACAGATCTATATGATGAATCTGGAGATTCTAGTTCTGCAGCAAGGCCGTGTAGTTGTCAACAAAATGTTTTCAACTTACAGGAAATCGTGAACAAGCTGTCCTTTAGTTTGTGCTTGTTGTGGTCAAGCTCTGAGAAGACAGGGAGACTGGAACAAGCTGTTTCTGTAATCAAAAGTAGGGCATGGTGATCATTTTTGTTGATATGATAATACACGTTTTCCCACGAGATCGTTGTGTCAAGTATGCAGGTCATTCATAGAGTGATCAGGGAAGGAGTGAGAAACTTCATACATAGGGAAAGAAACCGTAGGGCATGTCTGTTTGCTGGAGAAACCCTGGAGCTTGCTGAACATGACACAGGCTGTAGGAAGAGAAACCATGGTGTTCTTGTAAAAAATAGTTGAATTCTATCCAGATAGGTTGGACTTGATCCACCTGCTATGAATTTTCTGTGAGATTCAAGTTGAGACCAACTTACAGTTACACTCAGCACTCACACCTGAAACTGGAAATCTCTGGGAGCTACAGAGACAGGATGTTTGGTGCTACAAAATGCCTGATGGTCTGAAAGAATCAAGTTCTAGCTGCCCCAAATCAGATACCCCAAATGACTGAGAAGTCTAGACACTTTAATTTTGTTGCCACTCTTCTGTGTCACGTGTGTGTTGGAGGAGGAATCAATTAATGCTTATGAAACAACTGGATGTTTCAAGAACCCATTTAAAATAGTGGGTTTGAAATCACTGTAGGGTACATTGTGATTCAAAAATTATTGAAACGCTGAAGGCCACGTGCTTGAAAGCTGGAAGAAAAATAACAAATGATTGTGCAGTGGTTTAGCACTCAATGTTCCCTGAACTGGCTAAGACAAAGGGACTTTTGGAGGGAGAAAATACCATCTGGTTTATAATTGTGCATACTCCAGAGAGGGTGGGGTTGTGAGGCAGCACTGGAGTGTTAGTGTCTGCTGTTTACTCACTTGTGAATGTTTGAGTTTGCAAATCTTATTATCCTTTTAACACTGTTTTTTCTACAGTACGAGAAAGCATTCACTTAACAGCATGCAACTACTGTTGCTGCTATGTAACTTTAACTTGATCCGCACAACTTAATATTCCACGTGGAAGTATTAGAATGTTTACTTGATTATTTATATGAATGTAGAGCAGAAAAGTCTTTTTTTCTCCTGAAGTTACATATAATAGGTTTTGGATTTTATTCAAACTGGCTAATTACAGCAACCAAAACTTACTTAGATTAACTTAGTTAAATTCCTGAAGTACGTTATTTAAAAACAGATGATTTTTAAAAGTGAGAACAGGAATATAGCATTCAGATCTCACTTGGGTCTTGTTTATGCAACTATAATCTGCTGAATGTTTCTGGACTTAATAGGTACTACAGTTTGCATGGCTACATTAGAGCATCATTTTGCTAGAAAGCCTGATTTCTGCTGTAAATTTACAAACTGTTTTGCTTTACTTTTGTTATTCCAGCTATTTTTATATAGTACTCATATGTGGGCAGCATCTGAAGGTTAGTCAGCTTGCTGACCCAGTTCTGCTTTAGTCGTGTTGCTGCTGTGGTGGTTTGAAAATATTGCAAGCCTCAGAAAGGTCCAGCAAATGTGTCTCTGTCCCCATAAGCATTACTTTCTAACCAGCCCGTCCTTTTTGCATCAGGAGTGGTGCACAATGTGCCTCTGTACCTGCTAAACACGACCTTAAAACTTACTGTATGAATTAAGGAAGAAAACAGTATTTTTAAAAGGTCTGTTTAGCCCTGATCATGCACTATTGTGAAAAGAGTTTGAAAATAAACTTTAAACACTATTTCAAAGGTAAAGTGATTTTTCTCTTTGTGGCTGAGTAGTATGGATAGAACTTAGACATACTAGGACTATATACTAATAGTTTTGAATGCTTAATTTTAAATAACTTTTCAGAATAGGACTTTGCATTTCTCACCGTACTTGGAATGTAGTTCAGCTGAAACAAAATATTTGAATCCATTTTAATGCCTTCCAAATGTAGTTGCTGCCATTTAGATGAGATCAAATAGCTTTTTGTGGGCCTTGAGAAATCGAATTTTAAAGTTAATGAAGTCTGCAGTTTTCCCTAACATAGTTCATTTTGCTTAGGATTTTTCCATGCATGTGTGATACTGAAATGCTTTTACTGAAGCAATTCCAATAATTTTATTCTCACAGAGCCCCCTAAGTCTGACTGTACGCTTGAGTATGACCTTGTATTACCATCCAGAGATCTGTAGTTACCTTCTACTTCATGTACATACATTACGTTGGGTCGAGATACATATTAATGTGTAATACGGCAGGACATAATAAAATATTTTAAAAAATAAAGGATTGTTTGGGTTTATTTTTTTTAAGCGATAGACATCTGATCTATTGATTGCCTTTTCCTTGTAGGATAAAGGAGTGCCACGGGTTGCCTCTTATAAATGGACAGAATTGTGACCCTTACGCAACAGTCTCTCTTGTGGGCCCTTCCAGGTAACACTTTAGTTTAAAATTATTTAATCTAAAATGTTGTGATCTTAGACTTGGAAAAGAAAGTCACAGGTTTTAAGCAAAATCTTTAAAATATAGAAAAATCTTAAAATGTATTTTGCATACATCACATCTCCCATTGTTACTGTACTGTCACCTTCCCTACTGTACTTGGAAGATGATGAAAGTGTTTGGTCTGTCTGAATTGCCTGCACTGGTCAATAACCACGTGTCACTCAGTTCTTTCTTTCTTCTCAGGTTTTGTACTGAACTCTTGTTATCTGCACTGTACTTGCTATGCATTTTTCTCAAATTCCTGTATGGGATGATATAGTCAATTGCTCACTTGCCTTCCTCTATTTCCTGTTTTTCTTAATGTGTGAGTTTCTTTGTGGCAAATATTTAGCAATTGGGAGGAAGCAAGAGAGTAGAGGCTCTGGTGAGACCTTTCTGATGCCAGCACCTTCAGAATGCTACATTCGAAGTCCCCACAGTTTAAATGTCTCCTGGTTTTTGGGTCAGTAATCCTGAATAACTGTTGTGGTTTTCCATTTAAGAAAAATCCTATATCAAACGCATTCACGATCTGCAAGTCCTGCACCAATAACATCTAAAGTAAGCTAGGTTTCAGTTGTTTCTTTTTTTTGCAACGTTAAACCTTAATCAATCTACTTTCTCCAGTACTGAAGAATTGCTGCTGTGAGCAGAGAGACAGAACGTCCTGTAGTAAACTTGTATTTTTAAAAACTTCAGAAGGATTGTCCCTGAGTAAGCACTGAGCAAATAGAGTTTTTTTTTTTTTTTTCCTCCTTGGTAATACATGATCACTTTTTTAAAGGTTTGGGTTGGTGGGGGTTTTTGTTTGTTTGGTTTTGTTTTGTGTGTTTGGTTGGGTTTTTTCATTTTGGCTTGGTTGGTTGGGGTGTTTTAAGAGGACTAGAGAGATTCAAGAATTATACCTAGGAAGCATGGTTTTGATAGCCAAAGAAGGTAAATTGACATATATTTCCCTTTTTAGTCCTGTGATACAGATGGAACCAGGTGAATGTTGGTCCTGCAAAATATTTACCCATTGGTGTGGGAATATGTGTGCAAATCTGACAGAAGTTCCTGGTTAAGATTTTCCAATCCCATGCCTGTGTGACTTGTGTACCATGACTGCAGTATTTATATGGTGAATGCATGAAAACAGTTAGTTGATGTCTAGGACAGTTTTTCTTCTCCGTCCTCTGTTTTTCCCCCCATTTTGTTATTGTTTCTTTTAGAAAGCATCTTTATACTATCCGCTCTTTACTAACTGCATAAGACTCTATTCTTTTATAAAATGTGTAAAATCAAAAACAAAACACAAGGGTGTGGGGAGCAACTGTTTTGTTTGACCGTATGCTGCTTAGTATCTAGCATTAGCAGCAATTCCTTCCAAAGAAAAGGTTCAGTGACTTGGTGTAACCCTCTCTGTAAAGAAGTAGTGGGTATTTCCCCAATAAAAGAGGGTGGGAAAATGGGAATTGGTGGTTGAACAAGATGAGGAAAACTGTGCTTGTAACTTGCAAGCAGCGGGAAGGAAATTGCCTGCAGACTTAAGTTTGAAATGCTTTGAAGTCATTGATATATTTTACTTGATATATGTAATTTATACCTGTTTGTGAAATTAAATAGGAACTTTGAGCTGGACAGATGCACAATTAACTAGGTACAGCACTTGAAATTTTAACTTTACAAAATATATTGTGAAGATGAACTCATTTAATATTTTCTTCATTGATCAAAGCAATTTCTAAAATGACAAAAAATGTTTTAAATGCATGGGTCCTTCTTGACAATAGAATGTCTTTATAATTGTGTGTTTAAGTTGTCTATGGTAAAAATTTTACCACATTGGAACAGGAATGACCAAAAGAAGACCAAAGTAAAGAAGAAAACAAGCAATCCGCAGTTTAACGAAACATTTTATTTTGAGGTAACTTTTTGTGTGGTATTCTGCCTGTTTATCTATTTTATGCAACCCTTCAAATATTTTTAAGCAAGCTGCATAGCAGTACCTAATGCAGAAAGGTCTCTTCAAGCAAATTGAAGAGCTTTTACTAGCCTCTCAAATGTAAGTGAATCACATACTTAATTTTCTGGGGGCTGCCAGATAATAGCATTTGCCTTCAATTACTGTGTGAAAAAGAACTTCCTCACGAGCATGTATGTGAAGGTAATTTGTTATCTTGAATCACTTTATGGTGCATCTGTTGCCATCAGGAGTTCTGAGAGAACTTTGATGTATCCTGTGGAATTCAATTTAAATAGTTTCAAAAACAATGAGCTAAGAAAACCCCTATTTATTTCTTTAATAAAACAAAGTAGCAATTATACCCAATAAAGGCTAATTTTATTACTTTATTTTTAAAAAACTTTTTCATTATTTAGGACTTGATTTCAGTTCCACATGAGTTGCCCTACAGTAACCAAATGATGAGTTTCAACTTTCATCTGATTTGTCTCCCTAATAAAAACTATGTTTGCATGTAAGCATACTATAATGTTCAGCTGAGAGTTGGAATTAGTACAACTATTACATGTGCCTCAAATGGATTATAATTTAATGTGTTTATATAGATCCTGGTCCTGCTGTGGGACTTACGTGAGAAATTGTTCCATTCTGATGTATAGAGTATCAGCTTAAAGCGTGTTTCAGTTGACCTGCTCAAGATACTGAGTGTAATTTCTTAGGAAGTATATTAGGATAAAAATGCGATCCAAACCACTCCGATAACTTCATGACTTTTGATTTATTGGAGTTAAACTGAGAATGTAATCAGTCAAAAAAATGGGGAAAATTAAAAGAAGAGGTTATAATTGTGATAAAACCCAGTCAAGAAGAACGGGCTTCTTATTTGTTGTTTCCTTAAACATCTCGGAACTAACTTTAATAATTTCTTGGGGCTCATGCTGAAACTGAATAAATTATTTCCAGTTTCATGTCATACTTCCCTTTTTATCTTCCTAATAGATCTGTACTATAATTTCCTTAAATATCAGTTAGCCTCATCAGGCTCCACCATAAACCCTTCCTGACCAATTTTTCACCTGCTCTCCTGTTTGGTGAACTGAACTTTTTCCTTTTTAAAAGAAACACTAACTATTTAGCAGCGTTAAAGAGGCAGGGTTTTCTTTGGTTTTTGACACTCATAATAAAATGGTAAAAACTGTTAATAGAAGGAATTACTTGCAGGTAACCAGGTCCAGCAGTTACACCAAAAAGTCCCAGTTTCAGGTGGAAGAAGAAGATATTGAGAAACTAGAAGTCAGGTATGTTGTGTAGATTAGAAAGTCATTTATTTTGTCATTATTAAATAATATTTTATCATCAAAACAATAAAGAAATGTTTTGTTTTAGTGTAACTCCAGAGAATTACTGATCAGATTTGTAGGAAAGATCCTTCTAACATCTAAAATTACTCAAACTTTTCAGTGCGTTTCTTACTGAAGGTGAGATTTTTTTTTTTTAATGTTTTTAAGTAATTAGTGGTAGAGTGTTTCTAGCAGCCTAAACTTGTTTCCTGTGCCTGTGAGTAAAGAGGCATGAGGACCTCCTATCAGCGTATAGTAGTTTGGGCAGAATATTGATTATAGAATTTGTACTGAAGGATAACAGCATACCTGATGCTAGTCTACGGTTTCAAGTGTAGTTGGCTCTTTTAATAAAAGCAGAGGGAAAAGCCTCTTTTATGAGATTTTTATGATTTTTGCATTGCTGCCTAGGGGAACATTTGTGATGCAGCTTTTCCTTGCAAATGCAAAGAATACTTCAACTTATCTTCCCCTTTTCTGCTCCGTTACCCTTAGAGCAGGTCTGTCTGTAGTTATGCTGTGTAGTTGGAATGGTTGAGAGCCCCGTACTCGATCTCTTTAGTGCGCTCATACACATACATGCACCAGATCTGCTGAGGGACAAAAAGTCTTCGAGGCTAGCGATGCATCAGAAGAATTTAGTGGTTAGTTTTAATACCTATTATATTATATTATAGAAGTAACTTGGTATGTGCATTTTCAACTATTAGCTTCATGAATATCGTAATTAGAATTGTGTATTTCATTATAGATGCAAATATATTTAGAAAAATAGTCATGCCCCAACAAATCTAGTATTAATTTTTTTTGTTCTTCTTAACAACTGCTGTCTGTCAGAAATGTCAGAGAGGTAAGAAGTAATAGAAAAAACCCAAGGTGCATGTCTGGAGTCTGTGATTCCTTTGGAGGTTGTAAGCATACAAGCTGCTGTTTGGAAAAACAAGCGCATGTGTTGGTGTGGCATTGCAGTGTGCCAAATTCTAGCAATTAGATAGGGATATGTAAATGTATTGGTTAAAAAGTTCACTTGAAGTACCTGAGAAGAAGTGTGCACAGTTTTGGGGGTGGAAACTGCTCAGAATACATATATGTTGCCAATATCACTTTTATTTACTGATGCAAGGTCTGCGAGTCTAACTTTCACTGTTTCTTTATCTGTTCTTTATGGGTTAATATGCCACTTGTTTGATTCTTCTTGATTTAATTAGAATGGAGTGAGATTTCTAACACTTCTCTGCCTGCATGCATGTGGATTAGTGCTGTAAGGCAGTTATTGTTAATTAGATTTCTATTTCTCTCTGGGAGGAAAAAATAAGCAATGTTCTTATTTTCAGGGTTGACCTATGGAATAATGGAAATCTGGTACAAGATGTGTTTCTAGGAGAAATTAAAGTTCCTGTGAAGGTGTTAAGAAACGATTCCTTTCAAGCATGGTAAGAAATGATGGCTCAGAATAGAATTTGCTTCTATCTTGCAGATCTTCCCTTGAAAAGGATGTGTTTTATTCTAACTATCCATTAAAATATGTCGTCTTGTTCTAGTCTGGGTAAAATGTGTTTCCAAAGAGTTTTCCTGCTGAATAAATCAACCTCGCCAGAGGGTGCGTTTTGCTCTCCTCTTCACCCCATCTGCCCACTCCCACAGAATAGTTCGGGTGTTTGAGGGGAAGGTGTGGAGAGTGAAGAAGGGAAGACGGAGATAATGACCTTTCAGTCATCTTGCTGGATTTTGGTGACCTGCGTATGCTTTTCAGCCTAACCAGCAAACCAAGAGCTTCTCAGAATTGCATCACGTGAATTAAATTCTGAAGTCAGGCTTCCAGAATGACTGATGAACAGTTTATTTAAAAATAATCATTAAGTATGGCCTTCCTTTGGGAGGTTCAGAAAGTATCTTGTGGAACCAACCCAATGCCATTTCAGGGGAGCAGGCACAGCAGTTTAAAAGCTGGAAGGGTAAGGTATGAAGGGAATTCAGAAAAGACAGACCTCTGCTTAGCATAGCAGCAACCTCCCTTCTGAAGTTCTTGCAGGCAGGAGCCAATCTCTAGCCCTGTCACTGTCCCAAGTGCTTAGCAGCAGGAATTGATGAGTACAACAGATTCAAATACCTCGAAACGTAGAATATTCTGCTTTTAGTGAGCCTTTCAGTACAGAGAAAAGAGTGGAGGAAGTCCTTGCATATCTATGTAAAAAACATACAGGAAAGAAGTGGGTAAATAGGAACTAAATGGAACTCAGATCTTGACAGGAACCATTATGGCTGTGCTCCACGTACCCACCTCAGCTCCATCTCTTGGATGTGTCAAAGTTGAACTGTGATTCTTAGTGTTTGAATGTGACCCTAAACGTAACAGATGTTTGTATCAGTATTTTCTATTTTTTTACACCGTGTATTGCAGACACAGTCTTGTTCTGCCAGTGCTCTGAACTGATCAAAAGCTGTACGACCATGTTGACATAATGACATGCTTCCACTAACAACCTGCTAAGAGAAGTTATATTAGCACGGGCTCATTACTAGTGTGTTGTGTTCATATAACGTTTTGAATTGGCCTGACTAGTGTCCAGTTCATTTGCAGCATTGATAGAGACGTTTGTGCCTAATATACTTTGTAGGCATACTTTGTATTGAACATCCTCATATCCAATTATGATCTGCTTATCAAAACCAGTTCTGTGATTAACAATAACTATTTTTAATGCTATTAGTAATTTACGTAAAATGTTTTTGAATACAGCTGAAGTACAGCAGATAAAAAAAGTATTACTAGTACTAAATGTTGGGAAAATAAACCTAATAGTCGTGCTGTTGAGTAGAGGTTTTCCTTTCCTTTATATTAGCATACCTTCAAGGGTAATGCATCTGATGATTAAAAAAAAAAGGTCTGATCTCCTGATTGTAGAAGTACAAATATAAATGACTGTAAAAGAATTTGAAGGTATGATTTCAGTTTGTTGGGCTGAATGTTGAAATTATACTGCAACACTACTTAAAAGCTGTTAAAATTTTTGTATGGCTGCGTCTCCTGTTGAACTACAGCAAAAGCCAATGATTGTTTAATACATTTTGTACCGAGAGCTGGAAAAAAGCAGAGTTTTCTTCTCCTTTAGTATGTGTTTCTCAGGAATGCAGCCTATTAATATTATGTATTTTTACTGGTTTCAGACTAGACCATATAAATTCTTGACACTATCTGTTTCATCTGCAATGTCCAACACCTTAAATACAACATAGATGTAAAATGAAAGGCCCAACATAATTTCTAACTATTCCTGCTATCCCAGTTGAGCTACAAGAAGTATATCCTATTTCACTGTTTGGAAAGATATGAGAAAATAAATATAAGTTTCATTACGTGCTAAAGGTGCATCAAATGTTGCTCTTTTTTTTTTTTCCTTTTGTATTTCAAGTTTTTATGTGAATTTTATTGCCAGTTTTCAGACTCAGTTTATATATACTGAAATAATTAAATGTCATACTTTATTGTAGAATTAGCCAAATTAATGAAATGCGCATCTAATATTTTAGAATTGCCCTGTTGCTTTCAGGTACTTACTTCAACCAAGAGAAAATGGAAACAAGTCTTCTAAAACTGATGATTTGGGATCACTTAGATTAAATATCTGTTATACTGAGGACTGTGTGCTTCCATCTGAATACTACACTTCTCTAAGAAACTTGCTGCTAAAATCATCAGATGTTCAGGTACTTTTAAAAATGTATTTTAAAATGAAAACTTAAAATTAATGATGCAATTCCATATGAGACAATGAGAATTATGCATTTCTAGAGATTTCATTTTTCTTTGCATGAATTACTTCCATCACAATGAGATGAGCAGCTTGCAGAGCATCTATTCCAGCTCCGAACTACCAAGATTTTCTTCTGATTTTAGAAGAACCAGCAAAGATAGTGAAATAACCTGTGCTCTATGAAGAGATAAAAAACTTTCTTCTCGTTGGTTTCCCACTGGCTGCTCTTGCCCTCCTGGATTTTGGTTTTCTGGGGGCACTGAGCCATTATTGGCACTGAAGGAGCAGATAATCACTTTCACCAAAAATGGTCTGCTTCAGAATTGATTTCGAATTCCTCTTCTTCTCAATTGCTTCTGTCTTCCTCAGTCTGTTAATCAGTGTGACAGGATTACTCACGTGGACATAGTGACAAAGACGAAGTGTGGTAGATGGTTAGCACAACATTGAGACTGGGATCAAATTATAGTAACCAGGCTTTATATTCCTAGGTCTTTTATAGCCTTTCTTCACTTAATTGTTGGTGAAGTGTTGGTGGAGGGGAATAAAGGTAAAGAGGAAGCAGATCGTGACTAAAATGTTTGCTAGCCCATATTCAAATACTGCTTCACTGGAATTCAGGAAGAGCCGAGTATGTAGGTAGCAGCAGTCAGCAGCTGTCCTTTTACTTAAGTGAAATGACTTGATCAGTATTTATATGGAAATTCCCAACTGTAGAACAGTGACAGATACTTTACAAGTGTGAGAACTGTATTTTAAGGTACTCTGATCATAGCTTTAAAAGTCCTATAAAGATATATGACATAGTAAAGCAATTGCTTGCTTCCTCTTGCTTGGATTTGTGGCAAAGCCATACTCTGACACTTTAGAGAGAATGAGAAGGGTGAGGAGATGCTGAATTTCATTCTTAAATGTCAAGTATAGAGTAGATAATACCAATTTTCAATTAAGTCTTTCTGTAGGAAGGAAGCTTTCAATTGCCATGTTGAGACTTTGTGTTAAGAAGCTATGTCTATAGTCATTTTAGATTTGATCTGTACTTTGCCAAATACATGAAGAAAAGTTAACTACTTCACTTATGATTTCATACTCTTTTTCACAGCCAATTTCTGCATCTGCTGCCTACATACTGAGTGAAGTTTGTCGAGACAAGTATGATGCTGTTCTGCCTCTTGTGCGATTGTTGCTACACCACCATAAGCTCGTTCCATTTGTTGCTGCTGTGGCAGAACTAGATCTGAAGGACACTCAGTATGTATTTCATGTTTTATGATGTCATGCCTTTTAAAATTATTCTTAGAGTTTCAAAGGGCTTCATGATACAACCTTGCTAATTAAGCATGTTGTATTTCTTTCTCTCATTATGTAAAACTGGTTAAATACATACATCTTTTAATGCTAGTTTATAAAAACATTCATTAAAATCACATTGAAGCTGGGAATCAGAGTTAATGATTCTATGCTATTTGGTAAAATTTTCTTGGAGCTAGTATACAGCTAAACATAAGCTAGCAGTCCAGAGTTGTGTCTAAGAACACATGGTTTTATTTTAAAATGTCATAATTTAGCCATTCTTCAAATTTTGCTGGTCATTAGGTTGGTACTTAGTGTTTTAAAAAATTGCTGAGAATTTTATCCTGTTTCCTTTGGTGTGTGAGTTAAATGAGGCGTACACTTCTGCGAAGATGTAAGGACCTGTCCTGCGTGCCTTGAAAGTAGCAAGCACAGGAGTGTTTCCAAGTAGCAGTGTATGGCCTGTGAATTTGCAGCTCTGTGGTTAGGAGAGAAATGAAGTGGACCTGAGTAGTGGCCACTGAGGTGCCGAGTCATGTCCTGTGGAGATCTGGAAGGGATTTTGTCACCACAGGAGAGTTCGTTTTCAGATTTAAATAAAGTGAAACAGTTTAACTGTGTAGAAAGAGGTGACTCCTGGGAAATTATTTTCTGAACTGCATTTTAGTACACACATTCCTTTCCATTATAATTGAACTGTAACAAAGATTAAACTAAATCTCTCGGACTAGAGAGATTTATTTAGCACAGCTGCCTCTGTTTTCTTCAATAGCCATAATGAATAAAAAGTGTAACCCTAGATTGAAGATGTTTTGGTTGAAGTGTCTGAGTTTCAGTGTAGTGTAGCAGTATGCTGTTTATTGTAGCTCTAAGACTTTTTTCACCGGGAGTACTGGAGGAAGAATTGTGTATTGGTGAGGTACAAGTCTTCATTATTTTTGAAATTTCTTCTATTGTTCTTTCTCACATTCAACACTGGATTATAACTTCCTTTGTCTAAAATTTCTTAGGCTTTTCCTTATGGTTTTATTTATGTTCTTGGTTTTGGTAGTAGCTGTAATAATGTTGTTGTGTATTCCCTTTTTGTTCCTGAATGCCACTGCAAGCTGGGTATCTAGATTCTGATATTTCTGACTGAAATATAGGAAAAAATATTTTAAAAAAATTATTTAGTAGGAAGATAAGTAGTAATCAGATTTTGTAACTGACTTTGTTATTTTTATCCTATTCAAATAAAATAAATTACTTTCTTACAGAGAAGCAAACACAGTCTTCAGAGGCAACTCATTAGCAACGCGGTGTGTAGATGAAATGATGAAAATAGTGGGGAAGCACTACCTAAAGGTTACTTTGAAACCTGTTATTGATGAGGTAGGTTATCCTAGTGAATTTTTTTTCAGGACACTTAGCCCCCCTGGGGTATCCTGTCTCTTTGATAAGCATTCTGCTTACAGCTCCACGTGTGCTAGTAATCACTCAGGTGGGGGAATTCTAGAGGAAAGTTAAATTGAGTAATAATTGGTTAAGTTTAGTGGGAGGAGCTGCTTTTTATTATTTATGTTCCAGATGCTTTAAAACAAACAGTCAACAACAGTTTCTTCAGCCTCTAACACATTGCAGAGTTTACCCACAAGATGCTTTATATAATTGATCCACGTAAAAAGGCACACACAAAAGTGAGGATGATTATTGCATGCTATTATGGATAGTTAGCACCTATTTAAGGTTTTACCCCTAAATCTAGGACAGAATCTGGTTTTAAATAGGTGCATTTCCATGCCTTCTGTCTGAAAAACCGAACTCTTTAGTTTTGTGTGTTTGTTTCAGATATGTGAGTCTCCTAAACCCTGTGAAATAGATCCCATCAAATTAAGAGAAGGGGATAACGTAGAAATCAATATGGTGAGTTCCCTAATATGTTTTTTCTAATGTCAATTTTATCAAAATATGATAGAAAAACACTATAAAAAGCAGCTCTGTGTAATGGAAAATGAGTAACTTACTGAAGCAGTGCAGTTCTCTGATTCCGGAGCAAAAATAGGGAAAGTTGTATTTTCTTATCCCTGTTTATGAAAACAACAAAGGAAAAGTCCAATGGAAAATGGGATGGGAAGGAAGAAACTGAACAGAGATGAGTCTTCCTTACCAGTTCGTTTAGTGTCGTGGTTCCTGATGTTCTGTAGTCAGCATCTAGGTGATGAGGTATTTGATTAGGATGACTCGAACACTTTTCATTGAAGTTCTGCTTGCCACCTGCCTGTTACCAGAGGATGACATTTAAGGCAATAGTTGCTGCAACAAACTAAATTAACATTCACTGGGTATGCATGGGAAGTGCTGCTTCCTTGGAACATGTTGTTGTCAAATTGCAAAAATAGGTTTTGATAGGTAGTTGTATATTGCCAGACACTGCTTATATACTTCAATGTAAGTGAATATAATTAAACTATCTTTTAACACTAGTAATTCCTTATAAATTTTGAGTTTTTAAAAAAATATGCATTGTACTAAAATACCTAATTGAATAGTCAGGCAGGGTTTTGAAAAAAGTGTTATGTTTGTGTTCAGGAAAAAACCAAAAATGCAAAAGATAATGGTCTGAAAAAATACCTTTTTTCGTAATTGCAGGAAAATCTACGCTATTATGTAGACAAAGTATTCCGTGAAATTGTGTGTTCAAGTATAAGTTGTCCTACCCTAATGTGTGATGTTTTTTATTCTTTGAGGCATCTGGCTGCCAAAAGATTTCCAAGTAAGTGTTCCCTAAAAACATTTGAAAATTATGTTCAGAGTGAAATATGTAACTTATGCACCTTATGGGGACTGTTAAAATTCTTGCCTTGTCCAAAGCTGTGCCCTGAACTTCTTACATTGACAATCAGGCATTTGTTTTTTCTGTCAGTCTGTAACTTATATTAATAATAAAGCCTTGTGGTCAATCAGCAAGAATTTTGTATTTTCTGATAGAAAAATGTAGCTGGCCAGAAACATTGCAATACAGTAGCAAATACGAACTCGCCAACAAAAGTATGAGATAATAGAAGAAAAGCACAAAGTAATACAAGAAATGGTTTACTTGAAAGAGACATAAAATTTGGAAGAGCTGATCACTTCATTGCTTCTAAGGAAGCAAGATGTAAACTTGAAAATAAATTTGGTATATACATCTTAACTACATGAACTGCAACTGTGTTAACAATGACTAGTACATTCAGAACTTATACCAAGATAGCTTTACCAGAACCATAGACTTACTACTTATGGGTAGTTTTGGAGAGGATGGAAAATGTAAAATATTTAATGCATTTGTAATGTGGCCAGTATTAGAACAGTTTTATTCTTTCAGAATGGCTTTAATATAGCAATAATGTGGTGGGTCTGAAATACCCTTATCCTTCATTCAATTAACATCTGAAATGTCATATAGTAAGCTAGAAATGAAGAATGTACTTCTCATAATCTGGAGCCTTTCTCTGATTCACGTTTGTCACTGGAACTGAGGCCATAAATTCGTGTAGTTAAGCCAGTCCTTTTGCAGTAGCCAACTTCCCCCACAGATCACACTGAAGTGGTCAGTGGAGTAAGAGTGTGATCCCACTATATTTCCTAGTGTAAAGGTGTAAATGATATTACATGAGAAAATCCTCATTTACAGCATCAAAACCACTATGGTTTTATGATGCAGCTCAGAATTAGAGTTACAAGTTGTTCATATGTGTTGACTGAATTTGTTGTGCAGCATTAATGTATTTGAGTTGATCGGTGTTGAGCTTTACGGGTGAATAAACCTGACAGCCTTAGTGTTCAAAGGCAACTCCTACAGTATTTTCTCTTTGGGTTCAACATGCATACAGCTGTACCTAATTAACTCTGTATGTAAATGCTTGCAATAATCTCATCATTCCTAGTAGTGGAGCTGATGAGCCAGTTTTATAGAACAGAACTTCTTTTCAGAGAAATAAACCCTCCATTATAAGTAGAACATCTCTTACCATGATCACTTTTCTCATTTCATGTACTTCATTGGTTTTTCTATTCTGTTTTAAAATATAAATGTCTCTTCTGATGTTATCTTCGTAAGGATTTTTATGTTGACTGTCTTCATTATTTCCTGTTAAGTTTAGTGCATGTTACATTTCATGGTTTTTCTCTGCAGATGACCCTCATGTACAGTATTCTGCAGTGAGCAGCTTTGTGTTTCTTCGTTTCTTTGCTGTAGCCGTAGTCTCACCTCATACTTTTCATTTACAACCTCACCATCCAGTAAGTTTCATGAAGCTTTGTTCTGTTTTATTCATAACTGTTGGAGCTGTTTATCTGGGAAAGCATAAGTTACTTCAATGGGTCTGTAACTGGGAAACAAGATTATGGAATGTCTCTAGCTTGAGTTTTCAATATTATACCTCAGCAGAGGAATTAAGACATTTGCAGTTCTTGAAGCATCAAATTTTTCAGTCTTTATGAAGTGTTTTCAAATGATGTAGAAGAGCTATTGATATTAAAGACGCTGTGCCTTTTTTGGGAATGTGCTGCTTTGTTAGAATAGCAGCATGACTGAGGGTTTTTTAAGGCATATGTCTAAACTGGATTGGTTACTTTCAGTGTGGAAATTAAATATCCAGATGTCACTTTAAAAAATATATTTCCATTTGTGGTTTTAGAGTTATCCAATAATTATTCCATGTATCTATTCTGGACTCCACTAGTTGCAGTGGGTTGCCAAATCTTCCATTTTCAGTTTTCAAATTGTCAGGTAGATATGCATTTAAAAAACAAATAAAGAAACAAAACCAACAAACAACAAAATCCACCCCAAACAAACAAACAAAAAAACCACACCATGACCAAATAAACCTAAAAGATAGGAATATGGAGATAATACAAAAATAATGTATTGTTTTCACATAACATACAGAATAGGTATGAAACCTGCTGCTCTAGAAGTTATCTTTATTAGCTTATTTTATCTACTTAAGTGCGTTTTGCTTTTGAAAGAAAATAATTCGAATTCATTTATTTGACATTATCCAGTTTATTAAGCAAAAAGTTTACAGGATTTTATTGCTCAAGGATTAAACATTTTAAAGGGAACAGCAAGGCCTCTTTCTGTGGGTGTGTTTATAATCCTGTACTAAAATGCAAGCAGTGAGGTAGCAAATATATTAGTCAAAAGCCTTAAAGGCAAAGTTTCAAGTTCACTTTGTGTTATGAAAATTTCTGCCATTTGTCCAGCAATTGTTCATTATGTTTAGTGTTAAGTTTTGAATAGTTCAGAAGCATTAGATGTGTAGTAACAGTTACAGGGTTTGAGATGATTTGTAGGTAAAAATATTTTTCCAAGTACTATATAAAGTAAAATAATAAACACACTGCAGCATCTTATAAAATATACATATATTCACAAAGCACAAGTGCTGATAGAGGACAATATTGTGTATGCATTTCTTCTCTTTGGGAGAAGAAGAAAAGGAATAAACACATGTCACATTTACTACATTGCGTAATATAATTTTTGTGACATTTTCATTTTTAAATCAAAATTTTACCTGGAATTGTGAAAAAATGTGACTTCTGAATTTTGTTTATTTCAGGATGCACAGACTTCTAGAACATTAACTCTTATATCAAAAGCCATCCAGACTTTGGGGAGTTGGGGAAGTTTGACCAAAAGCAAACTTGTAAGACTACTAAAATTCTTTCTTATTTTATAGATAACGTTCTTTAAAAGTTTATTTATGTCAATATACCTTTTCTTTCAGTCAAGTTTCAAGGAGACGTTTATGTGTGAGTTTTTCAAAACATTTCAAGAAGAAAAATTTACTGAATCTGTGAAAAAGGTATCTTTCAACTAGATTTTTTTTTTTTAAAATGGTTGATGTATCTGATCAGTCTTAATTGTTAGAAGGCTATGTTACTGTTCAGTTTTCCACTAGAGAGAGAAAGAACAATTGTGGTCCACTTCAGACTCTTTTTTTTTTTTAAAGTCCACTACAATCAAATACACAAGATTTATACATAGTGGACTAAGGTAATTTAGTTTAAAAAAAATGTATAATTTTTTTTAAACAGACTTTATTAGATCTGCTGTTTAGGAAATTATTAAAGAAATCTTGTGTGGCCTTAGGCCATCCTTTGTTACATTGTTCCAAGTCCTTGCAGTATATTTTCATTTCATCTGTTGCATAAAGTAATTGTTCTGTCGCGAGAGAAGCTGTGCATATATATTTTCAAAATAGCTCTTAGTTGTTCTTTGTTTCTGAATAGCGTATATTCCCTGTGTATTTTTCCTTAAGTTCTTAGATGATGTTTCCTCTACTGAAAGTAAAGAGCCCAGTGGCCTGAGTGAGCCAGTGCATCTAAAAGAAGGGTAAATACATCTTGAATCTATATGGTGCAAAACAGAAATGATTTTACTGTTTCTTCATTAATGCCAATGTCAGATTAATGCTCATTAAAATATTTGGTATACTGTAGAAATCATTATATTAGTAATTTGTGATAATTCTTTGTTAGTTTGCAGAATTAGTTTAAACTAACAGCTGTAAAATTTCATAACTCACCTTTTAAATACTTCGGAAAAAACTTTAAAGCAGCTTAAAACCTATTAAAGCTTGTCTGCATTCCTGTTGCAATTCAGTGTGTGCTCTGTGATTGTTTATTCAGGACCGTGAAAGTGTATTTTAAAAGAACATATTAATTTAATTTATAAATACTTTGCATGCGGTTTAAGCCCAAGCAGCTAAATGTTCTGCCTTTAATGTAGGAGAAAAAATTACCTTGTAATTGGAATACTTACCATTAAATAATAGAATGCTTTTATAAAAGTTAAGGTACAAATCACTCCAAGAGATGAACTTTCTTTTTGATGTTGATCAAGAATAGCCGATGAATTAATTAAAAAACATTTACAGGGAAAAAATATTTGTATTTATCCAAGAAGCAGATTCATAGCAAGTAAAGATTCTTCTTTGAAACAAGCGTCTGAAGTTCAAACAAGGAAGAAAGTTACCTCTGATTAAAATACTAAATAGAAAGGAAGGAGACAATTGTGGTGGGTCAACATTGAGTTATAGCAATTGGGAAGCTAATCCGTATTATAAATTCATGGCTATTGTTCAAAAAAAAGGTTGCTAGTGAGTCCTGTTCAGTGTCATTCCATTTATATTCAGTTTCTGATCAAGATAAGGCCAAGTACATTCACATGTAGAAAGTGGAAGGAAAGAGAGAATCTTGTAGTTGGATACACGTTAGTTGCTTTTAGGAAAATGTGGAGTTCTAGATGTGGATATGTAAGTACCTACTCCAAATTTACTGCTACAAACAAAAGTCTGGATTGCATATTTTTCGAATTCTTTTCCTGTTTATGGAACCCTCTACACAATCACCATATTGGGAGGTAATCTTGAGGATATATTTTGAACAACTAGTAGATTTTTTTTGTTTTTATATACAATGAAGTAATTTTTAATGTTGCTGCATGATGAACAATAATGTGTTGTCTCAAGAAATGGTTATGAAAGCTCTTCAGAAGACTAATGGTTTCATTTCATTCTGTCTTTACAGAGAAATGTACAAAAGAGCTCAGGGTAGGACTCGGATCGGTAAAAAGAATTTCAAGAAGCGGTGGTTCTGTCTAACAAGTAGAGAACTCACCTACCACAAACAGCAAGGTAAATTATGTTTATTTTACAATTTTTTTTTTCTCAATATTTACTAAGTGTTTGCATCTGATTTCTTCTTTTTAAAATGCCTAATTTTTTTCTTTAGGTAAAGTACATATGGTGTTTTAGTTACCTTTGCACTGATTACCAAACGCTTCTATCTATGATTCATGTACATTTTCTCAGTAAGAAAAATGCACGTTTTGAGAACTTAACCTACAGAATCAGCGCACTGAGGTTATAAACTAGTTTTTAAAAAAAATGCTTCACTCATCTGTTTGCAATTTTTACAGATAAAGAACCAATTTTCACTATTCCAATCAAAAACATCCTTGCAGTGGAGAAACTTGATGAGAACTCCTTCAACAAGAAAAACGTGAGTCAAAAGATAGTTTATATGTAATTCTTGATGTGTTCTTTAAATATAAAATGGTAATTAGCTTATAGAGTTACTGAAACCCTTTTACTAAACACATCAGAAAAATTTTTTTTTGGGTCAGGAATAAAGCGCCATATGCAGTATTTCCAAGTACTCTGCATGTGGAACTTAACCTGGAGACTTGGATCTCTGCACCTTTTCTGTTTGATTCTACGACTTCAGCCCCCCTTTCCAAATTTCTGGAATGAAGGTTAAAACTACTGTGACCTTATTACAAAGCACTTTTATATAATGTATTAGTAGTATGTATTATGTTATGTTCTACTTGAAAAGTAATATTACCCAATTTATATTTGTCTCCTTTGAGAACTTCCTACACTACCTTCATCAGCCAAGACAGTTGTCTGTGCTCATGGCCTCATTCTGGTCCTGTAACACATGAGTATTTCTGTGGTTATTTTAATCCAAAATTCTGAGGCAGTGATAAAAGAGCGGCTGTTACCTAGGCTGAGGATCACTAAAGGAGAGACTTCTGGGAGTCTTCTGCTACTATTGGGAAGAGAAGCATCAAGTCTGAGATCACATTTAAAGAAATGTGAATGAAAAGTACAGAAAATGCATTGTGTTCTGATTCTTTTTTGGATGAGGAAATGGTGTAGGCAGAACACAGGGAGCTTTTTTTTTTCCTCCTAAATAGGGCTATGTAGTAAAATGAAAGAGGTGAAAAGTCTTGCTTTTCCCCTTGTTGCACTTTCTGTCTTAATTTGGTTTTGTTGAATTGGCTGAACTTTGAACTCTTACTTTGATGTATTTGAAGTGGCTCAATAATTGGAGTTTTTTTACTGAGCAGAAGAATGTTGTGTTCCTTCTACAGATGTTTCAAGTACTACATGGAGAAAAGCCGCTCTATATCCAGGCAAATAACTGTGTAGAAGCTAGTGAGTGGATAGAAGCTCTTTGCCGGGTAACGAGATGCAACCAGAGGAGGCTTAGTTTTTACCACCCTTCTGCTTTTCTGAATGGGAGCTGGCTTTGCTGCAAGGCTACGATAGAGAACACGGTGGGCTGTGCTCGTTGTACTGCGTAAGTTGCTTCTCAAATGAAAATACATATGTTTTGTTGGACAAATAATATATGATTCACTCTTGAACTTGATAATCTGAAGGCAAGGCTTTTGCTGTCTACTTCAGCTAGTTGTGCTACTAAAAACATGCGCTACTAATAAGACCTGACTTGAATGAATTTTACCAAGTCTATTACTTCGTCAGCCACCATGTGAAGTGAAGGTAATCAATTCAGTCTGTAAATTGGAACTACCGAATGGTTAATTTCTTTCCACACAGAATACCAGATTTAACAGCTCAAGTTAATTCAGATGCCAAGTTGAATACAGAAATATGACACGCCTAGGTCACCTATATGAAATAATTTAAATACCTTGCTGCAGAGGGCTCAGCCTGGGAGTCTGTCTCTCGCTAATGGCATTGTCTTGTTTTATACAGTCGCTTTTTTATTTTAACCTCATGTATTTTAAAACACAGCACACTAGAAAAATGAGCTAAATAATCTTAGATGTAGATTCTGATGAATCATTTGTTTTTTGTAGGTATGTCAGGAAAACGAATAATGTCTTATAATTAATTTAATTATGCCTTTCTTTAACCTGCTGATTTCTGAAAATGATGCTTCCGGTCTTTTTTAAAAATATTATTTTTCCTTAACTGGGTGCATTGCATAAATTACAGACTAAAGATCTCAGTCTTCTAAAATTCGGTATAAGTCCTACAAGATAACTCTGTGAAAATATATATAATAGTTTTTCTGTGTTATTCAATTCATTCTTATATTAGGTTTCTCAACAGTTTAAGAGATTCCCATTACTAAATAACTTCTGGTTGGTTTTGTCTTCTTTTCACTCTTCTGGTTTAGGAATGTATCTTGTCCTTCTGTTCTTGTTACCTTTTAAAGTGTGGTAGATTTTGAGATTTTTAAAATAAGTGTTTAAATGACATTGAAGAAAAATTAACCTTACTTTGATATATTTTAAATATTTTTCTCTCGACATACTGAATACTAAATTCTATTGGAAAAAGTGAGTTTTAGTATCGTATTCACTGCTCTCAAAACTGTATATGCCTGTTTCTACAGAACACGTACTATTTCGTGTAGCAATTGTGAAGCTGTTTGTAAGCGATAGACATGTTCAAAGGCTAAGTATATTAAAACAATCAGGTTTTACTTGCTTTCAAACCTTTCAAGAATGACTTATATTGACTCCCGTCTATTTTTTCACCTTTTAGAGATGTTCCTGCTGATACTCAAATTGAGATTGATGGAGACAGAGAGACAGAAAGAATTTACTCACTTTTCACTATCAACATGTCTAAACTACAGAAGTTGGAAGGTACTTAATAATTCAGAAGAATTATACTGATATTATTCACGTCTAATTCTTTAGGCCCATGACATCAATTTGATGTCTTAAGAATTTACCTTAAAGTAATAAGAGACACAGGTTATTTTTTTGTCGTCTTAGTCCTCTGGTATCAGACATTCTTCAGTCATTTCTTTACAGTAGACATCAGGTATGCACATTGTTCTAATTTAATTTGCATATATGGAATATCTTAACAGTCTAAACAGAGAGACTGCAGCTATAGCTGGTTGCTCTTCTGTCTTTGCTCTCCCTTGCCTGACTATGGAGTAAATTCTGTTGAGCATGGTTGAGTTGCAGGAATGCATTAGGCTTCTGTTACTGTGACCAGGAGAGAGCCGTGTGCTCAAGGTGCTGAACACAACCAGCAGAGAATAAGCCACAGAACTGTAAATACATCCAGTTGATACTGTGTCTCCTGCTTTTGTCTTAACCCATTTTATATATCATCTAGAGTAACTTTACATTTCAGAATTTCAGAATCACCATTTACGTAAGAGTTAGATCTGTTTGTTAATCATTGCAATTCTAATTGGGATAATTGTGGTAACTTTTGTAGAGGCTTGCGGAAGTATAGCAGTCTATCAAGGTCCACGGAAAGAACCAGATGATTATTCTAACTTCACCATTGAAGATTCTGTAGCAACTTTTCATACACTTAAACAGATAATAGATACAGTAGAAAAGCTGAATGAATCGCATGAAAAATATCAAAAGAAGAGATCATCTAGTGCTAAATATGGTAGTGAGTAAGTATCTTATGCACTTTTGACATACATAAATGTGTATTTTTAAAAAAATAAATCACAGAACAAGGCCAGGCTTGTTGAGGTACAGTTAGTTAAACTAAAAGTAGATTTAGGCAATGCAGAGACATGGAGAAAATCAGGTACGTCATTTATAGTAATGCAGTTTTTAAACCACTTGTTAGAAGATAAAAGAATTTCCTCTGGTGTGGGATTAATCTGTGTTCTTGCTGAGATTCCCATAAGCGGGTGCAGCAACTCTGTTGTTTCCTTGCAACTTAACTTCTGAAGCACACACAAAGTTTATCCCTAACTGTCTGCCTACCTTCTGATTTTTTTTTTCAAAATTTCAAATTTCAGTTAAGAAATAATTAAAATATCAAGTTATATAAAACAGTAAAAATTACACTGCAGAAATATATATTTCATGCAGTGTATTTACTGTGTGTAATTTGCTCGCAATGCTCAATGATAAATACCACTTCTGGTGACGTTTTAAAAAAAAAAAAAAAAAAAAAAATTCTGTCCTTTAAAGTACATTGGTGTTCCAGAGCAGGTTCTTTTGGTTCTCTTCAATCCTGACTGATATCTATGGAACACCACTAGCAAGTTTTCTGATTTCTTCTTTGCATCAGTAAGTCTTGATTCACCAGAAAAAAAAAAGAATGCTCAAATCCCAGTTTGGTTTGCCTAGTTTAGTATTTGAACCGAGTTGTTAAGAGAAATTGACTTTGATTTAGAGGTTATCCACAAATAGTGGAGTTTCACAAGTAGTGGTAGAAATTATGCAAAAAATATAGGTTGGCTTAATAAATTAAAATTGTATGATGAGAACTAGAAAGCAAATAAAATATTATTATTAAACTAAAAATATTTACTTTTTTTTTTTCCAGAGAAAATCCAATTGTTGGAAAGGTTTCCTAACCGAAGCAAACAGGCACACTTGGATGAAAAAAGAAACTGGAGATGTTCTTGAGTGTTCGGGGTTTTGTTTGTTTTGTTTTTAAAAATTCATTATATGCATTTTTACGAAGTATTTAAGAATGAACACAAAAGCTAGTTGTGTTGACAATCTATTTAATATTTAATAGCAAAATATTTACTTGGAAATCTGGTCTTAAGGTTTATTCTCATTTTGCTGAAGAACTTGAAGTTCCAGGTTCTTGAGGTAACAGGTGTGAATAAATCTACATGTTGTTTTGCCATTGTTGTCTTATTGGAAAGAACTTTCTAAACGAATAAGCTTTTTCATGGAAGAAAATCCACATGGCATTTGGTTGAATTACACCTCTCAATACATACACTGCAAACATGAGTTTACCATGAGTGCCTGCCCTGCTGATAACGGATCTTGAAATAGAAATCCCAAGATACTATGCATGGAAATAATCTGAAGCTTCACACTCAATTAATTTGACTTTTTTTTTCTTGTATTAGGTGTTGTCAGGACTTGGTTTATCTACACCTGAAGTCTTACAAAATCATGCAGTATGCTGCAGATAATCTGGACAGCAGATACCAGTGTTGGTTATGTTTTTACTAAAGAAGAAATCAGGGAACTTGTGTTGTGCCTCTTGTTTACATTTGGTGTGAGTAATATATGGAGTGACATGACATTAGACCACTATGTATTTTCTTTAGGATGTTTTTAAGGTACGGATTTTTTCGTAACCTAAAAAGAAGTGCAGGGTAGCAACATTCTTTTTAACTAAGTTTGCCTACAGATAGAAAAATTCAAATGTGAACAGGTTGTGGTTAAGTACTGATCAATTTATATCACCCCATGTATGATTTTTTCTTTTTATTTTTTAATAAAAGGTAATGACTAGGTCCAGCTCACTTTTTGACTAGAAATCTAATAAATAATTTCTATTATAATCACTTAAAGCACTTTAGATATCTGGACTATCCCAGATTATTTTTAGATACTTTGTAGTATCTGCTTGTTCTGATCAGTTGAATGATCAACATTGTTTTGTCTTTAAGCAATGCTTCAGTGAATATTTTTATATCTTTAGTTATATGGATTCATATTTGCCACTTAACTCAATTTTAAACTGGCATTCTTGACTTTAAGATTAATTTTTGCTCACTTCATCTGAGAAGTTAGGTTTATACTGAAAGAACATATATGTATATAACCAAGAAGCAAAGGTATTACTGTGGTAACTTTGCTTCATCAGTATTAAATACAATGGTACTCCTTGGAATATTATTTTTAATAATAACTGTATGTGGTACTTTTATTTTTGGAGCATTTGCTGTGTGATCTTTTGTTGTTATATTGGGTGTGTTTTGGGTTTGATTTTTTTTTTTTTTTTTTTTTAACAATCATGATTTGGCCAAATTAATTAGGAATGTAACTTAAAAATAGAATAGAAATCCACAATGCTTGAAACTGTCAGCTGTTTAAATTACTATACATTTATTATTCTGTTATAGGGGGGCTTTCTGTAATAGAAGCAAGTTGGCAAGGCAGGATTGAAATCTCTTTAGGAATGAATGAAAGTTGTTAGAGTAGCTGTTTGGTTTAATACCAAACAAACTATTTTAGAATATCTGGGATTCAGTACAAGCATCTGCAGCATCACAATCACTTAATCACCTCAACTGTGTTTTGCTGTTTCCTTTTTTACACGTTTGATGTATTCTAAGGAACTTCTATCTGCCAACAGTTGAAATGGGGAGGGAGGAGGAGGGAATAGAGTAATGCCAAGAAATGTGTTTTGCCAAGGGAATGTGGGTCAGATTAATTGCCATTAATAAAAAGCTGCCATTAAACAAAATTGAATGTGGTTGAGTATCCAAGTTAGGTTTTGCTGTATATGGATTAAGCCTGTGGCAAACTGTCTTCCTTGGAGCCATTTTCTGTTGTTTTCAAAGTCAAATTTATGAAAAATTAAATTGTATACTCTCGCAATTTTTTTTAAAATATGCACTTTTTTGCTTTGGTACAGGAATATCTAGGAAAAAAACAAAGGCCATTGAATATTTGTGACCATTAAGATTCCTTATTTTATAACATCTTAAAATGCAATAGATGTTCTAGAATTTAATTAGGTACAAGTAGGATGACTAATAATAAAAGTTGCCTTCATTTTGATTAGTCTAGAAAAATGATGTTATTCAGTAATTAGTTCTGTTAGGATTGTAAATTATCATTACTTTTAACTTGTATTATGATGATGTATTGTTGAATGTATTTTTATTTAAATTTTATTTTCTTATCAGGACATTAAAATGTTTTGTAACATTGCTTGAGAGTAACTCACAAATAAATTACACCAAACTTGAAATATGCCATGTGTTTATTGTGAGGTGTGACTTTTAAAAATGTTAGCATTTATTTGAAGACCAAATTAATAGGAGTTTACAAACAGGAGCTGGGTATAAAGAGAGAAATCTAGTGGACAGGAGAAAACAAAACACAAAATTAAGTTCAGGGCTCTTGTGTAGTCATCTGCAGCATTGTTACATTCTAACTAAGATTGATGTTTGGAGAGAGAAGTGATAGTTAATAATTTAGCATAACAGGGTGCATAGAAGCCTTAGTAATTTGAGAGTTTTTAAAATGCTTGCAGTGACTAGTCTCATGTATTGAAGAATATTTCATACTATGTTATTTGTGTTATATGACTAATATTTTTCCTTGCTTGCTGATTTGTCTTTCATTACCTGTCCTGTGTACCAGTATCAGCTGGTATATAATTTGTCAGACCTATTTTAAATATATTGCATGTGGAAAAAAATAATCTTTTCTCAATCTTCTTTCTTTTTTATGTAATCTGTGCACTTTTTCTGCCACCTGCTGTCCCCTTCTATGCTCATGAGCATTTTTTGAGATCATTTTGTACAAGCGTGTTTTAATGTCTTGAGATGTTTTGTTTCTTTCTACAGAGAGCTGACCTGTTGTCCTTTATTGCTGATATGGAACTCCTATTAGCAGTTACAGTGCAAACCTTGCAGCCATTTTGGAATTAATTTTGATTAATTCTGAGGTAAGCTGTCTTAACGCCCAGACTGACATTTGTTTTGGTCACATTTGCAGAGATCAGAAAGCAGAGGAATTTAAAGATAAAATTGGACGTATGGAAGCATTTTTTTTCTGTGGTCATTAAAAAAATTGTCGTAAGGATTCTGTGATGTTTATAGCAGAGTGACCTATTCTTTACACTGGTAATATGCTGCCTTCCCTAACCGTTCAGTTACGCTGAGTTTTCTCTAAACCGTGACGTAAAGAGGGCATTCCCATTTAAGATCTGTAGGTTCTGTGCATATCATAGTTTCAAGGCTAGGCTGTGCATATCATAGTTTTGGGCTAGGCTGGCCATCGTAGATGCATAAGGCCTCTGTGGCTAGAGGATTCCTTGAAAATCAGTGTGCTAGTTTCTCACACAGTTGTATACATCTTTGTCCCACGTCATACATGTAGGTAACTATAGTGAGAAACTATACATAGCCTACAGACAGTTGAGTATATATATTTATCTTCATATAGTCTAGCTGTAGACTATGTATATTTATATAGTAAACAGGATAATATATGGAAAATTATGTGTTTACAAGACATTATCTTCAATTTCTGCTCATTTATATGTATTTTGAAGTAAAAGTTCGCAACACGTGATAAGGACTAATTCAGTATTGCCTTTAAAAGAGCATCCATATGGAATAAAAATGAGGCCAGTAAGCAACAAAATACAAGCAACTTCCAGTAGAATGGACAAATGCACACAACTTACTTAAGGTTCTTACAAGTAGCTACAGAAGCATATTTAAGGTTTATGTGATTTATGCAAATTAAATAAACCAGAAGTCCTTTAATAGCAATAAGGAGACTGTGTCAGTGTTACTGTGTTCAGCGGCGATGAGACTGCTGCTGGAATTCTTTGCTCCTGAGATTTAGCACTTTAGGCAGCTGTTTAAAAAAAAAAAAATCAGAGTTTGAGGGTAGAGCTGTAACAACTGGGAATATAGACTGTAATTTAGCTAAATTACTTCGTTTAAAAAGTCACTTCATGTACCTAGATCAGGGACAAAAATTTTGTAATCAGTTGCCCTACAATCAGAATAGGGTTTAAAAAGATCCAGTGGCTGCATTGTCCAGGAACTACATATGGTTTGTAAGAATGTTTTGGTAAAAATTAAAGCAAGTTAGACAAACTTACTGAATTGCATTTAAAATATTATTTACATTAATAAAAGTTTATGGAAAATAACAAACCTCAGCCATACATAAATCTTATTTAATACAGTGTTCCATGAAATCACCAAAAAGACGATATAAATCTTTATTCTCATTTTAGAAGCATTATTTATGTGTGTTTGTTTTGTTTTGTTTTGTTTTGTTTTTTTAAATCCAATCAGACAATTTAGTTTAAGGGGTTGTGATTCTGTTCCCCACTTTCATCTTATATTTTTGGTCACTCTACCTACACAGGGAAAAAAAGCAGGGAGAATCATAGAACAGCCAAAGTAAATCTACCATGTGACTTGAATTCAAGACTTAAAGGTAAAAATGTCTTACCTGGTCCCTCTGAAATAGTGTTGCAGAAGATTTTCATTCTGGTTTTTCAAAAAATGCGAGTTATCCCCTGCTTTACTCCAGGCTGGTGTCTCAGTGACGAACTCCACTGTGTCAGGGAGCAGAGAGAGATGTTGTTTTGAGGGACATGTGTATATCTAACAACAGAAGGCTTCAGAGCCAGCCAGCCAGGTGTTCGTGCGGCGTTTTCCTCCCGGACCAGCAGGCAGACGCCGTACCCACTCGAGGGTTACTTCGGGAGCCGGCTGAGAAGCTGAGGGCTGGGAGCTCCACGGGTTTAACACTGCCTGCTCAGCCTCTGCTTTTCCTGAACACCATGACGTGGTTGCTAGGTGATGCAGCAGCAAGCCTTCATCAGACAGCAAAAAGCAGGTGACAAAGATAAAATCAGTAAGAGGGAAACTGCCCCATAAAAATCAAGTGATTTACAATAATGCTCAAACCTGGCATTTATGTTGCAGCTTTCATCCATAGGCCTTTAAAGTACGCAGTAAAGAGGGTTAAGTATATACAATTCAGTCTTATTTCCTCGCTGGGGGCTGGCAAGGTGCTATGTATTGCAGAGCAATGCACATTTGAAGTCCAGGAGGAAGGAGTACTTCTCTGTAGTTTCTGTAACTAAAAAGTATTTAAATGGTGCCAGATGCAGGCAAAATGCTTTGTCAAATATTTGGTCATTTTAATCAAGTCATGAACTGACATCCCAGAGGATGACAGTGTAAGCTGAGGGATTTGTACAAGCTTTTTCTCCATACGATAACGATGCAATACAGCTTATAATTTACCTCACAAGTTGTATTTAGTCCTGTACCTTTCCGTCTCTCACCTTTTCTCCAAATCTGACTGATTTGCTCTAGTCTAAATTAGACCAAATACGTTACAGATTACATGATTGATTTTACAAGTATTTAAAAATTGACACAGAAATAACCCTAGTCCTGGATATGAGATCTTAAATAAAGCATCAAAGTGTACGAATGGCAAAATACAAGGATGAGTTCCAGTACTGCTGAAAAACTCCATAAAAGATGTAACTTTTTAAAACACGAAACGTACAATGATTTTTTTTATAACAACCAGAATAATTTACCTAACTTCCTCCTGAGTAGTTGATTCAGATTTCTGCCAAGTCCTGGAACACTGGAACAGGCTGCCCAGGGGGGTTGTGGATTCTCCTTCTCTGGAGACATTCAAAACCCACCTGGACGCCTTCCTGTGTAACCTCACCTGGGTGTTCCTGCCCTGGCAGGGGGATTGGACTAGATGATCTTTTGAGGTCCCTTCCAATCCCTAACATTCTGTGATTCTGTGATTCCCTGTCACATAATTCTGTCATGGTGTAACATTTACATGGGTTTGGTTTTTGATTTTTTTTTCCCTTTTTAAAAAATTATTTATGTATATACTTGAATTGTACATGCATATATTCTGGCACTACCTCGGCCAAAATCCGAGAGTAGAAAGGTGGATCAAAGTAAAAAAATGTGTTGAGTGCCATGGTAGACAGTATATAATGTCTGCAAGTGTGAATGATGAGAGGCTGAACTTGACCTATGCAATACCTCCAGTAGTTGAAACATGTGAGTAAAGGGAGCTTCCATAGGGCAAGTTGTTATGCGGCTTCTCTTCCTGGTGTTTTTGTTTTGGCGGTGGTGGTGTTGGGGATTTTTGGATTGGAGGGCAGGATTTGCTAGCAGTGGCTTATGGGGTCTATACTGATACTAGGCAGGATACAAATAGTGATGGGATGTTAAAAATATTTAGGCAAACTGTACTACCTCACAAATTTATAGGAAGTGTTGATATTTCAAAATAGGTGGAGGGGTGTGCTCCCTCATAACAGCAAAACAACATAATTTGCTTTTCAGCTTTCAGTTCAGAATGCATTTCTATTCGCAAACAGCTAATCTCAGTTAAAATATGCATTATTATTATTTCTTCACAGTTAATTAAAAAGAAATAAATAAAGGGAGTATGAGACAAGCTTCTAACTCGAAGATCCACACTCTCCAGGGGGAGCAGTAATAGCTGAGTTGCGCTCCGGAGAGTAAAACATTTAGCAAACAAGTAGTAGAGTTTGGTAGTCTGAGGTCTTTGTGTCATTGGCTTTAAATCTGTGCTTCAAAAGGAGAGATGGACAACCCTGGGTGTTGCATGAAGAATGGAGAAGTTTCAAGGGTTTAGTCTCAAAGCAGCTCACTAAAGTCAGGAGCTGTTTAGTCTCTTGCGAGACAGGGTTTTGCCGTTAAAGCAGAAAGGTTCCCATGCAAAGGTCATTAACTTCTCTATATTCTATACATTATGTGTCGTCATGTCTGTTTGTTTCACTTAATGAGTGGATAATGCACAATGTATTTAAGAATCTGAATTCCTGGTACTTCTCTGTCTTTGAACTCATTCCTGAACTTTGTAGAAAGTTCATGCCAAATCACATACACATGCAGCAATATAGGGAAAATGGTGGGGATGTACTTTTTTTAAACTCCATTTGCTACTCCGGGTAGCAATATATTTCTGTGATTTCTTCACTTCCATCTCCCAGTGGGATCCTCTCAGTGTAAAACTGGTATGCAATTTATTCCACAAATGCAGTATGTTTTCCTAATGCCGGTTTGGTTTCTTTTTATTATTTCTGGATGCCTGCTTCAATATTAATATGTACAGTTTCCATGAAAGAGAAGCATGAAGTCTATTTTCCATTTTGGCAATTGCATCAGGCAACTTCAGTAAAACCTTAAGAACAACTACGGGTGGTTTTGTCACAGATGGTAGCCAGTGTGCTGATCCGGACTAGTTCCTGTGCTGTCTTCCTTTATTGCAGCCCCACTGTCTGCCCTTACCCAGGACTCGGCTATAACCACAACAGTATTATTAGTACTGGCCATTAATAGCCCTGCTTAGCATATTCCTACTGGTAAAATGGCGCAGAGGCATAGATGATCTAGAGTTTAAGAAAGAGTCTTGGTACAGAACTATGCTTACATTCTTTTCTTTGGCGGATAAATTGACACAGTACTTAAGTGTTCTGATAGATGTTAGTCTTTTGTCAGAATAAACAGTAAGTGTAATAATACAATCTAGCACGTGCATTAGTTGGCCAAGATACACACACACTTACATAACTGTTCTTTGCATTATCATAAAACTGATATTTCCATAACAGTTTTGTTATTAGTAAAAATAATCTTCAATTCTGTGTTTCAGAGTAAGCAGGCTGTGGAAAAAAAACAACAAATATCTCAAAGTTGTAAGAGAAAAGAAGAAAGAAAAAAAAAAGAACAAAAGTCAGGTCATTTCCAGACATCGATTTTCAAAAGATTTGTGAAAATCTGTGAAAGGCGTTGTACATGCTTTCAAACCACTGTCTGTGCAATATTCAGAGTTTTAAAAGGTGCATGGAGAATGAAGATGTTCTCACAAGGTGTGAAGATGCATCTGTATATTCATTTCAAATGGGATTGGGGGTATGAAAAGAACTATTCTGGCAATTGTGTAAGTTGGGTGTCAAACACTCGGAGCTTTGAATGAGTATTATTTGATATGGAGACAACAAGAATCCAGAATCAATCCTTGATGAGTTACACTGCATCCTTACTGTGAAATTATTGCAGAAATTTAATTGATTATAAATTGTATAGTATAAAACTATTCCAAATTGGGTTACCTATTATTAGGTACATCCCAATTCACAGTTGCCAAGCAAGTTGTTTTTTCCCTGTTCTACAGCACACAATTGGCTGAGCAGCTGTAATTCTAGTGGAACAATCACTTGCTGGACTGAAAGGAGCTTAGTTCAAGTTCTGTATTCAGATAGTCAGTTTGGAACATTTTCAGTAAAGTCTGAATGAGATAAGTGAATGCAGTCTTCCCTTGCCTAATCTGAAAAAAGATTTATTTACAGTTAAAAACAAAGTACACAGGGAAAAGTCACTTAAGAGCTGTCAAATTTTGTGCCGCTCTCCCATGTGTGACCTCCTCAATGTCATGTGTGTCCGTAGGGAACAGATGAACTCTGGAGTGCCAGGACAGTATTTCTCCAACATGGCTTGAAATGTTTTATACAGCTCTTTAGGTGATAAAATAGTCAAGAAAATAATTACTAGTTGGGAAGCTAGTATTTTATTCCTATAAAGCAATACAGACAGAGTTAAAGGTACCTGTATCATATTTGCTCTGCAACTTTCACTGCTAATAGAAGCTCTGGCACTGCACCGTAAAAATGCAAGTTTTATTTTTAAGAGCAGGCAAGACAAAGCACCAAATCAAAAGTTACCACCTTTCTACTTTGATAAAAATAGTTTTCAAAACATCTCTTTCATGCTAATACTGAAAACAGTGTTTCACATTGGTAATATCTTCTCTCAAAGGATATCCCAGTTTTCTGAAATAAATTCAGAGCTGCATCTCATTTGAACTGACATGCTTGGCAAAGGAGCAGGTTATGCCCGATGGCGTCTCACATGAGAAGGTGAGGAGAGAATAAAGGAAGGGATCCTAATTGTTGTAATGACTATGTTCAGTATTTTACCGACTTTTTTTCTATCCATGGGAATCCCGAGCGGTTCTTACATACTTGAGCCACTTGTTTTGTTGCCCTCCTCCCAGTTGTGCTGGAAAAAAACTGCTTTATAGCATCATGAAGCAATTAAGTTGAGGGAATGGTTACAGCTTAAAACCAGCATTGCCAAACTATTGAAATCAGTGTGTTTTATATTTGCATTTGCAAAGTGTACAGCAAACATGACATTTAGCACCTAAACGTAATTATAATCTGTATCATAGTTGGGTCTTACGAGCTCTTACAACTGAAGAGAATTGCATTCAGTTTCCATCTAATCCCTGTGAAGAAAAATTAGAGATGACAAGGCAATTTGTGTAATTTAAGAGTGACTACAACAGGCTTTTTTAAAATCTCTATTTAGAGGCAGTTGACACTTCACATAGCAGAAACTAAATTTCATGATTTTTTTACTTTAGTAACATATATTCAAAATTTAAACATCTTTGCAAAAGGTATACAAATACAATGTGTTATCAAAGGAAAATTATGTATTCTTTTTCTTTTCAAGTTTTACAAAAAGCAATTTAAAACTTTTCTGGATTATGCCTAGTCCCAGTAACTCAGACTGCAAAGTGCCACAAGGGTTTTGTTTTGGTATTTGGTTGGTTGTTTTTTTGTGTGTGTGGTTTGGGGTTTTTTTTAAGGGAGAAAAAAATAATATGAGTTACAAAGAACTGAATTATCAAAGTTAATGGTATTTTATGACTAGGAAGTAGTTACTTCAACTTCGTATCATTGATCTTTTCAAATTTTCCCTGGTAGCTGTTGAGATGCTTATTGGCGAGATACATCCACAATAAGGAAAAACCAGCAATTTTGCATCTAAATATTTTCATTGTAGTTTAATTATAACATTTCTTTCTGATTGGGAACTAGAGTAATCATGGGATTTTTAGTATATATGCTACGGTCCATGTTATCGTCACGCACTGCTGTATTAGCAGAAAGATAGTAGTAGCTTGAGTGTCCAGCCAGCTCCATATGGTGGGTCCTCTGAATTTATAGATCTCTCAGCTCTGGCCAAGCCAGACGCCCAGTGACATCAAGGCAGCAGTTGTTGCTTCCATGGCTGACTTCTGCGAGCTTGGGAATTGGACAGTGTGGATTGAGAGAAGCGTGAATCAGCCGAGGTAAGAGCAAAAGATGTTACTCACATGTTGTTTAATCGTGTTTTCAAGGAAAATACAGGTCCTTCTGAATTGATAGTTGATTAATGTAGAAACAAGAGATCTTTAAGAACAATATAACTGAAGTGATTGAACTAATTTTTTTACTTTATTACCAAAGGCCAGATTTTTGTGGCCAAGGTGCACAACATGCGACCCCCTGCCAAAGTGTATCATTTATTCTGTTAACAGTCTTGGGAAACATGCTGGGAGTTGGAATTCCAGGAGGATGGGGTCATCCTCTCCTCGGTGAAGGCAGCCCAGTCCGTTCAGGTGAAGCTGTGGGCCACAGCTGGAGGAGCTCACACTACAACTCTCATAATGCTCTTTTGTATGTAGGGAACAGCCTCTGTGATTGTTAATGTTTCAGGGTGCACCTCCATAGAAATGTCCTAGACTACATACAAAAATAAGTGCTGTGTATGTACCTAAAACTGCAAAAAAAAAAAAATTTGTTGAGTACATTCAGGTACTCTGAATGTAGTTGATCTATTTGGCAATGTGGCAGGAGAACTTTTGTGTAGATGAAATACTGGTAAGTCTTGAGAAAAGGAAAAGAAAGGTGGACTTTAATTTTAGCTCTTATAATTTCCATTGATCTGTTTGTCCTAATTTTAAATAGAACATTTTATCTTTAAAGTTTGATTTGTACACGAATATCAGCATTATTTAACAAATTTATCTTAATGTAGACTTAAAGAGACAGGTCCATTTTGTATATTTTATTTGGGTAAAGATTAGAAAATAGATGAAAGTTTCTATTAGTTTTTAAAGTAATGGCGTATATTGTTTAGCTTTGTTCTTATCCACACCTCGAAGCTCCAGTTTTAAGATGTACGTAGTTGTATACGCACATATTTTATTTCTAATGTACTCAGCCACTTTAAAATTCCCTTTTAGTTCCCCAGTGCTATCGCCCTCTTCTGTAGCGCACCCTCGCCGCAGCTGTCCCGTGGCAGTGCGGCTCCCGCCCCGCAGCAAACCGGTGAAGATGCCGCCTTCCGTTAGTTTCGCAGCGGCGCCGCCCGGCTCCCCCGCCCGGCTCCCCCGCCCGGCTCCCCCGCCCGGCTCCCCCGCCCGGCTCCCCCGCCCGGCTCCCCCGCCCGGCTCCCCCGCCCGCCGGGCCCGCTGTGCGGCGCGGGAGCAGCCCGCTGCCGCCGCGGGGGGGCGCTGCCGCCCGCCGCGCGCTGCCGCGTCCCCGCCCCTCCGCCATGGCCGATGTGGAGGACGGGGACGAGCCGGGCGCCCCCCACTCGCACCCGGGCGCCGCGGGCTCCAAGGCGGGCGCCCCCGACAAGATGTTCTCGCTGAAGAAGTGGAACGCGGTGGCCATGTGGAGCTGGGACGTGGAGTGCGACACCTGCGCCATTTGCCGAGTGCAGGTTATGGGTAAGCGCCGGCCGGCAGGCCGCGGCCGCCATGGCCGCCGTCCCCGCTGCGGGGCAGGGGGCGCCTGCGCTTCAGCGGCGCGGAGCCGCGGGCCGGAGGGCGCCCCACGGCCGGGCCCTCCCCGCGCACCGCGGGCGGAGGAGAGAGACGCGGTTTCCGGCAGAAGGGGAGCGGCCGCCGCGCCGCCTCTTCCTCCGCCGCGCCTGCTCCTGCAGCGGAGAGCGGGCCCCGCGGCCTCGGCACCGCCGGGAGCTCGCGGCCGCCCCCGCCGGCGCAGGCCCGGGCCGGCAGCTCGGCCGCGCTCACCTGCCGGCAGCGGCTCCGCGGGCACAGCGCCCTGCCCGCCCTCCTGCCGGCGGACGCCGGAGCGCCGGCGGCGCCGCTGCCCCGGGCCTGTCCGCTGGGGAGCCGCGCTCGTCAAGCGGGCTGACCCTGGGCCGGGGCCCGCGGCTGCGGCCCCGCCGGCCTCTCCTCTGCCAGGGCTCTGCTTTCTGCAGTCCCGTCTCTTGGCAGACTCCGCAAGCGCCGAGTTACAGCGAGCTGACGCAAGTGCTGGCTGTGCGGTGCTGTTGGGTTGTTGCTTCTTGTGGGGGTTTTTTTATTATTATTTTAAGAAGCAGTTGTGGCTGTAGATACAAATTCATTTTCCAAATCTGTTGATCCGTAGCCTTTAACATTTCTACCCAAGCCTTCTAATTACTAGTGCAGTTTAACAGACAATGTCCAGAAAAATCTGTTGAAAAGTAAGGTGTTAGTTTACCTGGTTTTGAAATCTGGAGAATCTCTTTGAAAGCACCTTTATCTTTCACTGGCATCACTGTTTTCTGACGTATGATATTTATCTTTGAAAATTCTTTACATTCTTCTTCTATCCTATATCCAATTTGTACTATTGTGCTGAGTCATCCTAGGCACGATTGTTCCCGTAGTTGGGCTTGGTACAGTCTGGCGGGACAAATGGCCCAGGGTTCCCTCCAGAGCACTTTGCTTTTGTGGGTCCAGGAACCATGATGCTGCAAATCTAGTCAGGTTTTGGCTTAACAGAAATGAGACAAAATATGCAATGCCGTCATTTCTCATACATGTTTTTATTGAGAATATTCTGTGGAACAGAAAATGTATAAAAGGTGTACTAGAGAAAAAAGGTGCAGTCCAGGAGTGGTGGGAGATCCACCTTTGATAAGCACGTTTTGAAGATTGTCTGCTTTTATACAGTGAACAGCAATCACCTTGGAAATATGAAATGGGCTTTTTCTGCCATGTAAGACATAATCTTAAGAATGTATTTCCCTCTTCTAGCTAGCCTATAAAGAGCAATATAGAAGAGTCTAATGAATAAAATCTTATCCGGAGCTTTTATAAAAGGTGGGGTTTTTTAAATTTCATGTATAATTTTTCATAACTAGACCAAGGGAGTACTTTTTACCTGAAACTAGCAGAAAAATCTGGTGACCATTTTTCTGAGAACAAACCACATTGTTAGAACGTGAAACTTGATCATTCCTGACTTGAGTTTAGCAATTTCGCGTTGACCCTGCCAGACCCGCTCTGCCTCCCGTAGAGCCACTGCGTCTGCAGGAACCTCAGGTTGCAGGCAGTGCCAGACTTAAGCTGGCACTTGTTGAAAGTTAGTCTGATTTTTTTTTTTTTGCAAGGGAGAGATGAGTTAGCTGGCTTAATTTTCTACTCATTTAATTCCTTGAACTAACAGGGTCTTCAAGGATCACAGAAGCACAAGGGAAATAAGGAAAACTGTAGGTGTTAGCTGGGAAGGGCGGGATTGCAGCAGTACTGACTTGGATTTGCTGAACCTCTCACAGCCTGACACCTGCAGGGCTGTGATGCAGAAGTGGGGACAGCTGACCTTGCCATGGTCGCAGTGGTTTCTGTCTTTGGCTCTCTGTGCTGCTTCTGTCTGAAACTGCCCGTCTCGGGGCTAGGACAGGACGGTTGCTTTTGTAGTGACTACTAGTCTGCCACAGCTTGCTGCCCCGTCTGTTGAGATGACCCGGGATGAGGCTGATTCGATGTACCATGGTACACGTTGAAGCGGTTTGGCTGAATCTTCCTGCAGCTTGGCCCTTAGATGCTATGGAAATACGAATAACAGGAAAAGACCACAGGAAGCTTTATTGACTGGCTTTTATCTCCATGAGGAAATGGCAACTGTTTCAGAGTTTCTGTCCTCTTTATTGTTCTTTGCCTGAGAAAAAGAGGAATGTCTGGGCAGGTGAATCTAAAATAGAAGTACTGTCCATATCTAACAGAGAAAGCAACAATACCCAAACCTAAATTCTGTAGCAGAATGTTTCTGTCTTCTAGGAAAACGCGGTCTAACTAATGACACGTAGGCTGGGTCCAACCTGCGGGACACTTTTGTTTAAACTATTACCTTTTCTTTGGAGGGAATGAAGATGTGTTTGCTCCCATAATAGCTGAACACTTTCTATTGGGCAGGGTACGTACACATGTCTAAGGCAGTCTGTGTTGGAGCAAAGGAGAAACAAAGGCATTTTTCCACTGTACGTGTGCGGCACAGTACTAAGCCTGGAAGTTGTCACTTCTGTATCATACTGAGTCCTGAACCTGCCATCCAGTCCTATAGGCACAGACTGGAGTGCATAAAGATGGTATTTTAAAATTAGATATTGTTCCATGTTTGTTTATTTATATTATCAAATTGACCAATATGCTTGCATGTGTATGTGACTCTTGTGAAAATTACATGCAGGTATTTATTAAGGAAAACTACTGTATTAAAAGCAGTAGGAGGTGGGGGTTGTGGTGAGAGATGTACAGCGTAAAAAAATCAAAATTGTGAATGATTTCCTTAAAAGGAGATGCTGACATCTGAAAAACAAAGGCCTGTAATTAGCGTTTGGCTTTGTGCTTTCTCTGGTCTTAATATGCCTGAGTGCCTTGGCACAAATCTGCTGGTTGTTATATCTACAAAATGGAGAAGGCTTTTTTCAGCAGAAGTTATGAAAATACCAAAGCAATGGAAAACAAACAAAACTTGTTGGACAGTTTGGAGTCCTGATCTCTTTCAAATCTATATTTCATTTTCATGTGCACTATTTTAAAATTATAGGGGGGTATTTAACGTAAAGGACTGAACTAGACATCAGACCGTAGGATTTTTACCTTTATAAATTGGCTTTAGAGTTTATATTTTCCTCTGACAAACCTATTCTTGAGATGGAATCCTGAGAATCAAATTGAGTCCTGTTCTTGTTTACTTTTAGATGCCTGTCTTAGATGTCAAGCTGAAAACAAACAAGAAGATTGTGTCGGTATGTAGTGATTTCATGTGCTTGTTTTTCAATTGAAGCTTCTCTCAGTAGGGTGCATTTTAAAGTTTAGAGGGAATACTGATTTTATTAATACTCAACAGTATACTGGTGTTTCATTCTACATTGTATCCTTTTATGTTAGTAATACTTCAGGCTTTATTTTTGAGCACTAATAAAATTAGTTTTCACTTCAAGACATGCTGTAGAACAAAACAGTTTCGAATTTGCAGCCAGTACATATGCAACTGAGAGGTTTAAGTTTCACCCTGACTGTATTTGAGGAGATGATAATGTACACTTCTGAAGTGGGTAGGAAAAGGTTACTTTCTTTTTCCTTCCGAGATGCATGCCAGAAGACACGATGGTAACACCAATGGAAATCATCTGTTCTGAGATAAAAGTTTGTCAGGGTTAGAAAGCTGTGTTTTTTCCAGTCTTAATTCAGACATAGTGGAGGCAATTGCTTGTTTGTTCACTTTTAATTTGAAAAAGTAGATTCATTTCAGTTTGCTATAATGCTGTTTAAACGTAAGCGTATTTTCAATTACATATCAGTGTATGCAAAAGCAAATCTTAACTTAATTCTGATACAGTTAAATCAGAAATAGTGTAAGTTGTCTCAAAGAGTTTGCTTTAAACCTTCAAGTCAACTTTTAAACCAGTGGTAAAACTTTCCATGCTCTTGTTCTTTCTGTTTTGAAGTATATTGTCTCGAACTTAATCCACTGTTGTTTTTGATTATATTTTACAATGAGAACACGAATTTCCGATTCCAGATATCTTAATGGGCTTGCTAAGTGTCCTATTTAAGATAGTCAGAGAGGAAAAAAAGGCATAATTTACAACACTTCTTTGATTGGTACCCTTGTCTTCCAATAAGGAAAATAGTTACTTTGCTTTTTTTCCTTACTAGTTCTAATATTATTCAGGAGTAGATGGAAAATAGACAACCCTTTCTGTTTTGTTGAAACAATTGTAGTCTGTGAATAACTTCTGGGCTAAGATCTCATTTTGAGGCTATCTGCTGTGTCAAAAGTACTTCCTTGGTGTCACCCATGTAAGTTTGAACACTGCATTTCAGATGAGGATTTGGTGGTTTGCCTTTGTGTGACAGTAAGTCAGTAGCGCCTTGGCTGTGTTTCGGTACTGGGGAAGGTAAAGTGAGGAATTTAGGTAGTTGCATTTATTTCCTAGACAGAACAGATAAATGTGTTTATACGTTAACAAAACTGTGTGACTTTATACAAGAAGATGAGAATATATGCATTTCTTTTTTCATAATTGGAAATTAATAAAAGGATTGATGACAGAGAACTGACAATCATCAGAATGGCCGTAATAATCCAGTCTCAGTGAATAATTCAGTGATGACCCATTTTTCTCTAAAGCTCGCAGTCTTTATGAACATCTGAGAACAATAGTTAGGACCTTCCTGTAGGTGTTGATTGCAGAGCTGCGTGTGACTGGAACATGTTCTTTCTTCTCTTTCAGTGGTTTGGGGAGAATGCAATCACTCCTTCCACAACTGCTGCATGTCCTTGTGGGTGAAACAGAATAATCGCTGTCCTCTCTGCCAGCAGGACTGGGTAGTCCAGAGAATAGGCAAATAAAAACACTGGAAGTTGTTTGTGGTTTTTTTTTTGTTTGTTTGTTTGTTTGTTTTTTTTCCGTTGAACTTCTTGAACTAGTGTATGTATTATGCTATATGCTTATACAGAAGAACAGAACATGTCAATCCTGGCATGACTTATTTAGTTTATTTGCTACAAGAACAGTGTGGTTTTGTTGTACGCTCCTTGCTGTATGAGGAGGCAATGGTCAGTCTTGCTGCAGGTGTTTTCACAATTGAAAGGAGACACTACATTAACAGACGTATCTGTTACGATTTAAGTGTTAACTGTATTGGAGCATAGCAGTGTGGTGGTGCAGATTATACACTAAGTACAGTTTATTTCATGTTTCTGTGTAGATAAATTAATTCATTTCAATGGACAACCTTACCCGTAAGTCTAATAGGCTGCATAGTTTACTGTCAGGATAAATAAATAAATAAATAGTTTTCTAACTAATATTGTGTACAAAAACAGAGTTGCTGCGTTTTTTAGAAAGCATTCTGTTTTTTAATCTAAAATTAATAGTGCGTAAAGCATTTGCTATGTGCTTTTTCCATCACATTATACTAAACATTTCTAATTTGGGTTTTCTTTGACTTCAGAAAATGTTTTGTTGTATCTCTGTCTGTTGCTGTATTATATTCTAGACATGATTTCTACAGCCATAGTATTAAAATTTAACCACACTAATATTTTTTAATTTATATTTCTGTTAAAGATCATGGAAACATGTATTTTTAATCCAGAGACTTTTGGTATAACGACATGTATTTGATATCAGTTAACTAAGGGCGTAAACCATGTCTCTGGTTAGCTGAATAATATAGAAAACAAACAAAACTTATGATTTAAATATCCAAAGGAAAGCAGGTATTATATCTAGGCAAAAATGTTCAATTGTGGTTTCATGAAAATTCAGTTAATAGAAACTTCTTTATCGTCATTTTATTGGTTACAATGTTTTAGAAGTGGGAGAAAGCCTTGTTTCATTTTTGTGAAAAACCTCAATATATCTTTTTTATATTAATCATGTGATTTTTTTTTCTTACAAATATTTAAGTGCTTGCCTCTGACTTTGTCTTTTCCCTAAATATGCAAAGTAATTACTATTAATCTGAGTGTATACTGTGGGGGGTTTTTTTTTAATATATGTAATAAAGCGGTTGAATTACTACTTTAAGGCTGTAACAAATTCAGGCTTAATAAAATGGTTAATAAACCTGGGTGAACTTGAAGCAATATTATATGCATATCATTGTTTACTTCAAAATTATAATTGTAAATGTTTTGGATTAGTACATTTCTCAGCAGATGTATTTGGCTGGTTCTGTTTGTTTTAAGTGTCTTTAAAGAAGTTTATTTTCACTGTATAAAGTAGCTCAAGTGGCAATCTTTGTGTCATCGAGCATACATGCAGAGTTTACCGTGGTTTTGTTTAATACATGCAATCTTGTTTTTTAAATATTTCGAATTTTTAAAATACAGCTTTTGTCTCATTACACACTGAAACAAACAAAAAGAGTCCTCTGTGTTACTGTTACAGTGTATCTCATCAGTTGTTATTATCCCAGATGATGTCTGTCTTAAAATTGAAAACAAATATAAACTAGATTAACAGTAGTAGTGAGGTGCCTATAGCATTTACTGTCGTGTATTTCATCTTAGCTTTTCTGTTTGTGTAAAAGGATTCTTCCTAAAAGGATCACAAAAGAAAATCTGGTTGGATATGGAAATAATTTTTAACTCTAGAAGTTAAAGTTGTGTCTTATCTACCACCTGTTTTCTCTGCCTGAATTTGGCTGCAGGCTCCATCCTTTAACGTCTTTTAACTCCATCTGGTCCCATCAGAGGACTTCTTCCTTCAGTTCGCTTTGCCTTATAGGTGAATATGGAAAGTGGCAAAGTAATTTTCACCCTGCTTTCAGTTTACTTCACATACCGGACAAGAGTAGCTGAGAATTATGATTGTAGGAAAGTTTTCCAAACTATTGGCTCAAACAGCTGTTAACACAAATGAGGTATTAGGAAAGTTAATGTCGAAATCAAAGCAGCTGATTTTTGTGTATGTCTATTTGTGTATTGTATGTGTCTTGTGGACCAGTAATTAGAGGTTCATGTAGAAAATAAGGTACTGAATTTTAAGTCTTGCATATTTTCTCTGTGATTTAGAGATTAGCTTAAGTTCCAGTCTTTCTATGAGCATTGTACTAGAGAAGTTCTCTTCTGTACCAAATCATGCGCTGATATTCCATTAGCATAGTTCTTAGTGAGTACCCATTTTTAGTCCTGAATTTGTTCACCTCTTGTACAGGCAAAAAAACCCAGTTTTGCTTCTCACCCAAACGTACTGTTTTACCAGCAGGTAACACTAACTTAAATAGCCATCATCAACTAACAGATGAATGCTGATCTACTTTTTTTTCCAGTGTTCAATAAATGTTGGGCAGACCTGGATAATTCAGCAAATGTAGCTAGTCTTCTGAAGGTGACTGGACTAATGAATATGTGTCCAAATATCATATTGCTTCATTTTGCTTTTTATGGAGTTATGTTCTTTTAGAGAAAGTTTATGTTCTGTAGAAATCAGGAAAGATTCTAATTAACAGAGCAGAATGATTTTTTTGGAGCTGTGAATGTGGATGCCATAAAAATTAGGTATTTTCTTGATTTGCTTAGACACGAATATATCACTAGCTGGTGTAAGTGTGAGTTCACCCTTAGGTCCCCAACTACCAGCCATTCATACTGCTGCTCTGAGTCTGAGCTGTGGTGGCATTCTTGCTAAATGTAAAAAAGACCCTGCTGAATTTTAGGACCCGAAATGGAAGCTTTTACTACATGCTTTCTTGCTTTTCTTTACCTAGGATATTATAGGAATATGTTGCCATGGGCACCGTTTTTAGGAAAGCAACCGGCAGAATTCCGCATTTCTTCCTTTGAGTTTTTTCGGTTTTGCTCACTCTGGCTGCATTATTGAGCCTTTTGTGTAACCTCCTCCTGCCCCGTGCCTGCATTCACCCAGCACAGTTAGCGACTGCTGTACTAGCCAGACTTCCAAATACTCTCCTTTAGAGTATACCATGTTCTCATGCACACGTGGCAGTTGGGATGGATGGACCTCTCAATCACAGCTAGAAAAAGACTCATACCTCTAGTGTAATTTTGTGGAGGATAACCATGAGTTATATGTCAAATGGATTCGATGCAGGCAGGATTAAGCATGTAAAAACAAAATGCTGCATTGTAGAGTGACAAAAAGCAGCCAAGAAGGGTTTAGCACTTACTGTAGGGAGTCTGAGAGGTGCCTTTTGTTACTCCTAATGTTTAGTGTTTGTGATTCAGCTCTTCAGCGTGTTCCAGGAGTGAAAAAAAGAAAAAGGAAACTCAACCTTGACCTCAGGAGTACAGCTTAACCCCATTGCTACTGGAAGAATCATGGAACTGCTTTTCCTGTTCCCATAATACCTTCCATATATTTCAAGTTTTAGCAGCCAAATCACATCACCCCACAGCAGAAGGGGGTTTAGCCTAGAAAGTGCCACACATGATTTTTATTTTGGGGAAAAAAGTGAAGCACAGATGTCCTGGTATGCAGCCAGTGAGTGAAGTCAGGTGGAATTTGCCTTCACTTGATTATAATCAGCTTTGTCCCTTTGTTGATGCCATCTCAGCCATACACTGTTGCCATGTTCTCATCCTGCCACTTCCTGTCATAAAGCTCAGCAGGGAGAATCAACTGAGGCCACAATAACATATGCAAAATTTGGCTGATCAGTCGGAGTGTTCTTCCTTTTTCTGTGGGTAGGAGATGAAGTCAGAACTATGTGTTGTTTCATATATAGGGATAATTATTTTTAGACCAGCAGCAGGTCTTTGCCTCTGCATGTAATCTGCTCAGACAGAGCCACATGAGGCATCAAGGTTTTCCTGACATGTCTGTGGAGCTCGGAGTCAATGATGTTGAGTGTAACTTGAGTTTTGAAAGTGTAGATGCTCGAAGCACTGAATTGTGTGATAATTTAAAGCTCAATGACTCATGTTCATCTATGTCAACTTCTGTTTCAGGGATGGCAGATTGTGATAAAAGCTTTTTTTAAAAATCAGATCCCAGCTTATGTAATTCTTGCTACGTTGGTGTTCTCTGTGTCAAGCGAGGGAGATATGAGGCTGTCTTATGGACTGTGGCCAGAGTGCCACTGAGCTCCAAGTGTGCGTGTACTGCAGATAGAACCTCTGCATGCTCTCAGCAGCCAGGGACAGCGCATATAGGGGGGATCTTGGTGCATTTAAAGGTTATCAGGGCCCATTCTAAAAAACGCCGGCTGAACTGAATGCGTTTCGTGCTGCCGTGAGGAGGTTTGCCTAGGATGTCATCCCTCAGCTATACATAGCAAACTCAAAGCTCCTTACAGAGAAACCTCTTACCAGTCACTTTCCACAAATGGTACATATACCCAAAGGTACTTAGTGAAAATCCTTGAGAAGTATTTAATGCAAAAGCAGTTAGTCTCTCTGGTGGTTTTCAGAAGCCCTCACACAGCACTAGCAAGAAGTGCAGGGCACCTACAGCACAGCAGTTGGGCCAGTTGCTCATTTTGTCTCAGCCAGGCTCTGCCACCCCGAGAGCTTGCCAAGATGTGTGACATGGGGGGACTCGACAACCTGATTGCCAACACAGCCTATCTGCAGGCAAGGAAGAGTGGAGAGGGGGACACCAAGGAGATGCAAAAGAGACGTAAGAGCCTGTCACTGCCCAAGATTGATCAGTGCGGAGAGGTTAGACAGTCGGTTGTTGCTGATTACAACAGCATCTGTGAGCAGCAGCCCATTGGCAAGAAATTCTTCAGAGACTTCTTAGAGACAATGCCAGAATATCTGGTAGCTAAGGACTTCCTGGATGAGGTGTCAAACTGGGAGTTGGCAGAGGACAATGCCAAGAGCAGTACCATGGAGAATATGATCACAAATTTTCTTAAGACAGGCTCCAAAAACTATCTGGCTTTCATGAGTTCTGACTTGGCCAGCAAATGCCAGGCAGCTACTGTGAAAGACTATGAGAATGTCATACAGCTGGCCAAGGAGGAAACTAAAGTCTTCCTTAAAGAGAAGCCCTTCCAGGACTTCCAGACCAGCCCCTTCTTTGACAAATTCATCCAATGGAAAGTTTTTGAGAAGCAGCCGGTAACTGAGAAGTACTTCTATGAATTCCGAGTGCTGGGCAAAGGTGGCTTCGGAGAGGTAAGAGCTGTACTTTTAGGGATGTTGGTCATCCCTCCCCTTTCAAGATGAGCAGGTGGGTTAGCAAAGAGGAAGTTGGCAATGGACTCATTGGCAATAGACTCATTGTCTAAGGTTTTGCAAAACTTGCTCCTTCAGAGTTTCCATTTCCCAGAAATTAGGCTGGGTTTGTTACCTACCTTGCCTGCGATATAGGCTCCAGACACCTGTTAGTGAAGAGTTACTCTTGAAATTTTTATATTCTTTATGCTAGTAAAAAAGCAGGCTTCTTTATAAAAGCTTGCATGACCATCCATATAGTTTACTATTAGTCTGCTCCTTGGCACTGTTTTAGCCTATACTAGCTCACACACTCCCAGATCATTCCTAGATGCAGTTTAGGGAATAGCACAGATCAGGATCTGTTACGGAATCACAGTATGAATGAGGCTACCTTTCCTTGAGATGGAAGAGAGCTTAGCTATACCAATGCAAGCTGTATATGTTGCTTATTCTCATGGTTGGAGAATGGGTTCTTGTTCATTTTATTTGCTAATACGTGCCTACTAATGTACTCAAGAACTTTGCATAAGGTCCACCATATACTGGTCCAGAAGAGAACAGCTTGGATGCTTGTTTTTTCCATATTTTCTCTGCTAATGTGCTCTGCCATGCAAGTTAGCATTACCAGCTACTAATAGGCATCTGTGATTCCTCCATTCCTGGCTATTGGTGTTTGATAGTTGAGTCTGTGTGTGTAAAATTCCTTCATTACCTTTCCTTGTGTACCTTCTCTAGGTTTGTGCCATCCAGGTGAAAAATACTGGCAAGATGTATGCCTGCAAGAAACTGGATAAGAAAAGATTGAAAAAGAAAGGTGGAGAGAAGATGGCACTACTGGAGAAAGAGATCCTGGAGAAGGTCAACAGCCCTTTCATAGTCACACTAGCTTATGCCTATGAGAGCAAAAGCCATCTGTGTCTTGTCATGAGCCTCATGAATGGAGGGGATCTGAAGTATCACATCTACAATGTGGGAGAAAAGGGTTTGGAAATGAAAAGGGTCATCTATTACTCAGCTCAGATCACCTGTGGGATTCTGCATCTCCATTCCATCAAGATTGTGTACCGGGACATGAAACCAGAAAATGTCCTCCTGGACGATAACGGTAATTGCAGACTGTCAGATCTTGGTTTGGCAGTGCAAGTCAAAGAGGGAAAAAGCATCACTCAGAGGGTGAGTACAAATTCATTGAACATGGGCAGTGGGAAGGGAAGCTGTTTTATTTCTAATACGTTATGAATCCAGGACTTAATTCCCCAGGATTTGTTCTTTGCTAAAGACCTTATGTGGTCATTTCATTCTAAGAGACAGGTGGTAAGAAGATTTGGTTAATTAACTCTCTAGACGCTAAATGTAGTAAAATAACTTCTCTTACACAGAAACAGTAGAATCAAATCGAATTGACGTGTTGTTTCTCTTAAGATTAACTCTTGAACCAATAGTTTTAGAGAGACTAACACAGATGCACTGTGGCTTAAGCAATAGTGCATAGTCAGGGATTTAACCAATTAGTTGTTGGTAGAATGAGCAGCAGTCAAAGATGACTATGACTCCTTCTGTATTCAATTTTTGCTCCTAGAAGAATATAATTTATTCCAGTTTACTGTTAAGTGACGCTACTGATTGTATTGCAGGTGCTCATGGTGCCGCACAATAAACCATTGCCAACATTCCTCCCCCCACAAATTAATTTCTAGAAAAGTTAGCAGACTTGATGAGTTTGCAAATGTACATGCCTGTATGTATGTGTAGGAAAGAGAGGTGGATGACCAACTGTTTTTTGCTGTATGAGTTAAACTGTGCAGCACTGCGGCTGTGCCTGTGGTAATCCCAAACCAACCCAGATTTGTAATAACCTCATGAGGTTTACACAAGAAAGATGTATTCATGTAGTTTAAATATGAAAAAAGTGTATTTCTCCCGAGGTGTCTGGAGCTTAAAGATGTATGTAACAAGTGAATGTGTCGGAAATACAACAAAAATACGAAGAAACGGAAGCCACATTATAAACTAGTTTAACTGCCTTATGTTGAACTCCCCAGATGTTTCAATTTACTCAGTAGAAATTCAGTAGAAGAGAGAGGACCTGCTAACGACCTTTTGCATTGTGCTTGAGGTATACATCTTTCGGTGTTGTTACTTAATACAATAATTTGTAGTTTGAAGGATATCTTTTTCCTGGAAATTTAATCCATATGTATTATGAGTGTCTTTAATTCTCAGTGAAAGAAAATATGGAAACTGATGTGGTTTTAGATAGGAAATAATTTTAAAATGAGACTACATTATGTTTTAGATATGAAAATACAGTTTCTTTAAAAGCTAAGGTATTTAAATAGAACAAATGTGAAATAGGAATGTTTTGTTTGTGAAGATGGCATTTTGATCAGTGAACTCAAAGTTATAAAACTTACTGTGTTTTGCAAGTTGCAGATGCATGCAGTTATTATGATCAGAAAAAAAAAAAATTTTGTCCAAGGGCAGTTTTTACTACTTGTAAATATTGTGAGGTTTGGCAGAACAACAACAACAATAAAACACACCCCCCCCAAACAACAACCAAACAAAAAAACAACCAACTAAACAAAACCCTCAAACAACCACCAACCAAATAGAGTGTGTTTAGAAATCATGTCTAGCCACTTCTATCACTTCTCTTGGGATTAGGGTAGAATCTCAAAGTAGCAGTGGGCAAGGCTACTTGTGTGTTCCTCCTCACTTTCTATGACAAAGTAATCAAGTTGGTATAATTCTTTTTCTGTGTGTTTTCCACCGTTTTTAGAAGCACTATTCACCATTATATGGGTGCCTTTATTAGAGCAAAAGCTGGAATGAATAACATACTACATGATTGTAATGTGTTACAAGGAATTTCTGTTAAAGCCAGTTCTACTTATACAGGGAATTGTAATAGGAGAGGAAGAAAAAGTTTTGGTTTTAATTTTATGTATCACAACTTTGAGAGAGTTAAATGAATAATAATTCCCAGTATTATTTTACATTTCTATAAACTGACCCTATTGGAGTAATTTGAAAGTCACTACCAAAAAATATTATATAAGAGCTAGATATTACTATTATTTATAATGATGTCATACACATGAAGACCTAAAAACACCTTTACAAAATTTGTTGCATTAAGCTTCACCATGTACCTATGTAATAAAATGAAACTTGTGCTGTTAGATTATTTTTTGTTTACTAGTCACAGTTACATTGTGACTTAAAATTGGCAGAAAATTTATATCATAGCATGCTTTTTGAGTACGGCTACCAAACTGTTATCACTTGGAAAAAATTTTGAGAGAAGGTATTTGTATAGGTCTGGTGTTTTTTCACCCCCAAAGATGTATGGCTCCAAGACAGATTTATTAAATTGAATTTGATCAGTTGCACCATTTTGTGGACACATTTTCATAAGGGCAATTTTATAAGCTAAAGCGGAATGTGTATCATCCAGGCCAAATCAGTATTGTATCAGTGAAGTACCTGGCATCATAAAGCTGTTCCTAGATTTTGGATGGTGGTTCAAACTGGTGATTTAGGGCTCACAATTTTCAGTCACTAATTATAGGGAAATATCTGCTTATCCGTAGCATGAAGCCTCATTTCAATTTATTTATCCATTCGCAAAGAATCCTTCTGTTTTGATGAATGTTCTAATGTATTGAACTTCATATCTCCAATAGTTCTGGCTTTAAAGCCTTGTAACCCTCTTTTATGACCTGGTTCCTCAGTATCATACTTGAAATACTGTTCTGTTGTGCTATGAGAATAATGCCTACCTTTGCTTTAATCATGCATAAGTCACTGTACTGCCTGAAAGTAATTAACTAATATCCCTAGCACCAAATGAAACCATGGTTTAGCTTTCTGGTTCAGTTAATGGTAATTTATTTCATCTGTTAAGATAAATTTTACTTAGCCATTCTTAACATATTATGAAGAATTAGGATAGCATATTTGTTAAATGTAAGGTAGAAATAATTTTAAAAATTGCTTATATTGTGGTCTTTCTGTAAGGTGATATATTAAAAAAGGTGAATTGTTTTTCTTTTTTCTGTTGTCTCATGAAGGCTTATGAGCTTGAGTTGTTTGATCTTTCATTAATTTCTTGGTTTTCTTCTGAGAAATATCTGTTGAATTTCTCGTTTTGCTGAAGTACTGTTTTGGAGGGGGGAAAAAAAAGTAATATGCTTTTCTGGGTCATATTTCAACAGTTTACTCACACTGAACAGATTTCTACAATGCCAGCTACCTCTGTATTCAGTAAAGCTACTTTTATTATGCGATTGTATTAATTCTGAGTGTGGAGATCCTGTTTTAGTCTCATACTTTTAAATGAAGATCAGAATGGTGCCTTTTTAAAAACAGAGCGCTCTCCTCCAAATTGTTTTCTGCAGATGTGACCTAAATAGACGGTAAAGTAAAATAGTTAAAGATTTTTCAACAACTGTCCAGATATCTCTTTCAGCAATTTAGGTTTTTCTTCCTGAGTGCTAATCTTTTCATGATCTCTCTAGTTCTTCAGCTGTTAAGTGGATCTTCCTTGTAAATAAGCAAAATAAAATAGAAATCTGTTCCATAGCTTCTGTGTATCAGGAGGAGCCAAGTAAACAATGCAGAGCCGACATCTGACCATACGCACCTACTGAAAAAATGTTCATATGTTTGACTGTAACTATGCTAGTATGAAAATGTCTCTTAATACGTCATAGACAGTGAAACAAAGCAGCAGTTTTCTGCCTCTTTTTTTCTGCATCTCTTTCTTTTTTGGTATATATTATGAAGTCGAAACATCATGTGATGACTTTCATCATTCCTTATACAGTGTTAAGGAAGTTTCTTTTCCCTGGGTTTCCTGTAGCAGAGACCCAGGCATGGATTCCAGAAATTTTTAAATAGTTTATTTGCAAGTTCCAGCACAGAGCAGCTCGAGCTGGTGCCTCCCGAAGAGGGACCTTCAGAAAAAAAACCCTTGGACAATTAGACCCCCACAATCCAGGCTCCCACCTCCTGTGTGTCACTCGGGGTCAACTGCAGAATTAGAGCCTGGGGTCTCCCAGTTCTTCGTTGGATCTCTTCATTTTCATCAGACGGGTTGTCAAAGTCCTGACCTTCAGTTGCTGTTTTGCACCTGCAGCTGGAGAAAAATAGGTTCTTAGCAAACCGAAACATTCCTCTTTTTCGTCTTCCGTTAAGTGCTGTTCTGTTCCTGTACCATCTCCAGGGATGCAGCTCCCTTTATCTTTGAGCTTGAAGATTCTGAGGCCTTTTTTACTTAAAGCAGAAACTTCAAAGGTTCCCAGCTTGCAGAAGTTATGTTAAGCAAACTTACTTATGCTAAGCACATTCTATTTAAGCAGTTCTAAACAAGTTCTGTAAGAAGCACTATACCAAATAATTCAATAAGCTAAGGCAGTCTATTCCCTAACAGTAGGGTTGAATAGTATATAATATATGGATTTATCTGTGTATTTATTTCATTAGAGATTGCAAAAAATACAGTATTTTGATGCATTCTGAAAGTTTTGTACACCTCTCAGGAGTGTACGAACCATTAAAGATACAGTTGTTCTGCTTTAAAGCATCAAAAAAATTCCCAGCCTGTTATGCTTAAATAAATGCACATCGCCCATACATTGGCTGGAGGATCCATAAATCCCTTTTGTAAATCTCGTTAGGTGATTAGGTTATCACATGGCACAAGTGACGGGCTGGTTAACGAGTTCCTGTTTTAGACTTTTTCCAAGTTTTCAGTGAAGGTTTCTGTGAAACGATGATGCTTATGTACTGTTTACCAACCAAAGATTATTTTATTTGTGGGTGGAAGGGTTTTTTTAATTTTGGATGGACGACTTTAATGTGGTCTTCTTATAAAGTAATATGTGTTTGTCGCAGCAAAAGCGCTGTGCACCTGGTGATTTAATACTTACGTAACTGAAGAATTTAAGTAATGACATTACGTATACTTCTTTTGAGGAATATTTGTGGGCTCTGTACCAATTGTCTGTAACTATTGTAAATAAAAATAACCTACTTACAGAAACAATGCTCCCAACAAAGCTCTAGAAAGCGCTGGATACCCAGCCCTAGTTTTCTCCCTTTCTTTTCAGTTGCTAAAGCAGCAAGTAGAAACATCTGTTTTTCCATGTGAATGTTATTTTGAACATATATAGGCACTCGTAAGTAATTGGTAGAGTAATAATTACAGAGTTTAGAAAACTTTAATTTCACTAAGCTGTGCTGATTTGTATTTGTGAAGTGCTAGCTGGCTTTAGAATGGAGAAATCACACACAAGTTTGAACAATAACAGTCTTGGAAATACAAGAAGTAGAAGGTAATTGAAAGCTACTTACAGTGTATTTTTTCTTCATGAAACAAACATGGATTATATGGGAACTTCCCATGATACATACACGTATCTGTGTCATCTACCTAAAAATATGTATATGCACACTTAGACTGAGTTCTTACTGACATCCCTGGGAACAGAAATAGGGTCTTTGCCAGTGATAATATAATTATTCACGACTTTAGGAAATATCATTATGACTGTTTGTACAGATGTGCCTGTAGCATCTATTCTGATGTGTTGACCATACCATGCATAAGCTAGACTGTATCTGAAAATTATGCCATTTAAAATGTTGATATTCACTTTGTCTTATAGTAATAGGCAACAAGGAGAAGCTGAGAGATGGCTGAGATGGTGTTTACGTAAGCAAAATGTTTTGTCTAGTATGTATTCACTTAATTGATTATGGAATTAGTTCTTTTTGCATATGACAGAAATGAGGAGCCTCTGTTCCCAGTTTCTCCTCTTGAACAGTCTGACCTGGCATCCTTTTTCATGAAGTCTCTGCAACTTTTTCTCGTACAGCTCAAAATTGACTTGTTATATGGGAGTCAAATGCTCCTGCCCTTATCCAGACAACTAATACTACTTAATTTCCTGAGAATGGTTGTGAGAAAAGTGAGCATGTTCTTCTGTTCAGTACCCTCATACCTTCCACATATCAAGGACTTAATTCAATTTTTCCAGAAGTCAGTGCATATTTGCTGTTTATTTTGGGAAGAACTTTCCGCCTTTACTGGATACGGCTTTTTTGCAAAGCAACTGTTGTGTGTAAATTATGAAGTACTTGTGTGCAGATGCATGTGAGCCAGAGAGCTTAAATATTGACATAATAACTGTGGAAAATAAAACAAGACAAACATTTTGTAGTATTTATAACAGTACATTCATATCTTCAGAGGCTTCAGGCTTCTTCACAGGTTTCCCGTGCTATGTTTTATATATTTGAAGGACATCATAATATTTTTATAGGAAAAACATGTTTTGGTTAAAATCTTACTCAAAATGTCCTTTTGCCCTCCTCTGTATTTGTTTATTATAAGATTCTGTTTCTTAGGAAAACAGAAGGAAATCTATTTAGATGTTCCTGAAACTTGCAGCTTAATTTCAACGCAGTTGTGAAGCGGGAGGAGGATTCAGACTTGTGAAATAAAAAATAACTCGGCAAGCTATTCTACAGTTGACCTTTGGTCATTATCACATGGCATCCTTATTGGATAAGATTCTGAAAAAAATTATTCTTCCTTTACACTTTCATTTGTTCAGCATTAGAGTGACTTGCTGCTATTTGAGGTTCAAAACCACTATGCATTTTTAGGTATAACATATGAAATTAACTATGTTTTACTAGCAGAACTTTGTTTTTAAAAAATTTGATACAATTGTAATGAAGTTCATCATCATGACAGATATTTCAGATTTTTTTAATCTCTGAAGCAAATGCTTTGCAGAATGCAGCCTTATCCACTCTGAATGCCATGATCATGAGAGTGAAGGGGCCAAAAATGATTTTGTGGGATCCTTCTGCCTTCTGCAATTTTGGCGATGGAGGAAAGGATACTGTAGTCATCTATAACTATGAATGCAATGTGACCCATGATCTGATTTTCCTACACGGGGCATGCCACCCATGAGACACTTTTTTCTGTCTGGGAAGACACATTGGAGCCCTTCAAGAGGTAGCATCAGATCTCTCTGCATGACTTTTAACTGTTCTTCATTCAGTTTAATCTGACAGTTAATAAATGTTTTAGCATGTACAATAAAAACCAAGAAAATAAGATACCTTATCAAGTTTCTAGAGCTGGTAGAAAGCTTAATTTAGATCTTTGAACATGAAAAATGGTATGCAAATGCTAAATACTACTGTTTAGTCCCTTTGTCTCTTGAGGCTCATTATTTATTATAAAAATAATATATCTTCTGGAATGATCTCTGGTAAATCATCTAATGGGCCACTTGTTGGTTCAACATTGTCAAAGATGCTTTTATTTTACCGGGTGAGAAATGCAACGTCTGGCTGACAGTGTAATTGCTTGAACTGTTGGTTTGGCAGCTGTGCCCAGAAGCAGAGCTACAGGACACTGAGGAATATGGTACTTTTGCTCGTATTGGCCCTTGCGTGACATTCCACTTACTGTGATGAGTAGTTTCAGTTAACAAACATACAGCTATTTTTTTTATGAAGGCAAGATCCTTAAACTACTGACACAAGCAAGTGAGAACTGTGGGCCTGGCTTTGCTTGTTCAGGTTTAAAATCCACTAGTGAAAGGTGGTGGGTTCAAAATACGTGGAGGTAGTTCTTAACACAGTGTGTAGGAAAGCTGCAGGACTCTTTTGCAAAAGTTCTTGTAGTGTCTAAAAAATTTATCTGGGTTCAGGGGGAGAATGGGCAATTGATTCGAGAGAACTTTGTTGAGAGGAACCATTTATGTCTCTGGAAGTCTTTCAACTGCAAGTGGTTGGAAGTCTAGACAGTATTAGAGAAGTATCAATGTACATACCAGGTTCTTAGTCTTCCCTGTGTATCAATTTTTTTGCCAATTCACAGACCATAAACTGGCTGTATGGGCCTTTGGTCTGATGCGACCAGTACCCATCTTCCTGGATTTACATGTAAAAGAATTGTCCCTTCAACATTAGTCATAATCCTGAAAGATAAATTGGATGAAATCCCACTGGGCCGCATTGCTGTTCGTGTCGCTTAACCCGCAGCAGCCGGCCCTGCCGGGGGCGATACCCTTCCCAGAGCATCCCGCAGTCCTGCTCCTGCAGTCACACTGGCACTCAACTCAGAATTCCTCTTCGATGTCCTCTTTTTGAGAAAGCCACCTACGTGTTCTGCTGTGATGCTGTATTTGCATTCATTATAAAGAGCTTCATAACATAGATACAGAGCTAAGTAGAAGGAGAATTTTCTCCCTTGTTAATATTGCTTATGGAATATTATGTGGTTATTAAACAATAAAACCATAAACATCTCTGAAGTATTATTATTCCCACATTATAGATGGGAAATAGTCAGTGATTTCAATGGCTACTGATGTCCAAGCGTAAAAAAGTGAAAACCTATTGTGGAATTTTTTACTACTCCAGTTAGTGAATTTGAACCCAGAAGCATTTTTTTTTTTTCCTAATATAGTAGAAATTTTTGTCGCTTTTGTGCTTTTATCTGCGTGTGGTTTTTTAAGGCAGACGGCTTTCCTTGTTAAAATTATGTATCTGTGAAAATGTAAAAAACTTTGGTCTTGAATTTTGTGTAAGCATGTGGGTTTCAGTAGTTCCTAGGCTCCTGTATAGTCTTTCTCATTATCTTTTCCTGGTACTCTGAAGAGTCCTCCGTGTGTTCTTCTGAGTCAGTAGCCCATCCATTTATGACGGGTTTTCCCATCGTAAGGTCCTTTCCTTTGCCAAGCATTAACAATATGCCCAAATCTTTATTCCGCGAGACTTTTCAAGGGTACCTTTTGCCCTAGTGAGATTTGATTTTTATCTTATTTTAAAAGATAGTTGTCTGCTCATTTGATCAACTGGCTTCTTGTTACTGTATGAACATGTGGTGAGAAGGTGTGGAGGAGCAACAGTTCTGTGTGACTCATTTAAATTACACTCCATCCTCTTCACAGTGGCTCTTCGGAGAAAAATGAACATTATGAAGTGAGTGACAGAGACAGACCAGTTGTTCTTCCCTCATCTCAGGCCTATTAGCTGGTGTGCAGAGCAGGGTTTGCTGTGGTCTGTCCTGCATTCCTGCAGGGTCTGTTGAGGCCGTTGCTGAAGGAGCGGAGGAGCAGCTGGACGGCAGAACAAAGCAGGCAGTGGCACCCCTTGGAGGAAGGAAGGACTGAGCCCCAGGAAACAGCTGATAGAGCTAAACTCAGCTTGTTGTTTTTCCTCTGTTCAACAGTTCTCGTGCCATGGCAAACAAAAGATTGTCATTCTGATTTGCTTTACTGTTTGGTTTGTGATATCAATTGAGTTTGTTTTGCAAAGATCTGTGGGAAAAGGTAGAGAGATCTAAATCCCGTTTCTCCTCATTTGCCTGTTTCTGTGCTGATGCAAACTCCAGTGATTTCTGTTCCTTTCCCCCCTGCACTTACCAGCAGCCGGGATAACAGCGTGTCCGAGGGACTTGCCCCTCTCAGAACAGCAGTCTGAGCAGGACGTGAGCGCGGTTACGCTGTGGGCCTCGCTCTGCTCGGAGCTGTGGTCTGCCAGGTTGTTGGCTGTGCTGTGAGCTGAGTGCACTTAGTGCTTCTCAGGACCACGTCTTGTATAATTAAGATATTATGATTATGTGATCTCTTAAAAATTTATGCAGGATCACATGTCACGAAAGAAGCATTTGTATACTTTCAGATGAGTCATTTCTACTATGCCCTGTAAACCACACTCAAAGCAACAATTCCACTTAACAGAACTTCTTCACTAATGTATCCAAAGACATTTGGTCATTACATTTTAGAGCATTAATGAAAAATTGTGTTTTGGCTTGTTCTCAAATAGAGGGAGAAATAAATCTTTGAACCCTTTTCAAGAGCAAGTCAATTAAAATTTAATTGGCTGAATTGTAATGGCTATATTTCAAACAGCATATGCAAGTTAAGGCATCCTGCTCATCATCACAAAAGACAGTATTAGATGGCGACCAAGCAAAAACTAGGTAGTGTTGCACTGACTACACATCAGAAGGTTGTGGGTCTCTGCTGTGGCATATCATTTCTGCCTTCTGTAAAAAGGTTGGGGTAATAGAACACTCTTTGGCTCTTTTGTGGCATTTTTTTTTTATTGTGTCCCATTCGACACTTCCAGATCAGTGAAGGGGTAATTCCATGTGTTTATGTGTCTCTGTAAGATCACTTGAGTAGTCAACACAAATGTTCAAATGGTTACTGGTCTTATCAGGAATCCTACAGGAAAGAAGAAAATAACGTGCTCCATCTCAGTCGAAACCCAATGCATGTCCTAGTAGTGCAGGGTTTACAACACAGGAATTCAGCTTTCTGAGTGTGGATTTTTAAGCTCGCGTCTTTCCATTAACAGAGTGAAATTTATCCATGTAAAATAAGATCTAGTAAGAAAGTGTTTTCCAGTTAATACACAACTTCTGAATTTACTTATGGATTGTATTGAGTGCAAACAAGTACAAAATCATACAAACCTAATTATTTTTTGTGCGATAGACATACCAGTAACCCATACTTAGATTTTTCCTTTTTCAAGGAAAACCTCTGAGTTTTGACCTCTTGTTCTCCATAATGATTAGTGCAGGGGTGTTAGGTTTTAGCTTCTGCCTAATGCTGTCTACTCCCCAAAGACAGAATTAAATCTCCATTTGAAAGATGTTATGCTGAATAATTCCTTTTTTGTGTGTTCACTAGTACAGCAAATGCTTATGTCTTTATCATCTTCTTTCCCAAATTATTTTGTCAAAGCTCCACATATGCAGAGATGGAAAAGGCTAAAATTTAAGCTCTTTTCTTCAAATTCCTGTTTTGAGAAAGATTGCAGAGATTTCTGTGTTTCTTCCCCCAGCTTGCGTTTCCTTCTCCTTAAACATCACTGCTGACTATTTGTGAAATGTGTTTCTGCTATGAAATGGTAATGTTTAGGTGAGTGTTGAGTCTTAGGGGTTATGAGATTAGGTTTATATTTATATACGTTTGTCAGCCTGTTCCTTCCTTATGAATCATAGGAAAGCCTCAGCATTGGGAGGGTTTTGTTTTAAGATTAGGTTCAAGTTTTGATGAAATTCTATGAGAAAAGCAGTTCTCTTAAAATTCTGGATTGGAGTGGTTTGACATGTCAGAGGAAAAATATATGTTTCTAAAGTTCTCTCAAATGGAGCTGGATCAGCTCAATAAAAGCTCAAAAGATGTCAGTGCTACTAAGTTTGAAGTTTAATTCTTTTTGACATTAACCCCATCTGCAGTCTTTCACTTCATTCTGAAGGGAAGCTGTTGATCCATCTCTATTTTCTATTAAATTGTGGTCATGGAGTCTTTTGGGTAGCAGTTATAGTCTTGCTTTCTCTGTTGTTGAGAAACATGAGTCCTGTGTCAAAGCACGATGTTCTTCTGTGTGGGGTGACTTACTGAAAGCTATATGGAAAATGCACATGGAAGAGACTGAAGTTATTTGGCAACTGTTGCTTTTGAAAAAACAACAGTGGAAGAAGGAACACAAGTGGAAGAGAGGCAACCTGAAAGGAGCTGCCTTGAGACACATTTATCATTGCAGAATTCTGACTCTTCCATGTCAGATTTATCCCATTCCCAGATGATGATGCCAAATTGCAGCAAAGTGATGTCTTATCAGAAAGGCCGTACTGTGTTGTCAGGGTACACTGGGATGATGATATGACTCATCAGTTCTTCAAGGCATTAGCGCCTCAGCTTCATCACAGTAAAAATAAGAATGTTTATTGCTTCCCAGAAGAAAAAACAAAAAAGAAAAAATATCCCAGAAGCCAATTTAGTGTCTGTGTTCACTAACCCCCAATGAGCTCTGCGTGCATCCTTTTCTACCTAAATTTCTCTACTGCTTTCAACCCCTCCTCTCCCTTTTACAGGTTTCATGATTTTCTGAGACCAGATCAATCTGGATTCTGTGGTCCGTGTTTGAGCACTCGTCCCCCTTTCTGAAGTAGTAATCATACCCTGACAGTATTACATGTTTATGTATCTCTCAATATTAACTTAGAGAAATTCAATACAAATGGTACAAATTACCTGTGGAATGATGTCAGCTGCTGCAATACCCATTTGGCTCCTCTGTACTTTAGTGGGTTTAGTGAGGGAGACAAGAGTTTGCGTTTAACCTTTTCTTTTGCTTTCAACCTGAATGATACTTTTGTTCTTCTCACTTCTGGTTTTCAAACAAATGGAGGATTTTGCTCTATATCCCTAAAAGTAAAAAAAAAAAAAAAAATATGAAGAGGGAAAACAAACTGGATTTAATTTTCTGCCTGTGAGGCTTGTGTTGTAATTGATGCTAAGATGTCCCTCTTGCAAGCAGTGTTTACGGTAGAGTATATGCTCATGTGTAGTGACACAACCTAAAGTTTATAGGGAGACCTGACTTGGAAATACTGTGCCTAAAGTTGCAAAAATTGGAAGAGTTGCCTAAACCCCATAAAATAAAATGAAATAAAATAAAATTAATCTGTTGTGTTTTTTACAAATATAATTTCCTCAAATGATCTCTTTAATGACCTTTTTCTAACTGTTTTGCTTTGGACTCAATCTCTGTCACTACTTGTGTTCTGTAGAAGTAATGATGACCGTCTTGAAAAACCTTGAGTGGGATTTTGCACAAACATGATTTTTCATTTTAAATTACGATACACCTATTTCAATCTCAGTATTTCAAAAAGATATAAAAGAGGTTCAAGCAACTTCTGACATAGTTATCACTGTTAGCTGCATCTGGTAAATATATAAATTAAGATATAGCATCAAATGCAGCAGGAAATGTTAGGTGAGCTGAGGGGGAATGTTGTTTCAATGGAAATCTCACACCCTCAGTCATGCAACAGTGCAGCAGAAAGCGCGTATGTAGAGATGTTGACCTCCTCTCCTCCCTGCCAGGTGAATGGGCTCCTCGGAGAGGGGCAGCGGGGGCTGTTGGGGACACGGCGCAGTCTGTCCCATGGGGACCATGCCAGGCCGGTTCTGGGAATGGTGTAGGTAGAGTCCCCTGTCAAAGAGCGGTCACCGCTTCTCCTGGAGAAGGGTCTGTGAGTGCTGTATATAGTAGTAACCTTTATTCAGAGAGCTTTTTTCAGTTAGGAAATAAGAACTCTTTCTTTTACCTGAATGCATGATAACTTACTAATTATGATTTTCATAGGATTACTTTCTTAAAGTGGTTTTACGAGTTTTTCTTGGCCCTTGATGATGGTAATTCCTTCCAGAAACCAACAGGGAGTGCATGTGGGTGAGAACTCCTCACGCAGCTCAGCTACCGGCTTGATGTGAATTTTCCCATTGGCAGCAGACCCCTGTGTTGGACCAGTTACAACCACTGAACAGGGAGGGAATGGGTGGTTGTTTGTCTGATTTTTTTTTTTTGTCTTTTTTTAATACTTTCAAATTCATCGCTAGGTGTGTTTACAGGACAAAGCTAACAGCACTGTCTTCAACAGGAAAAAATAACATGGAAGAAGAAAGCAAGCTAAACATTGATTTAAAAAGAAACCACTTTTAGGCAGAAATTGCACAGGCATTTCCACTTTGAAGAGCGTATTTAAGACAGTTTTCCCATATACTGAGATGTGTAAAGACAGAAATAGTCTATGTGCTAAAACAGAGTTACACTTAAGAGTTTCTAGAGAAAAAAAATATATCAATTATACAGAGTTTCTAGGTATAAAATTATAAATTGTATTACCGATGTTTTTTAAGAATTACAGACTAGTCTGTTTAATTGTATACATTTCACTATTGACATTGTATAGTAAATCTGTCTGTCTGTTTGCAATAGGCTGGGACCAATGGTTATATGGCTCCGGAAATCCTGAAGGAAGAAGATTACAGCTATCCTGTGGACTGGTTTGCTATGGGATGTAGTATTTATGAGATGATTGCTGCACGAACACCATTTAAGGATTTCAAAGAAAAGGTCGGGAAGGATGAAGTTAAAAGAAGAACTCTGGAAGATGAGGTAAAATTTGAACATGCCAACTTTACAGAGGAAGCGAAAGATATTTGCCGACTGTTTTTGGCCAAGAAAACAGAGAATCGTTTAGGAAGCAGGTATGCTTTACTTCTCAAACCCAGTGAAAGCCAAATTAAAGCTGCAAACAGTATTATTATTTTACATATTAGACAAAATGAGGTCAGATCTTGACTTTCTACATAGTACTGAATTTTCCCTTTCACTTTTAGTAGAAAAGGTGGAAGGTTTTGAAGGTAATATCGAAATAAGGAAATCTGTTGCAATAGTGCGATTGTCCATCCTCACCCAGACTATGAGTGCGGTTAGGCTCTATGTAGTTCTGGGCGAAGGGAGCAGCCCATTTCTTGTGCATTTCCTTTCCTAAAGGGAAAGGATTTTCAAGTAGATACCTGCATCTGTGCTACTGCAGACTGAATGCAGAATCTTAAGCTATATCACTTACTGAAATGATGTGGGCAAAAGTCCAGATCTGCAGTGTGGATCCTTCCCTGCAGAGATCTAACTTGCAAGGCAGCGTCATTGGCTTCTTACTGAAGAGATCTTAACCCTTCTGCTTTATTCAAGCACTTAAAAAAAAAAAATCTTGTACAGGTTCTGGTCTGTCTAACTCAACCCAGAGAGAAAAGGGAGCAAAAGAATATTGGGCACAAATTCCTATAAAGCAAAACATTTTGGGGGACTTCAGAGATTGCGTTGGTTGGTGAAGACTGGTGGCTGTGCCCCTGACTTAGCAATTTTAAGTAACTGTTCAATAAGAAGAAAATTGGAAGGCTAAGCATTGTGGTATTTAACTTGTAATATCTCTGATCCCTCTGATGTGTGTTTGTGTGTATATATATACATATATAAAATCATTTAGCACATTTCTAATGAGACAAATTGGGGATTACATTTGCAATATAGACAAAATGAAAGAAATATAATAAAAATGTAAAAAAATGAATAGGAAACTGATTTGAGTCACCTATGAATACAAATGTATATATCAGGTGCTTTTCCAATCTAAAGGTGAAATAGATGTGGGGTCTTGAAAGGCACAGTCAGTCTTCTAAATTTAAATTTCCTAACAATGTGGAGTAGTTTTGCAAAATGTTAGTCACATATTTGCCTGAAAGAATTACATTTAGTGAAAGGTAATGTATCATTAATGTGCATATTCTTATTATTCTAGTGGTAAATGAAGACGAATAGTCTTTGTGCCTGATAAGTTTTCACAATAATTCTGCAAGGCTGCAGGAATAAAAAATATTTTCAACAGCACATAGAGTATGTTTGATACAAAATCTGTATTATTTTAATATGTTTAAAAAGCTTGTTTGGAAAACAAATTTAATAGAAAACTATGTAGAGTGTTCTACCTTAAAAATCAGCATGCTTTGCACACATTTGGTCTTACAGCATTTTGAGAAGTAAATGAAATTCAGAGTAGGGGAAAATGAAATTTAGACATTCTGAGTGATTTGGTCAAGTCCATTCAGCAAGTCTGCAGGAAAACCAGTAACAGACGACTCACTTACTGTAAGCACATTCACTTTGCCAAGGGAATAATTTACAGTCATTCTGTCTGCTTACTGTTACATTATTTCTCAGCAATGGGAGAAATGTACACAGAAAGGTAATTGCACACATTAATTTTGTGCTATTTGAGATACTCCTATCTGCCATACTTAGAGGAGGAAGGTATAGGATGTATACCATGCCAGGGCATGATGCAAAATAAAAACCTGCCTGTACTTTTTAAACAGGGTGATGCTATTCAGGACAGCTCATCCTCATGTAAAGATTAGCCCTATAATTCTACGAAGGACAACAAGACCTTGGGTTATCTCCATAAGTTCCTGTTGCATAAGTTAAAGCTGCTCAAGGACAGCTTTACTTTGTACACCTGACCTTTTAAAATACTCCACTCTTTTATTGAAGACTCAGTGTCACTGGCCAACTCAGGAAAGATGTACCCCTTTTTCTCCACTCAAACTTTTTGGGATTGGCATCCCAAATCCCAAATCTATAAAGCGATTTTTTTTTTTTTTTTTTTAATAAAGGAATACAAAACTGACAAGAGTTTAAATGGGTTCATTTGCTCTTTCTATTTAAGTTACGTAAACGTGCAATTCACGGAGGAAGAGCTCAAGGTCATCTCCTGCTAGTTGGAAGATGCCTCAGTTGGTTCCAGTAGATGGCGTTCCTGTAGCTTTATGGTTCTAAACTTTTTATGGTTTTGGTGGTGTCAGAAAACATCTCAGAAGGAGAAACACTGGAGCAAGCCATTCTGGAGCCTTCACCAGCTCGTAGTGCTTTTTGGTCTATGTTACAGAAAGGAAAAGCAAAGTAAAGTGAAATTGTTGTGAGTGCACCTGGCCAGTAGGATTGTTGGCACTACTAGCGCAGTAGTGTCCCAGGACACTAATTTGAACTTCAAGCTGACAGTGAATGTAAATAAATGACATCAGGCTCAAGGGCTGCTCAAGAATTTGGTTATCACTAACTAGTTAAGTTAGGAGATGATTTTGCAAGACTACATATGTGCAAAGGTCATGATCCCTGTTGGCTTAATCTATACATTCATAATTGTGTTCATATGGCTCTTTGGGTTGAAAACATCATTTTTTCATTGCCCAGGGTGCCTGGATGGGAGCATCTGTCGTTCTTCAGGCTGTGAGGTAGCATCCTGGTCATGGTGGTGTACAGTGGTTAGTGGCTGGTGCTGACCTGCTCAAAAGAACCAGGCAGCAGTGGCACAAAATGACAATTTTCTAACAAGGGTGCTGAAAAGGGCAGCTGTAGTTTCATCCCGGCTGTGCCTGGGTGGCAGCAGGGCGGGCTGGAAGGACAGCAGGACAGTGCGTGAGGCCTTGGCAGCAGGGCCGAGCAGGAGGAGCGGTTCTGCACACATGGTCTAAGGTCTTGAAACGTGAAGGTTTTCTGTGGTCACATGAGTAGAAGTAATAGTAGCACTAATATGGTGCTTCTACACGTTTGCCAAGATAAAAAGACTTGCCAAAGGTTTGCATTACATTTTGTTCATAGAATATTATCTAGAAATACATGAGGGCTTACACTTTGCTAAATATATTATTTCATAAGGAGGTGGGAAAAGAAAAAAGCAACATGTTAGCAACTGCCATTTTCTGAGGCCAAAAGCCAGACAAATGTGTTTTCTCCATGTTACTGTTTTCAAGACCGGTGCATATGTAAAAATGCATATGTATAAATATGTATTTACAATTATTTCTTGATTTTATTATTGGGTTTTAAAATATTAATAAAGGATTGTGTTTGTAACAGTGGCACACATGCCTTTGCTAATGTCATAATTTGTGCATCTCTTGCTTAAAATCTTTGTTCATTTATAAAAGTAGTTCATTTGAATGAACAGACTCACTAAAACTGGGAGTGTATTAGAGCAACACAACTGAGACTTTTCATGTAAATGCATAGCTGCTCTGAATTAAGATAAATGTCATTTGCCACCAGTGTCCTAGTCAGACTGTTGTTCTTCAGAGTCAGTCCCTAGATGTGTTAACCCAATGTACCCCAGTGTAGAGATTAATGGATATTCTTATCCTAGTTAATATAGAGCCAGCCATTGGACTTCCATTGCTGGACAGTAAATCCAACACATCTCCTCTCCATCCTGCCACGTCTTTGTTTCTGGTTGAAGTGTATCTTTGGATACAGGTGTATCAGAGCGCTGCCAGAAGCAGCACTGCAGCTCTTGCACGGCACCTTGCCCAGACTAATTAACCCTGGCAGGTAGAGTAATGAATAATGGGATCAGGATGTTTTCTGCTTCTCAGCTTCGCTTATATTGTGCAATGCAGAGTTCTTTGGTTATGAAAAAATGAATTGCATCGCATTATATCTATATATCTCTATCTTCTTACTTTAAAATACTTCCATGTATATACCACAGGCACACCTGTATCTATCTGAGAGAAAAGCATCATACTGATTAATAAACTTTTGCTTTTTTGCAGAAATGAAGGTGATGACCCAAGAAAACATAGTTTCTTCAAAACAATAAATTTCCACAGGCTAGAGGCAAACCTTATTGACCCTCCTTTTGTGCCAGATCCATCAGTTGTCTATGCCAAAGATGTTGCAGACATTGCTGACTTCTCTGAAATACGAGGAATTGAGTTTGACGACAAAGATAAGAAGTTCTTCAAAAAGTTTGCGACAGGTGCTGTCCCTATAGCCTGGCAGGAGGAGATTATTGAAACAGGACTGTTTGAAGAACTGAATGATCCTAACAGAGTAGATTCCGGGGGATACGCAAATGGAGGTGAAGCTAAGTCAGGAGTTTGTTTGTTGTTGTAAATATCACATCATTAACAAAAAGAGTAGAAACCATCTCAGAACTTTCCGTATTCTGACACTGTTTCAGAAACTCAGTGCATCTGTTTAAGAACAACTGACCAGTCTAACATGACATTGACAGGCTATGTAGGACCACCAGCTGTATAGACTATACTATTTTCCTTTGCTCTAGCAAAGGAGATAATATTTTTGTTTTATTGGAGATTTATCAATATGAAGAACTATATTTCTCAAAGAAATTTGGAATGGTAGAAATTCTGAGATACAAAAAAGCAATAATAGAGTGAAGAGGCAACAGCATTTGAAAATGATGGACCACCATTTTGAAGACAATCATTTGTTGGTTTTCTTTCGGTTTTGTTGTTATTGCTACTTACATTTCCTCTTTGTTCTACAGTTTTCAGGAAAGATTTTTTTAATTTTCAAGTAATATTCTCAGTTAGACAGTGGAGCTCATATATACTGTGTCAAACTTGGAATGTTATTGGTTAGCCAGTCTGTCTGTTGTCTGTAATCTGTTAGGTTTTTGGTGGTTTGATTCTTATATGTTCAAATTGTCATAAAATGTAAAAGAAGGTTCTACATATCACTAGGAAATAGGACCGACAGGATCAAACTCTTTTCAAAGTTCATTTTAACAGAGTGAGTATAAGATTGCACCAATTTAATTGAATAAAGTATTTATTTATTATTATTAAGTGTATTCTTTTAAGTGATAATAACATATAAAAGAAAATGTATTTATAAGTAAATACATGTTCTTTTTGACAATCAATTTTAAACTTTTATCAGGTTTCCTGATGTTTTTTCTGTATTTTGGTGATAAATTAAGCTACAGATTCACCAAAGCCATTTGTAACTGGCTTTTTACAAGACGTTTATTTCAGTGCAATATAAATTGACACCATCTTCAAATGTTCATTGATTCTCATGCAAATTTTGATGTGTTTTATTTTTCTATTTTATGACACTCTGAATTGAATTATTATAAATGGAAACATTTCTGTGAGTACTTGCTGCTGCTGGAGTTTAATGCTCGTGAGATGCATGCTACTGATTTTCTCTGGTAAGAAAACAGGTGGTAGTTGTTTGGAACAACTTTTAGAACCGATTTCTGCATGCTGTTTACTGTCATCTCTCCAGCCATAATTTCCATTGACTAAAGTGGAAGTTGAAACTGCTCCATTCCTCAGAGCCCTGGAGGCTGCTGTTACCCTATTTCCTATTTTTCATAGAGCAAACCTCCTCCTGAACTCAAAGGCTTCTTTTATATGGACACTGGAGTTGAACTCACACATCTTTTTTAAAAGAGGAAAACCGATTGGTATGTTTTCTATAGTCGGGTCTGTCACGTGCAACACATAGCTTTAGTGTTTATTTATGATCTAATAGCTCATCCCAAACATTGCAGTAATCAAAAACTCTTCAGATTTAAATACTTTAAGTAATTTAGTCACAGATAAGTAATACATTGGTAATACATTGTTCCAAGTGGAAAAATAGTTGTTCCTTTTTTTCCTTTTAAATTTGCTTTTCCAGTGCTTTATATACTTAATTTTCAAGTGTAAATAATGAAGAACAGTGTTACTGAGGATTAGTAGATAATTCTGTTCATGAATCATAAGCATATAATTGTCTGCCTTTTGAGGAGAGACTTTCTGTCAAATCATTTAAACCAATATAAACTGAATTCTGACTTGGGATTTTAAATGAGAAGGATGATCCTGAAAGACTGTGAAAAGCAGAGGAGGTTGAGAGGAAAGAAAGTTCCGTCACAGTTTTCAGAGAGTGCTTCCACTGCTGACATCCAGTGATTTTATTTCTCATTGCTCCCATCTGTAAAAACCTCTCACATAAAACTTCATTATATACATTAAAAAAAAAAAAAGGGTGAACCAAAAAATCCCCCCCACCCTAATACAGCAAGGACCTATTAGTGCTAGTGACATCAAACTTTTGTCCTGAATTGATACATCTCAAATGCATACAAATGCCATTTCACAAATCCTCCAGAGCCATGAAGCAGTACTTTGAAATGACTGGAGATGATCTAGTCCATAACTAGTTTTTCAGTATATATTAATACATGTTCCTGTATGGAAAGAGGTTCCGTACAGAGAGAACCAGAATTTAATATCTTGTTAGTATCTTATATCCCTTATTATATCAGGTATTTCAAGTCTGAGTTTTTCAAAATGTATTGCAATACTGAGGTCTGTGAATTCAGGACATCACAAGTGCATAACATTAGGTTATTTAGTTTTAGAAATGTTACAGTGTCAATAAAACCCAGCAGGATGTGGATTAGGGAGATACTGTAATGTTAAGTGTTCCATGAATCATTCAAAGCAGCACATCAATAGTCTGATAATGCACAATTTGGCACAGTGTGTGACAGAGAGAAATGTGATAGCTCGAAATTATTAATTTTAATTTTCTAAAATTCTCTATTTCAGAACATGGACAGTTTGGTTTTGCACTATGCAGAGGCAAAACAGAGGAAAGATTTCTGTATTTCTGTTAGCATTTTTAGTGAGTCATTTAAAAATTAATTTCAACTTCTTTTAAGGAATTGGTGAAATGCTTGGTTCTTTTTCTTCTTCCTGCCGCTATAAAGTTCCTTGTTAAACTTTTGGGAACAAAGTTATTTTAAAATCCTGCTTCATCTTAAAAAAACAAAGCCAGTGATCCTAAAAGATTTGTGCATTTGATGAACTGTCTGATTGCAGCCAATGCTGCTACTTGTGAGTAAACTTAAACATATGTGCAAGTGTGCAAGATTAGGGCCTGAGTCAAATGTATTTGCCAAGTCATTTGATGCTTATGATAGAAAATGAAGGATAAAGCTGTGGGAGGAAAATAACCTTGTGGTTGTGGGATACTGAAGTTCTTGTGGCAAAAGAAAATCAGGTAATTTGAAACTGCTATTTTCTTCTTCTAGCTGTCTCTTTTTCCTCCTTTGCCAGCTTTGTGGCGTCTCACTTGCCTGCCTCTTTTGCAGGCAGATAAGATGCATTCAAGAGTTAATCTAATATAACAAACTAATTTGTGAACTCTATTGTATTAAATGTCATCTGTGGAAGGTTACCGAGAGCCCTGGCCACTCTGCAGTGACTGGACTAACGGTGCTGTCTTTCCTGCCCTGTTTTACTTAGTACTGCTGTTAGAACTACTTGATAATTTTAACTAAAGAAGGCTGAAATGTGAGATTTGTAATGACTTGAAATCTGTTCTTATGAGAACATAACTTAAAGTGCCCTGGAGAACCCTGAAGAAAGGCTGCTGGCATTGGGAGGGTGTCACGGTTTGATTGCAGGGCGACAATAAACCGTGGCGGATACTTTCTAACCCCCTCTCCTGCTCCCCTCCCCAGCCCCTAAGGAAAGGCAATAGGAGGGCAAAGAGAGAGAGAACTTGCAAGTTGGAAAAGATTAAAAATGTTTTACTAATACTACTAATAATATAGAGAAAATAATACAAAATACACAAAACCAATGTTGAAATTCCCGGCAACTCAGCACCAGCTGCACAGGGCTCCAGCAGCTGCAGGGCAGGCACCCGGAAGTCCTGGCTTGGACTCTGCAGCAGACCGAACTGGATTCAAGGATGCAGGGTCTGTCACTAGGTCTCAGGTTGCAGGGACGACTTGTAGGGTCCTCCCCAGATGCCGGCCATAGTCGAAGAGAGACAAGACCCTTGTGATCTACCACCTTTATATGATGTATGACGTGGATGGGATGGAATACTTAATTGTTTAGTTTTAGTCACCTGTTCAGCTCATCCCTCCTTGCTTACGGGATGTGCATTCTTATCAGCGAGCTTGCATTCCATTGCTATGTCTACCAAAACATGTGTCCAACTTCAGAAAAGTGCAGTTACTAAGAAGAACTTAGCTGAAAGAAAAATTCACTAAAAGAGAAACCGGTCTTGTTTTTAACAAAACCAGGACAGAGGGTATAAAAGGAAAAGTTTCCAAGTCCGCATTTTCTTTGATACCATCCCTGTTGCCCTTAACCATTACCTCACCGATTTCACCGAGGACGAGATGAGGTTTAGTATTAACCTGATGAAGTCATTGTTCACAGAGGTTATTTCTCAGTGGCAATAAAGCTCTAGCTATGTACCTTCGGTTGTCTCATGGCAAAGGCTCGCTTAGTCAATAAACACCTTGTGTTGAAGCAAGTAGTTCCCTTTTCTATTCCAGTATGAAATAGATTTAAGAATTGGAAGCTGTGGGCAGTTTCCAGGCTATTGAGAAGCATCAGGATCAGAGAAGGCAACTTTACATTGAGTTAAGAGCCTCTTAGCCATCATAATACTTGAGATAGTTATTTCTTCAACCATAAACAAATGTCGATACAGAAAGCAAAATGGAAGAACTAAGATGAGATCTCTAGTTAGAGCAGCAGATGCCTGCAATTGTGCAATGTAGCTATTATGAAAGTGACACATAGTTTTATATACTTTTAATATCAGCATCGGTTTTTTAGAAGTAAAATGCTCATAATACTGTATTGTAAACATTGCTTTCATAGCTTTTGATATATATAAAAAACATTTTTCTGATCTGAATATCCACATCTATAACAAAGTAAGTATGCTCATGTCACCTTAAAAAGTATAAATTGCTTCTTTTACACTATGATAATCATTTGTATCTTTTTACCATTAGATTTTTAATACCAAATATTTAAATTCGTTTAATCTATTTATGTGGTGATGAATTCTAAAAAAATATTTTAATTATGCACAGTGTTTTTCCTCTATAATAGGATTTAAACTAAGAATTAAGATTTCAGCAACTATGGCTTATAGCACCACAGCAGTGCTGAAAATCCTACCAGTTCTGGGACTTTTGCTAAAAGCAAAGCATACATTTTTCCCAAGTGACAAACCCATCGATTTTGAAATGTATGAATAGCAGAAATTACTGTCTTTTTATAGTATGAGACCTATCACTTGTAGTCTTATGGGTAAAGGTAATTGTGGCTTATGGTGTATGTTGTGGTAGCCTTAGGGAGCTTCATAGAAACATTAAGGAACGCATGGACAGAAACTGAAAACAAATTCAGTTAAGCATATGACTTTTTGTAAGTAGATATTGCATAATTACAGCAAGTAACTCTAGTATTTCATTTAAAAAGTAGACCAAAAGATTTTGTTTCTTAGGGAGTCATTGTTTGGTAGTTCTCTGACTTTCATTTATGTAACTGTCTGAACCCGAGCAGAGCTGGTGTAAAAATTCTTCCCACTTAGCCCTCTGCATTTGCAAACGTGGGAATAAATACTTAGTGTTCCTCAGGGAGTGGAAATCTTTTAGGTGTCTCTTGCCTGGAGAAGAGGAAGAGCAAGAACACAGGGGCTGTCACTGTGTCTCTTGCAATGCAAGTACCGACATCCATGGGGAAATACAGCTGGTGACATCTATAGGTGGCACTATTCACACCATTCTCTGAAGTTCATTTCCTTTATAGGGCATGGTATTAATATATTGTTCTTACATTTATCCCACACCTGTACCCTCTTCTGTCACCTCCAGAAGGTTGGCACAATTCTGAGTAAAGCCACTTTAACTTTCAGGGAAACTTAATGTTAATTCTGTAGTTTAGACAGACAAAAGGTGCTGTAAAGAGTAGCTGCCAACACCATTTCAGTCAGCGTTACTCCAAGTGCTGAAAGGCTTTGGGCGAGTGGGGTGAGGGGGGGACGATCGTTAAAAAAAAAAAAAAAAAGGGTCTCTTTGAAAGGGCTTCTGGGTATGTCAGTTCTGCTCCTTTCCCTCTGAGCACTTCGGCGCAGCTGCAGTGGTTAATTCCTCCTTTTCCTGTTGACCAAGCACAAGCACAATCTGTTGTAGTAGTTATCTTGTCCTGTTTGTGCTCTTTATCTGTGCTTTTCAATGTCGGAGCTTTGTTAGTGGGCCAGTTTCTTCC